>NC_143028.1:61355000-61955000 GCF_057628025.1 Oncorhynchus mykiss | reverse complement strand
GAAAGGAAGAACCCGGTATTCAAAGGGACCAGCAGAGGGAGACGGAGTGACGAGAAAGGACAGGAACAAGACACAACATGACAATACATGACAGTAGGTCGGATTCTTCTGTCAGGTGCGTGAATGAGGACCCAAAAGCGAATTAACAAAACAGAGTTTCTTTAATGACGAAACACACGTAGGCTCAGATGGACAGGCAGATTCCGACAGGACAGGACAAGGTTAGCTGAACAGGCAGATTCCGACAGGACAGGACAAGGTTGCAGCAAACACGACGATAGTCTGGTTCAGGCATGAGTAACACAAACGAGAATCCGACAAAGACAGGAACAGGAACAGAGAGAGATATAGAGACCTAATCAGAGGGAAAAAGGGAACAGGTGGGAAAAGGGGTGAACGAGGTAGTTTAGAGAAGACAAGGAACAGCTGGGGGAAAGAGGGGAAGAACAGGTAACCTAATAGGACCAGCAGAGGGAGACGGAGTGACGAGAAAGGACAGGAACAAGACACAACATGACAATACATGACACGCACACTGACTCGGTACCGGTATCCTCTGTATATAGCCTCGTTATTTTTATTTTATTGTGCTACTTTTTATTATTTTTGTTTATTTGGTAAATATTTTCTTAACTCTTCTTGAACTGCACTGCTGGTTAAGGGCTTGTAAGTAAGCATGTCACATTATGGTCTCGACTTGTTGTATTCGATGCATGTGACAAATAAAGTTTGATTTGATCATCTCTGATTCAGTTCGTAGGTCTGGAGGCTCTGATGACAGCTATCTCAGACATGTATCCCTCCTTCTTCCTGGTTGGTCATCGGCGTAAAATTCTCCTCCTCATCATCAGTGTGGGTAGCTTCTTCATCGGCCTGGTCATGGTCACAGAGGTGAGAGGTCATCTGAAGTCATTATTATATAAGGAATTTAGAATTTCAAAGGCATCATTATTAGCTCAATCATGACAGTAACCAGGTATATGATTGATAATCTACCTCCCAAGTGTTGTTTCAACATATCCCTGTGTTTCAGCATACCACACTTTGGGGGACATAACTCGTTCTGCAGAATTGTTGGCAGATTCCACTTATTCCATAAGGACTTGGGCCACTGGACACACTTAAGATCATTGTCTGAGTGTTTTGTACACTCTGGAGGTAGATTATCGAGTCTTATTGTTGTTCTCAATAAGAATGTACTTTATGAATTATTTCTCTCCACACCCTCCTCTGTTTGCAGGGAGGCCTGTATATCTTCCAGCTGTTTGATTACTATGCCTGCAGTGGGATGACTCTTCTTCTCTTCGCTGTACTACAGTCAGTGTGTGTCAGCTGGGTTTATGGTGAGTTAGTCCTGTCTGCTTCAGTATCTCTTAAGGCATGCTTCGGAGTGTGCTCGTATACTCCCTTAAAACGCCTTTGCTTGATGAAAAACTATAAAAAAGCAGCAATAGTTCTGTTTGTCCATCGCCGTAGCGAGTTTACACTTCATCAACATAGCTTAAGAAATCTATCATTCATTTGGACATTTTTGCAGAGGAGATCTTAGTTGCGCAATTTTACATCCAACTAAGATGTATAGTGCAGTATTTGTCAAGTGCAAAAATTTGCATGAAAACGATTAGTCTCTCATTGAATGACAACAAACACTTGAATAATCACTACTGTTGACCAATCACTGGCAACGGGGTGTAGACTTCGGCTAGCCTTGAGATAAAAATGTGTGTGCACGAACAGCCGAAAAAACCTTTGCCCGAGACCACAATGAACAAAAATGTCACAAAATGTCATCGTAATATATGCACAAACAGTTCTGAACTGTTTCGGATAGGAAGCATACGGACACCTTTAGTGTCAGTGCCTTTATATTACTTTATAAACCATTTATAAACATTTATATATACATGACAATGCCTTGATAAATGTTTGTAAGTTATTGTAAAGTGTTACCGCTATCCTTGTAGATCTTATGAAAACATCATATTTAAAGACCCTGTATGGCCCCATTCCATCAATCACAGAGGCACTGCATCTCAGTGCAAGAGGCATCATTACAGACCCTGGTTCGATTCCAGGCTGTATCACAACCGGCCGTGATTGGGAGTCCCATAGGGCAGCGCACAATTGTCCCAGCGTCGTCTGGGTTTGGCCGGGGAGGGCCGTCCTTGTAAATAAGTATTTGTTCTTAACTGACTTGCCTAGTTAAATAAAGGTTACATTTAAAATGTTAAAAAAATATCAATCACAGATATTCCCTCAGGAGGTTTCTCTTAGCGGTGGTAATGGCGTTATCCAAGCTTTTCCTCTTGCAGACATTCGCATTTTGGACATCGATGAGAAACGACACCTGTCTAAAACAGTATCAAAAAAGTAAACCTGTCGTCCGGTTTTCCCAATCTGCAATTGCTTGAACCTGTTTGTCACTTGGTGGTTTGAGAAGGTTTACCTGGATGGTATTTGATTGACCAACTGACCAAACCCTTTCCTTGACTGCTGTGATTGAGCCTCTGTTATGTTTACTCTACAGGTGCAGATCGTCTGTACGATAATATAGAGGACATGATCGGTTATCGACCATTACCCCTCATTAAGTACTGTTTGAAGTATATCACTCCAGTCATCTGCACTGTAAGTATTACTTCTTAACACCCTACTCTCAACAGCAAATTCATTAGTTATTTTTCAGACTATTGTTATACAGATGTAGGATCTTAATTTGAACAAGTTTGCTACAGCAGAGAAATAATCCTGCAGCAACATTATGTGTAATTATTATGTGGGTTATAATTAATGGCCATTTTTGTAGGGGTTGATACATTTTTCATAAGAGAAAATCAAGTCGGAAATGTCAAAGTGGAAATTAAACAGCTTCAGAAGCCTTTTTGTAAACCTTAAATACACTACAAGTTTTGTATTTCTTGCATTGCAGGAAACTTCTCCTGCAACAGGTTGGTCAAATTAAGATCCAATATCTGTAGTAAACATGACGTTGATCACAGTAATACAAGTGATTTACAGACAAACAAAAGTTAAAAAGTTGACAATACATAGAAATGGAAATCAAATGGATGTCTGTGTAACCTATGTAAAGTAGAGAATCCTTCCTTTACGTTCAATATAAATGTTTCACCATAAACCTGACCTAAAAGTACTGGAAAATGGTAACCTTGTTCTCTCTGTCCTCACTCAAGCCTCACTGTTACTCTACTATATTATAATTAGTACAATGCTCTCTGAAAATACATTGTTCTTTAATGTTTATTATAAAACATCCCTCCATATATTTTTGTTCTAGGCTACGTTTGTCTTCTCCTTGATTAGGTTTACCCCGCTAAAGTTCAACAACACCTTTGAGTATACTTGGTGGGGTTACGCCATTGGTTGGTGGTTCACCCTCTCCTCCACACTCATAGTTCCTCTGTGGATGGTGTACATTGTGAGTGTCACTCCTGGTACACTGCGACAGGTAAATAGTTACTTTGTTAAACTTCTATAGCGTTTTTTCATAACAGAAAAACATCTCAAAGCACTTCAAAAGCACAAAAAACAAGCAATATATCATGGGAAGCCTAGCTAGGTAGGTCAATTGTTGTCTCTCTCTTAATACAATGATATACTAATATATTTATATTACAGCATATTCATATTCCATTCACCCAGCTCGTTGTATAATTCCTTCTCGCATCCTCTCACCTTTTCCCTTGTGGACTTCATTGCACAACAGCAGTCTGTGACCAGGTGCAATAACCTCTCCAAGCCAAACCTTCATACCATAACTGCTACACAACCTACATATTTGTCAGCAAACTAGAGCTAAACCCACAGTTAATGTGTACAATCAGTTACACAGTTAGGCCCTGGTACGATTTATATTTATTTAACTAGGCAAGTCAGTTAAATAAGAATTTGTTCTTACAATGACAGCCTACCAGGGAACAGTGGGTTTAACAGATTTTTACCTTATCAGCTTGGGGATTTGATCCAGCAACCTTTCAGTTACTGGCCCAACGCTCTAACCACTAGACTACCTGCTACCCCGAATAAATTAATAAAACCGAACACTTACCCTGACTTGGAAGAGTCGCAGTGTTGGATAGCCTTAGCCAGCTAGCTAATATAAATAGCATTCCTCTCTGTTTGAGTAGGCTAAATTAACTGCATTTGCTAAGTAAGTGAAAGAAACTCTCTCTACTACTGCTTTTCCTTAAATAAAAATAAATTTAAAAAATGGTTAAATGATTGTCTTTCTCTCTCTTTGAGTCAACTACTCACCACAGTTTATGCGCTGCAGTGCTATCTTGCTGTAGCCTACATTATGCTACATTATGCTTTCAGTACTAGATTAATTCTCTGATCCTTTGATTGGATGGACAATATATCAGTTCATACTGCAAGAGTTCAAAACATTTTATTAAATTCACTGAGGAGGATGGTCCTCCCATTCCTCCTCTAAGGAGCCTCCACTGTTACACGCTGATGTTGTTTCTTTTACAAAAAAAATAAGTGAAAAAATCTATGCTCTCCAAACATCACCAGTTATTGTCTCATTCCCCCTCGTAGCCCCTTTTTAAAATGCTCCTCTGTCCTCTTTCTCCTTCCTCAGAGACTGTCTATCCTCACCACGCCCTCAGAGGATCTCCCTATTACCAAGGCCCAGAAAAAGGCCCTCCTGGCCAAGCAGTCCGAGCTGGACAGACCTCTGGGGGACATGAAGATACCAACCTGGGGCCACAATCTCATAGACAGAGATACTCTCTCGCTCGCCCACCATCCCTACAGGCCTGGAGACAAGCAGGTCCAGCCAGTCACTCACTCTCCTAAAGGTTGTGACACTGTGACTGTGTGACACTGTGTTTGGTCTGAGTGGGTTAGGAAAGTATATATCATCCACCACAGGCCTTTTTCTTGGGAGAGCGTTGTGGGCAAGTGCTTTCAAAACACACACTACTTCCTGTGTGTAGCATTATTAAGGAGACGTAGCAGCACTGGTTCTGGGAAAGTCTTGGATGTGGAAATAGTTTGGGCCAGAACACACTGAAGTGAGATAGTGAGTAAGGTCCAGCACAAAAGATGGACCTTTGAAGTTGTGCTTTAATCAGGACTTGGGTCATGTAGGACACAGTATTTCATCGAAATTCATGACTTTCTGTCACCGAACATAGTGGAAACAAAGGCATATGACGATCATGCTCTTGGTCACAGTTGGTTAAATGATTCTGTATATACATGTGATCAAACCCTTTTTAATAAAGAAAGGTAATATTTGATTTGTGTAGGTTTAAAAATCAGACATCGTTTTTTTACTAGTACTTTGTTAAGTATGACATTTGTGATAATATCCATAGTTGATGAGAATGGATTGTGCAGGTGTGTATAAACACTCAGTGGCCAGTTTATTGGGTGCACCCATCTAGTACCAGGTTGGACCCCACTTAGCCTCCAGAACAGCCTGAATTCTTCGGGACATGGAACCGTTTCTCAATTTCTCAAGGGACCTAACGTTCACCTGGTAAACATTCCCCGCATGATTACACCACCTCCACCAGCCAGTACTGTTGACACCAGGTAGGATGGGGCCATGGACGCTGCTAATTCCACATTCTGACTCTGTCATCAGCATGACGCAACAGGAACCAGGATTCGACGGACCAGACAATGTTTTCCCACTCCTCAATTGTCCAGTATTGGTGTTTGAGTGCCCACTAGACCTAAGCGACCTTTGAGTGTGGTATGATCGTCGGGGCCAGGCGCGTTGGCTCCAGTACCTCAGAAAGGTCTGCCCTCTTGGGTTTTTCACGCACGACTGTGTATAGTTTTTACCGAGAATGGTGCGACAAACAAAACACATCCAGTCAGTGGCAGTCCTGCTTTAACTGACATGAGTGGAACCCTGTGTGGTCGTCTGCTGCAATCCATGCATCCATGACAAGGACCGATGATTTGTGTTTTCTGAGATGCCATTCTGCAAACCACTGTTGTACTGAGCCGTTATTTGCCTGTTTGTGGCCCACCGGTTAGCTTGCACAATTCTTGCCATTCTCCTTCGACCTCTCTCATCAAGCTGTTTTCGCCCGCAGGACTGCCACTGACTGGATGTGTTTTGTTTGTCGCACCATTCTCGGTAAACCCTATACACAGTCGTGCGTGAAAAACCCAAGAGGGCAGACCTTTTCTGAGGTACTGGAACCAACGCGCCTGGTCCCGACAATCATACCACACTCAAAGTCGCTTAGGTCACTCGTTTTGCCCATTCTAACGTTTGATCGAACAGTAACTGAATGCCTCATGTCTGTCTGCCTGTTTTATATACCAGCCCACGTGACTCACTGTCTGTAGGAGCTAACCATTTTTATGAACAAAATCTAATTTTATTGGTCACATACACATGATTAGCGGATGTTATTGCGAGTGTAGCGAAATGCTTGTGCTTCTAGTTCTGACAGTGCAGCAATATCTAACATGTTATCTAACAATTCCACAACGACTACCTAATACACACAAATCTAATTAAGGACTGGAATAAGAATATATATATATGGATGAGCAATGACATAGAGGCATAGGCAAGATGTAATAGATGGTATAAAATACAGTATATTCATATGAGATGAGTAATGCAAGATATGTTAACATTATTAAAGTGCCGTTATTAAAGTGACTAGTGATCCATTTATTGAAGTGGCCAATGATTTAAAGTCTGGATGTAGGCAGCAGCCTCTCTGTGTTAGTGATGGCTGTATAACAGTCTGATGGCCTTGAGATCGAAGCTGTTTTTCAGTCTCCCTGTCCCAGCTTTGATGCACCTGTACTGACCTCGCCTTCTGGATGGTAAGCAGGGTGAACAGGCAGTGGCTCGAGTGGTTGTTGTCCTTGAAGATCTTTTTGGCCTTCCTGTGACATCGCGTGCTGTAGGTGTCCTGGAGGGCAGGTAGTTTGCCCCCGGTGATGCGTTGTGCAGACCTCACTACCCTCTGGAGAGTATTACGGTTGTGGCAGTGCAGTTGCCGTACCAGGCGGTGATACAGCCCAACAGGATGTTCATCTGTAAAAGTTTGAGGGTTTTAGGTGACAAGCCAAATTTCTTCAGCCTCCTGAGTTTTTTTTAACCTTTATTTAACTAGGCAAGTCAGTTAAGAACAAATCCTTATTTTCAATGACGGCCTAGGAACAGTGGGTTAACTGCCTTTTTCAGGGGCAAAAATACATATTTTTACCTTGTCAGCTCGGGGATTCGATCTTGCAACCTTTTGGTGACAAGTCCAACCCTCTAATCACTAGGCTACCTGCTGCCTTGTTCACCAGACTGTTTGTGTGGGTGGACCATTTCAGTTTATCCGTGATGTCGCTGACAGAGATGGCCGCCTTGTTTCGTGTTCCTAGGAAACTGCAGTATTTAGTTTTTTATCTGTTATTTCTTACAATGTTACCCCAGAAAATCTTAGGTTTTATTACATACAGTCAGGAGGAACTATTGGATATAAGAGCAACGGCAACTCACCAACACTACGACCAGGAATACGACTTTCCCGAAGCGGATCCTCTGTTTGACCTACCACCCAGGACAATGGATCGGATCCCAGCCTGCGACCCAAAACAACGGCGCCATAGAAGGGGCAGACGGAGCGGTCTTCTGGTCAGGCTCCATAGACGTGCACATCGCGTAACGCTCCCGAGCATACTACTCGCCAATGTCCAGTCTCTTGACAACAAGGTAGACGAAATTCGAGCAAGGGTAGCATTCCGGAGAGACATCAGAGACTAACGTTCTTTGTTTCACGGAAACATGGCTCACTCGAGACACGCCATCTGAGTCGGTACAGCCACCTGGTTTCTGGTAAGAAGAAGGGCGGAGGTGTATGCCTTATGATTAACGAGACGTGGTGTGATCATAACAACATACAGGAACTCAATTATTTTTGTACACCTGACTTAGAATTCCTCACAATCAAATGCCGACCGCATTATCTACCAAGAGAATTCTCTTCGATCATAATCACAGTCGTGTTTATTCCCCCCCAAGCAGACACATCGACGGCCCTGAAAGAACTTCATTCGATTCTATGTAAACTGGAAAACACATATTCTGAGGCTGCATTCATTGTAGCTGGGGATTTTAACAAGGCTAATCTGAAAACAAGGCTCCCCAAATTCTATCAGCATATCGATTGTGCTTCCAGGGCTGGCAAAACCCTAGATCACTGTTATTCTAACTTCCGTGACGCATATAAGGCCCTCTCCGCCCTCCCTTCGGAAAAGCTGACCACGACTCCATTTTGTTGCTCCCAGCCTATAGACAGAAACTAAAACAGGAAGCACCCGCGCTCAGGTCTGTTCAACGCTGGTCCAACCAATCGGATTCCACGCTTCAAGATTTCTTTGATCACGTGGACTGGGATAGGTTCCGCATTGTGGCGAACAACAACATTGACGAATACTCTGATTCGGTGAGCGAGTTTATTAGCAAGTGCATCGGTGGTGTTGTACCCACAGCGTCTATTAAAACATTCCCCAACCAGAAACCATGGATTGATGGCAGCATTCGTGCAAAACTGAAAGCACAAACCACTGCTTTTAATAAGGGCAAGGAGCTCGGAAACATGACCGAATATAAACAGTGTAGCTATTCCCTCCGCAAGGCAATCAAACAAGCTAAGCGTCAGTATAGAGGCAAAGTGGAGTCGAATTTTTCAACGGCTCAGACACGAGAGGTATGTGGCAGGGTCTACAGTCAATCACGGACTACAAAAATAAAAACCAGCCCCGTCGCAAGCTCTCCTGTCTGCCTTGTTGCCAGACAGACTAAACAACTTTTTTGCTTGCTTTGAGGACAATACAGTACCACTGACACGGCCCGCTACCAAAACCTTTGGGCTCTCCTTCATTGTAGCCAACGTGAGTAAAACATTTAAACGTGTTAACCCTCACAAGGCTGCAGGCCCAGACGGCATTCCCAGCTGTGTCCTCAGAGCATGCGCAGACCAGCTGGCTGGTGTGTTTACGGACATATTCAATCAATCCCTATCCCAGTCTGCTGTTCCCACATGCTTCAAGAGGGACACCATTGTTCCTGTTCCCAAGAACGCTAAGGTAACTGAGCTAAATGACTACCGCTCTGTAGCACTCACTTCCGTCATCATGAAGTGCTTTGAGAGACAAGTCAAGGACCATATCACCTCCACCCTACCTGACACCCTAGACCCACTCCAATTTGCTTACCGCCCCAATAGGTCCACTGACAACGCAATTGCCTGCACACTGCCCTAACCCATCTGTTGTTTTAGCAAGCTCTCCCAATCAAGACCTGCGATTACTTTATGCCTTGCTGTATGTCTCTCAAATATCAATATGCATTGTATACTGTTGTTCAGGTTAGTTATCATTGTTTTAGTTACAATGGAGCCCCTAGTTCCACACACCTCTGGTACCTCTGATACCTCCTTTGTCCCACCTCCCACACATGTGGTGACCTCACCCATTATAACCAGCATGTCCAGAGATACAACCTCTCTTATCATCACCCAGTGCCTGGGCTTACCTCCGACCTAGAATATGTGGACATCTATAAGTACCTAGGTGTCTGGCTAGACTGCAAACTCTCCTTCCAGACTCATATCAAACATCTCCAATCCAAAATCAAATCTAAAGTCGGCTTTCTATTTCGCAACAAAGCCTCCTTCACTCACCCCGCAAAACTTACCCTAGTAAAACTGACTATCCTACCGATCCTCGACTTCGGCGATGTCATCTACAAAATAGCTTCCAATACTCTACTCAGCAAACTGGATGCAGTTTATCACAGTGCCATCTGTTTTGTTACTAAAGCACCTTATACCACCCACCACTGCGACCTGTATGCTCTAGTCGGCTGGCCCTCGCTACATGTTCGTCGCCAGACCCACTGGCTCCAGGTCATCTACAAGTCTATGCTAGGTAAAGCTCCACCTTATCTAAGTTCACTGGTCACGATGGCAGCACCCACCCGTAGCACGAGCTCCAGCAGGTGTATCTCATGGATCATCCCTAAAGCCAAAACCTCATTTGGCCGCCTTTCCTTCCAGTTCTCTGCTGCCTGCGACTGGAACAAATTGCAAAAATCTCTGAAGTTGGAGACTTTTATCTCCCTCACCAACTTTAAACATCTGCTATCTGAGCAGCTGTTGCAGGAATTAAATTCCTCTGTTTTAACACCCAATTAAAATTAAACACTCTGTCAATTCATAAGGATATGTATGACCCTTATTAGTATAAAAATCGACAGAGCCCAGTCTTAAAGTCAAACAGCAGCCTTTATTCACGAGAGTACTGCTCCTTACACATTTTACCACAGGTTATAAATTGAAAATGACATCAGCGTTTTCTAAATGTTCTGTCTCTTCTTGACACTGGTAGAAAGGCTCTATAGTTCTCAAGCCTTCCCACCTCGCCTAGAGCCAAGGTCAGCCAGTGTAGATAAGCATTCTAGCCAGTCTGGCGATATAGTTCATTCATTTCTACCAAGGAACAGACAGTCATTGTTCTAATTCTTGATTATATTTACACACATTATATTCAGTACTAGGATTAAAAAGAAAATTCCTACATATACAGTAACATAATAGTATTCTGATTAGTACATATACAGTAACATAATAGTATTCTGATTAGTAAATATACAGTAACATAATAGTATTCTGATTAGTCAGTCCTGATTGAAATGTATACATAATTAGTCATCATTAATAAAAATTCCCTTAACAGCAGCTAACCGATCGCTGCAGCTGTACATAGTCCATCGGTATATAGCCCACCTGAATTTACCTACCTCATCCCCATACTTTTATTCCATTTACTTTTCTGCTCTTTTGCACACCAGTATTTCTTCATCTGATGTATGATGTCTGATGTTCATCAGTATGTTCATCTGATCATTTATCACTCCAGTGTTAATCTGCTAAATTGTATTATTCACTCCTATGGCCAATTTATTGCCTACCTCCTCATGCCTTTTACCCACAATGTGTATATAGATTTTTTTTTTCTACTATGTTATTGACTTGTTTATTGTTTATTGTTTACTCCATGTGTAACTCTGTGTTGTTGTCTGTTCACACTGCTATGCTTTATCTTGGCCCGGTCGCAGTTGCAAATGAGAACTTGTTCTCAGCTAGCCTACCTGGTTAAATAAGGGTGAAATAGAGGAATACCTATGTAAGAATGCTGTTCATCGATTACAGCTCAGCATTAAACACCATAGTACCCTCCAAACCCGTCATTAAGCTTGAGACTCTGGGTCTCGACCCCGCCCTGTGCAACTGGGTCCTGAACTTCCTGACGGGCCACCTCCAGGTCGTGAGGGTAGGTAACAACATCTCCACCCCGCTGATCCTCAACACTGGGTCCCACAAGGGTGTGTTCTCAGCCCTCTCCTGTACTCCCTGTTCACCCATGACTGTGTGGCCATGCACGCCTCCAACTCAATCATCAAGTTTGCAGACGACACTACAGTGGTAGGCTTGATTACCAACAACGACGAGACGGCCTACAGGGAGGAGGTGAGGACCCTCGGAGTGTGGTGTCAGGAAAATAACCTCACACTCAATGTCAACAAAACAAAGGAGATGATCGTGGACTTCAGGAAACAGCAGAGGGAGCAGCCCCCTATCTACATTGATGGGACAGTAGTGGAGAGGGTGTAAAGTTTTAAGTTCCTCGGCGTACACATCACGTAAAAACTGAAATGGTCCATCCACATAGACAGCGTGGTGAAGAAGGCACAGCAGCGCCTCTTCAACCTCAGGAGGCTGAAGAAATTCGGCTTGTCACCAAAAACACTCACAAACTTTTACAGATGCACAATCGAGAGCATCCTGTCGGGCTGTATCACCGCCTGGTATGGCAACTGCTCCACCCATAACCGTAAGGCTCTCCAGAGGGTAGTGAGGTCTGCACAACGCATCGACGGGTGCAAACTACCTGCACTCCAGGACACCTACACCACCCGATGTCACAGGAAGGCCAAAAAGATTATCAAGGACATCAACCACCCGAGCCACTGCCTGTTCACCCCGTTATCATCCAGAAGGCGAGGTCAGTAGAGGAGCATCAAAGCGGGGACCGAGAGACTGAAAAACAGCTTCTATCTCAAGGCCATTAGACTGTTAAACAGCCATCACAAACATTGAGTGGCTGCTGCCAACATACTGACTCAACCACCAGCCACTTTATATAATGCTTACATACCCTACATTACTCATCTCATATGAATATACTGTACTCTTTTCCATCTGCTGCATCTTGCAATCTTGATGTAATTAAATGTATCACTAGCCACTTTAAACAATGCCACTTTATATAATGTTTTCATACCCTACATTACTCATCTCATATGTATATACTGTACTCTTTTCCATCTGCTGCATCTTGCCTATGCCATTCGGGCATCACTCATTCATATATTTTTATGTACATATTCGTATTCATTCCTTATACACACAAGTGTAAAGGTAGTTATGAAATTGTTAGGTTAAGTTGCTTGTTAGATATTACTGCATGGTCGGAACTAGAAGCACAAGCATTTCGCTGCACTCACATTAACATCTGCTAACCATGTGTATGTGACAAATAAATTTGATTTGATGTGTACGCCGAGGAACTTAACTTTCCACCGTCTCCACTGCTGTCCTGTCGATGTGGATAGGGGGGTGCTCCCTCTGCTGTTTCCTGAAGTCCACGATCATCTCCTTTGTTTTGACGTTGAGAGGTTGTTTTGCTGACAACACACTCCGAGTGCCCTCACCTCCTTCCTGTAGGCTGTCTCATTGTTGGTAATCAAGCCTACTACTGTTGTGTTATCTGCAAACTTGATGATCGAGTTGGAGGCGTGCATGGCCACGCAGTCATGGGTGTACAGGGATTACTGGAGGGGGCTATTGTTGTTACCTACCTTCACCACCGAGGGGGGGCGGCCCGTCAGGAAGTCCAGGACCCAATTGCACAGGGCGGGGTTGAGACCCAGGACCTGTAGAGCTTGTAGGGTACTATGGTGTTGAATACTGAGCTATATTCAATGAACATTATTCTTACATAGGTATTCTTCTTGTTCAGATGGGATGACGATTGCATCGTTTGTAGACCTATTGGGGATGTATGTCAATTGAAGTGGGTCTAGGGTGACAGGTAAGGTGGAGGTGATATGATCCTTGACTAGCCTCTCAAAGCACTTCATGAACTGGCAACTGAGTGTAATAATTAGTATTTTATTTGGATCCCCATTAGCTGTTGCTGAAGTAGCATCTACGCTTCCTGAGGTCCACATAAAACGTGACATAATACAGAACATCAATAGAGAAGAACAGCTCAAGGACTAAACAGCATACATTTCTAATTAAAATAATAGAACCAAAAAAAGGTCCTACTTGACAGTTACACATATTACTGACAATCACCCACACATCAGTACATATTATTATGCCTAAGAGCTGTGCTAAGCATCTCTTTATCACAGACAGATCTCTCCCCAGCTTTACAACAATTTAATCTATGCATTGAACATCCATGACAATTTACACCAAGAAGTTTAGTCTTCTCAATTTACTCAACATCCACATCATTCATTATCAGATTCAGCTGAGGTCTATAACTTAGGGAATGATTTTTACACAATACAATGTTATACATTTTAGATATGCTTAGGACTAGTTTATTACAAGCCACTCATTCCAAAACTGACCGCAACTCTTTGTTTAGGGTTGCAGTGATTTCACTATGTGCTGTTCCTGACGTGTATAATATTGAATCATCAGTGTACGTAGACACAAAGGCTTACGAATAGAGTAGAAACACTCTACAGTACTGTGATATGATTTTTTGCCAATATCAATACATTCATTAAACCTAGTGCCATGGTTTATATGTACATTTTTCACCCATTTCTTTTTTCACTACTGTAAATTAAAAATGTTAAAAGGGCTTTCAATAAGTTTTTCCCAGAGGGTATAGACAGACTGTGTTCTATAGCCGAGCTGAAAAATTATGCAGGAATAATGCCCTTCTATTAGTTACTGAAAAAAACGGTAAATAACAGCAGTTACCGGTAACTATACCAACACAGAGCACAGCTGCACCTGAATTTTTGTCTGAGTTGAATTTAGCCTGATATGAAAATGAATACATGAAGCTTTAGACGGTTGTTTGTACAAGATCTATATTCATCCTTTAAGGAAGTGTTATGGGTTGTATTACAGTGTGCAAAAGGATCTGATGATTGCTGACCAATGAGGTGGGAGCTCTAGCTCTACTATCCCTCTGATGACAGTTGGTGGGGTTTGTTTGTTCATAGATACCTTAACAACCCTCATTGTAGCAGGTTAGGGTGATAAGTGTTTCAAGATGTGGGCATATTATTGTTTTTCTCATGATCATTTTACACAAATCCCCAGCTGCTTATTCCATTAGTATTTGACATTATGGTGGAGTGATTGGTTGTGTCACTCCACATAACCTTGTGTCAGGCTACCATCTGGTGTGCTTCATCAAATTGGAATACTATCAAAAAGCAAGGATGACCAAGGCACTCTTCATATAATTAAATGCCTTTATTTGTATGGTATGTTGAATGGAACAAAGTTTTTCAACAGACACGTTTTAAGCAGCATGGCCTTCGTCAGGGAGTACAAAGATACAATGTGTACTTTTGCACAAACCATGTTCCAATCACCCTGATTGAAGAGGAAGTGGTTTAGTTAATAGACATTGGACAACACGTAGTAAACAACCATATACATTCAAAAGTGAAATAGATATGTTATCAAAATGCATATTAAGGTTAGAACTATTAGAAAATAAAAAGTAGTTATACCCTTGAAAAGGAGTCAGTTTTTAAAGCTTTGTTCCACTGAACATGCCATACAAATAAAGGCATTTGAATTACATGAAGAGTGCCTTAGTCCTCCTTGCTTTTTGATGACCAATTTACCCCTTTTACCAAAGAGCACCTTCTATCTAAAAATACCTACTACTGTGTACACTATCAGCGCTTCCCTTCTTTTATTCTACACTTTGTAATACTAGTTCTAACAGAGATATTAGACAGACTTGTAAAAGGCTCTGGTTCTAACCACTGAGTTTAACGACGAGGTCATTAAGGGTTTCAAGTGTTTCAAGAAAGAAAGTTGAATGGTAACTTATGAATTCACATAACATGTTATGTCCGGTTTCCCAGAATCTCCATTGAAAATGCCTTTTAGGTTAGGCTCAATCTGTGTCTGGGAAACTGGCTCATTATATCCTATCTTTCTTAATATTGATTAGACATTTGAAAGAGTAGCCATTCCATAGAGACTGACAAGACATGCCAAAGTCACCTTACCATGAACAAGTATTTGAAAGGTTCCCTCATTGCCCCCACGCTATTGCATTACAGTAAATAAAGAACAACAGAATAAGTCTGATATTGTGTGCTCCTTGCATTTAAGGTAACACTTTATTTGGATAGTTCATCTGTAGATGCTCTATAGACCATCAGCAACATTTCAACCATCTATTAACCCTAACCCTTACTTTCCTAACACTGAACTTAACCCTTATACTAAACCTAGCTCTAAGCCTAAACTTAACCTTTACCCTTATTCTATACCTAACCGTAGCAAGCAATTGCTTATCGACAGATGGTCATTCTATCAACAAACTATCTGTAGAGCATCTACAGATGGACGATCCAAATAAAGTGTGACCCAATTCAAATATGAAATTGACAAGTTTGTTGTTGTAAGTTAAGACAGAATGTCTATTTAAAGTTGCCAGTTATCAGGTTGTACAACATGCCTATACGGAAAAATTAGATCACTCTGTTAGACTTTCAGTGACAGTGTGCCTGTTATAAGTGAGAAGTTTTATTTTATACTATTTCCTACTGCATTCATGTGTCAAATGTCAATGCCCCCTTTCTGTATATGATATTTCAGGGAAGAGAAGAGAGCTGAGACATATTGCCTGAGTATACGAGCGCAACTACAACTTCCCCTTGTTTGACACCTCAAGCAATATAGTAATATCGTTTTTAATGTTTTATGATATTACTACTCATACAGCATTTTGTTGAAATGACGGTATGAAACAACTATTTCAAGTTACGTTTACAGCAATTTGATATTGGGGCTTTATGACCGGGGTTTCCTTTGTTCCTTTTCAAGTCTTTAAATGCAGGAGGTCTATTTTATGTTTACACATAGGACATTATGATGATCCTCTGACTGAAAATCACCACGGAGATCCAGTCACTTGTTTCACTAATGTCCCATGGTAGATAAAGAATATGCATCACTAAAAGTCCAGTTGGGGTTGGGCAGGCCAATGTAAACTAAAAATGTAATCTCTAATGCCTGCATTTGCACATTTACTAGAGATAGAGTGAATACTTAAAGGGATACTTTGGGATTTTGGCAGTAAGGCTATTTATCTAGTTCCCAGAGTCATGAACTCATGGATACCATTTGTATCTCTCTGTGACCAGTATGAAGGAAGATAGAGCTAGTTTCGCAAGCCAGTGCTAACTAGCGTTAGCGCACTGACTAATGCTAATAATCAATTGCACTAGCGCTAGTTAGCAACTTCCTTCTAACTGCACACAGAGACATAAAAATGGTATCCATGAGTTTATCTGACTCTAGGGAAGTAGATAAAGGGCCAAAATCCCAAAGTATCCCTTTATTAATTTGTTGAAATCCAGCCGTGATTGTCCGGGGTAGGCCGTCATTGTAAAGAAGAATTTGTTCTTCACTGACTTGTCTAGTTAAATAAAAAAATTGAATTCAATACCATCTGTGTCATGTTTATAACACTTACAACGGATTCTGTACAGTACGTGGTGAATATAGTATTATAACACTGTAATAAGACTCTTATGTCTAACGCTCAGTGTAGTCCAATAACATTCATAGTTGGGTCAGTATGAATAGAAGCAGGTCATTTGTATCCAGAGCATTGGTGAACAAATATTATGGATGTTATTAACATAGAAACTCTTGATAAGGTTTATATTCTGTGATATCTAGTCCTGGCAACACTACACTTAAATCCTAACCTTGTGGCATTACTGTGGGTTAAGGTAACTACCCCCAATAAATAGTGTTGGGTACAGAGATACATTTTAAATTAAACAGATACGTTTCAATAAAAAAAGCATACACACACAAGGAGTCAATGGCTTCTTTTTATATTGAGAGCACAAGCCTCCCTTATTTTGTTTAACAATTATAAAATCATTAAGACAACCAAGGGCAGATGTCCAATGAATGCAAAAAAACGAAAGCCCAGATTTTATCCAAGGCGTCATTGAGTGTTATTGTTCATTAAAAGACAACATCGGTGATTTTACAATCTTAGCTGAAGATCGAGGTGCATCCTTGTCCATAATTTAACACTCTTTTATTAAAAGGAAATAAGACAAGTCAGACAGTACAGCCACCCATTCCAGGACTGAGGAGGAAGAGAACTACGAGACTAGAACCTTTTTTGTAATTACGGGAGACCTTGGTCCCAGCATGACTCCCTGTCAAAATAAAGGTTAAATAAAAACCTGCCCTAGATATTTTCAGTCACATAATTTAAATTCAAACAGTGTACTGTGAAAAAAGCATTTGCCCAGGAGAGAATGCAAGGTTGAAGTCAGAGAGGACTGGACAGCAGCTTGGAAAGCTGAGACTTAAAGCTTCATTATTGGACTTGCATTGATTTGGGCAGTCAACGAGAGTAGCACACACAGAACAGTATGTAGCATCTGTACCATGCAAGGGTCTATCTGGGATGAGCCTGTACTTGTTAATTCTCAATGTTCAAGAGTAAAGAGTGGGGGGGGTTCTTCAGTCACTGCAAATATACTGTATGACTCATTGTCTTAACATAAGTATTCTTCTGGGACTGTGGGTGTTATGACAATTAAGTGACGATGACGCCAGCTGTTTTGCTGTTTTGTCTGTTATAGTGGCACAGTGTCACCACTTCCACATTGCCAAATTATGTATATTGAGGATTACAATTGTGACTAAGTACAAGGTGCAAGGCAACCCCAGCCAACTCAACCAATAGATTGAAGCTACCAAAATAGAATGATACCTGTTGCTCATCTGTATTGTGCCAAACGAGAAAATGCAATGGCAAAATGATATTTGATTATCAACATCAGAATGCAGACTGTGGGTTTGAGTTAAGTTGAGGTGTGCATTTGGAGGCATTGTGCAACGCAAGAGGTTCAGGACTAGACCTGGACTGGATTCCATGTTATGGACTGAAAGAAGGAATGCTGTTTGGCCTGCAGCCTTCCCCACTCACTCGCGCCCCCTGTCTGTCGTGCAGGGGACAGCACATATGGTGGGGGGGTAGGTAGGGGATGATGAGGTCAGGGTGGAGGGGTGTGGTCTGGCCCCGTCTGGTCCCTGCCTCTGTGTGCGTAGCGAGGGGAGACCTGCCCCCCTGGCCTCCTCTGGAGCATCAAGGACAGTCCTGGCCGTGGTCCTGACTCCTGCGGCGTCTCTTAATTGCCACTTGATGGTTCTCGTTCATCACGCAACTGTCCTCCCCCCTCCTCCTCTTCCCCTTCCCTGCCTGTTGAGCACACAAATACAAAGGAGAGGGACTTTTAAATGTTTAGATGTCTTCCATTGTGCAAAAATAAATCACTTTTTATACATTTTGTTTTGCAATATTAACGAGTATAATATTTATTACAATAGATTATGGAGTAAAAAGGAAGCATCGAGTGGTAAAGAGTGGTCCTCTGTAGCTCAGTTTGTAAGAGCATGGCTCTTACAACGGCAGGATAGTGGGTTTGATTCAGACAACCACCCATACGCTTGGGCATGAGTCCTTTCGATAAAAGTGTCTGCAAAATGGCATATATTATAAACAGAGAACAAAAGTTGAGTACTACCACTAGATGTCAGCCTACTACCACTAAACGTGAAACTCTAAACCAGCGATTCTCTACTGGTGGGTCACAACCCAAATTAGCGTAAAAAACGATAACTTTTAATTGTCAAAAAAATCTGGATTTTTTTCCCCCCATGAAATAAATACTCCAGTCTGAAAATAAACGACTAAAACCAGATAGAGAGTGTGTAGAAATGATAATGGACCTATCATTTGATCTAAACTATTTTTCTTGAATCACAGAGATTTCAATAGCAGCGCTATTGGATTTTGTTAATTGTGTGGTCAAACCAGTAAGCTTGCCAACATTTGTCATGAAAAGCATGATCAATATGGAATAATTAATAATGCAAGATGTGGGAAATGTGTTCCCTTGTCATATAAAACAACAATGAGATTGTAAAAAAAACCTGGGATGAAACTAAAAACACAGTTGAGAACCACTGCTCTAAACCATGAACGATGGACCACAGTCAGTCAGCAGCACAGCACAGATTATTGAAATAGATAAACATCTCATATCACATGTATCAAATTACTCAAACAGTGAACAAGGTCAGATTGTAAAACGAATTACACATCCATATTGCGTCCCAAATGGTACCCTATTCCCAATACAGTGCACAACTTTTGACCAGGGCCGATTGCGCTCTGTTCAAAAGTAGTGCACTATATAGGGAATAAGTTGCAGTTTGGGATGCAGCCCATCCAGACTGTGAAAGATGTTGTTACAGACCTTGACGTCATGTTCAGCAAACTTCTGGAACATGTTGGCATAGATCTTCTTGTCCCTTTCATGGTGTTCCCGGATTTTGCATTGACAGATAGAGACTTGACCGTGTGCCGCCCGGTTGGAGGGGTTGACCTGCAGCACCAGTTTAAAGTCAGACATGGCCAGGCTGAACTCATTACGGAAGAGACGAGCCTCCCCACGCCGGTACAGAGCCTTCTCATTCTTCCCATCCAATTCGATCACCTGCGAGATACACACAGAAACACAACTACATTGGTAACATTTTACATTAAGGTATACCTACAGGGATTTATAAAGGGCTTTAGAAATAGTTTTAAAAAGCAAATTATTAGTTTATAAAGCTTATTTTTTGAACACTTGCTAAACAGATTAATACATACACTACATGAACAAAAGTATGTGGACACCTCCTCAAACGTCTCATTCAAGAATTATGGACATTAATATGGAGCTGGTCCCCCCTTTGCTGCTTTGCTACAACAGCTTCCACTATTCTGGGAAGGCTTTCCACTTGCTTCCATTCAGCCACTAGAACATTAGTGAGGTCGGGCACTGATCAGTCGGCGTTCCAATTCAACCCAAAGGTGTTCGATGGGGTTGAGGTCAGGGCTCTGTGCAGGCCAGTCAAGTTCTTCCACACCAATCTAGACAAACCATTTATGTATGGACCTCGCTTTGTGCACGGGAGGCATTGTCATGCTGAAACATGAATGGGCCTTCCCGTTAAGATTTCACTTCACTGGAACTAAGGGGTCTAGCCCGAACCATGAAAAACAGCCTCAGACCATTATTCTTCCTCCACCAAACTTTAGTTGGCACTATGTATTGGGGTAGGTAGCATTCTCCTGGCATCCGCTAAAGCTGACGCTTGACATTATGCATAGTGATCTTAGGCTTGTGTGCGGCTGCTCAGCCATGGAAACCCATTTCATGAAGCTCCCGGCGAACAGTTATTTTGCTGAAGTTGCATCCAGAGGCAGTTTGGAACTCGGTAGTGAGTGTTGCAACTGAGTATAGATACTTTTTACACAATATGTGCCACCGCACTCGGCAGTCCTGTTCTGTGAGCTTATGTGGCCTACCACTTCGTAGCTGAGCCATTGTTGCTCCTAGACCAACAACTTCGTAGCTGAGCCGTTGTTGCTCCACTTCACAATAACATCACTTACAATTGACCGGCACAGCTATAATGTCACGTTCTGACCTTAGTTCCTTTTTTATGTCTTTGTGTTAGTTTGGTCAGGGAGTGAGTTGGGGTGGGTAGTCTGTGTTCTTTTTCTATGTTGTATTTCTGTGTTTGGCCTGGTATGGTTCTCAATCAGAGGCAGCTGTCCATCGTTGTCTCTGATTGAGAATAATACTTAGGTAGCCTGTTTTCCCCATTTTGGTTGTGGGTGATTGTTTTCTGTTTAGTTTCTGTTCACCTGGCAGAACTGTTTAGTTTTCTCTTCATTATTATTTTGTGTAGTGTTCTGTTTGTTAAATTAAAATATTACGAACATTTACCACGCTGCATTTTGGTCCTCCTCTCCTTCCACCAACGAGAAGCGTTACAGAATCAACCACCAACCAAGGACCAAGAAGCGTGGTATCGAGCAGCAGCGTTCTCTGAACTCATGGACATGGGAGGAGATTTTAGACGGTATGGGACCCTAGGCACAGGCTGGGGAATATCGCCACCCCAAGGAAGAACTGGAGGCAGCGAGAGCTGAGCGGCGGCGATATGAGGAGATAGCACAGCAGTGCGACAGGCACGAGAGGCAGCCCCAAACATTTTTTGGGGAGGGGCACACGGGGAGTGTGGCGGAGTCAGGCTGGAGACCTGAGCCCACTCCTCGTGCTTACCGGAGGAAGCGCAGTACTGGTCAGCACCGTGTTATGCGGTCAAGCGCACGGTGTCGCCAGTATGCGCTCATAGCCTGGTGCGCTATAGGCCAGCCCCCCGCAAGTGCCATGCGAGTGTGGGCATCCAGCCAGGGCGTGTTGTGCCGGCTCAGCGTGTCTGGTCTCCGGTACGCCGTCTCGGCCCAGGGTATCCTTCACCTGCTCTGCGTGCTGTGTCTCCAGGGCGCTGGGAGGGTGCAGTGCATCCTATGCCTGCGCTCCGCCCGTGCCGGGCGAATGTGGGCATTGAGCCTAAGGAAGAGGTCCATCCGGTGCCTCCTCCATGCACCAGGCCTACTGTAGGTATCCCCAGCCTGGAGGGTCCTGTGGCAGCCCCACGCACCAGGCTGTCTCTCCGTCTCCTCCCTCCAGGTTCGTCCGTCTGTCCTGAGCTGCCAGAGCCGCCCGTCTGTCCTGAGCTGCCAGAGCCGCCCGTCAGTCAGGAGCTGCCGGAGCCGCCCTTCACTCTGGTGCTGCCGGAGCCGCCCTTCACTCCGGTGCCGCCGGAGTCGCCCTTCACTACGGCGCTGCCGGAGTTGCCCTTCACTCCGGTGCTGCCGGAGTCTCCCGCCTGTCCGGCGCTACCGGAGTCTCCCGTCTATTCGGGGCCCGCTGTTAGGGTCCCCAGTACGAGGTCGGTGGCGAGGGTCGCCGCTCCAAAGGCGTCACTTAAGTGGGCCAAGACTATGGTGGAGTGGGGGACACGTCCCGCGCCAGAGCCGCCACCGCGGACAGACGCCCACCCAGACCCTCCCCTATAGGTTCAGGTTTTGCGGCACCTTTGGGGGGGTGGGGGGGAGTGCTGTCACGTTCTGACCTTAGTTCCTTTTTTATGTCTGTGTTAGTTTGGTCAGGGTGTGAGTTGGGGTGGGTAGTCTATGTTCTTTTTCTATGTTGTATTTCTGTGTTTGGTCTGGTATGGTTCTCAATCAGAGGCAGCTGTCCATCGTTGTCTCTGATTGAGAATCATACTTAGGTAGCCTGTTTTCCCCATTTTGGTTGTAGATGATTGTTTTCTGTTTAGTGTCTGTTAACCTGGCAGAACTGTTTTGTTTTCTCTCCTAGTTATTATTTTGTGTAGTGTTCTGTTTGTTCAATTAAAATATGATGAACATTTACGACGCTGCAATTTGGTCCTCCTCTCCTTCCACCAACGAGAAGAGTTACATCTAGCAAGGAGGACATTTTACAAACTGACTTGTTGGAAAAGTGGCATCCTATGATTGTGCCATGTTGAAAGTCACTGAGCTCTTCAGTATGGCCATTCTACTGCCAATGTTTGTCTATGGAGACTACATGGCTGTGTGCTCGATTTTATATACCTGTCAGCAACGGGTGTGGCTGAAATAGCTGAATCCACTAATTTCAAGTAGTGTCCACATTTTTTGTAAATATATTGCATATAGTATATATAGTGCATATAGTATGTATATATATAAATGTACATATATATACAGTGTATATATAAATGTACATATGTATACAACCCCACTGACCCAGAGCAAAGAGTTAAAGACACACACAACTGTATGCTATTCCATGCACAGGCACTAGCTGCATGCTCTGTTCGGCTTCAGAATATGGTATACGTGTATATGTGTGTGGGGATCCCATGTGTGCAGCCAGGTATGCATTGAGATTGTACCTTGTTGCAGTTCTCCACAACCAGTGCATACTCTCTCAGCCTCAGGTAGCACATTGCCAGGTTGAGCTGGGCGACCAGTAGGAAGTTCTGGATCGTCTGTTGCTGTTCCTTCCCTACACCAAACTCCATCTCGAGCCACGACACAATAAGCTGGTATTGGACCACCGCCTGCAGGAAACACCCTGCCTAGAACCAGGGACAACACATGGAGTAGGTTTTGCAGGTCTCATGCAAAAAAGCAACATTTAATAACGCAAAAGAAATGTGCAAAGCAGGAACATACACAGATAGGGCTCTACCAATGCAGAGCACATGTCCCTTTGCCCTTCCAATCTCTAAAGTTCCCTTTTGTATTGGGTTATAAAAAAGTATACAGTACCAGTTAACAGTTTGGACACACCTACTCATTCAAGAAAAAAAGTGTTTAAACAAATCAAAATATATTTGAGATTTGAGATTCTTCAAAGTAGCCACCCTTTGCCTTGATGACAGCTTTGCACACTCTTGGCATTCTCTCAGCCAGCTTCATGACGTAGTCACCTGGACTGCATTTCAATCAATAGATGTGCCTTGTTAAAAGTTAATTCGGGGAATTTCTTTCCTTCTTAATGCGTTTGAGCCAGTCAGTTGTGTTGTGACAAGGTAGGGGTTGTATACAGAAGATAACCCTATTTGGTAAAATACCAAGTCCATATTATGGCAAGAACAGCTCAAAAAGCAAAGAGAAACGACAGTCCATCATTACTTTATTAATTTAAAACATGAAGATCAGTCAATCCGGGAAAATGTCAAAAAGTTTGAAAGTTTCCTCAAGTGCAGTCGCATAAACCATCAAGCGATATGATGAAACTGGCTCTCATGAGGACCGCCACAGGAAAGGAGGACCCAGAGTTACCTCTGCTGCAGAGGATAAGTTCATTAGAGTTAACTGCACCTCAGATTGCAGCCTAAATAAATGCTTCACAGAGTTCAAGAAACAGACACATCTCAACATCAACTGTTCAGAGGAGACTGTGTGAATCAGGCCTTCATGGTTGAATAGTTGCAAGGAAACCACTACAAATGGACACCAATAATAAGAAGAGACTTGCTTAGGCCAAGAAACATGAGCAATAGACATTACACCGGTGGAAATCTGTCCTTTGGTCTGATGAGTCCAAATTTGAGATTTTTGGTTCCAACCGCCGTGTCTTTGTGAGACGCAGAGTAGGTGAATGATGATCTCTGCATGTGTGGTTTCCACAGTGAAGCATGGAGGAGGAGGTGTGATGGTGCGGGAGTGCTTTGCTGGTGAGACTGTTAGAATTCAAGGCACACTTAATCAGCATGGCTACCACAGCATTTTGCAGCGATACGCCATCCCAACTGGTTTGCACTTAGTGTCACTATCATTCGTTTTTCAACAGGACAATGACCCAAAACACACCTCCCGGCTGTGTAAGGGTTATTTGACCAAGGAGAGTGATGGAGTGCTGCATCAGATGACCTGGCCTCCACAATCACCCGACCTCAACCCAATTGAGATGGTTTGGGATGAGTTGGACCGCAGAGTGAAAGAAAAGCAATCAACAAGTGCTCAGCATATTTGGGAACTCCATCAAGAATGTTGGAAAAGCATTCCTCATGAAGCTGGTTGAGAGAATGCCAAGAGTGTGCAATGATGTCATCAAGGCAAAGGGTGGCTACTTTGGAGAATCTAAAGTCTAAAATATATTTTGATTTGTTTAACACTTTTTTGGTCACTACATGGTTATTCCACATGTGTTATTTCATAGTTTTGATGTCTTCAATATTATTATACAATGTAAAAAAAATAGTGAAAATAAAGAAAAACCCTTGAATGAGTAGGTGTATCCAAACCTTTGACTGGTACTGTGTGTGTATGTGTATATATACATATAACATCAAAAGGGTGGGGAAAGGAACCATATTTCGGTAATCCAACCAGCTGAAAATATGTGTTGGTACTTAAAGAATATGATGCCAGATCAGTTGTCATCTGAGACATTAATACTAATGATAGGATGACATAAAATGTATCTTGGAAAGTCTACACATTATAGTTATCAGATTCACATGGAATTGTTGTGCAATTTAAATGTTTAAATATGAAACTATTTGTGAAAAGATGAAATGTACTTTAGCTTCTTAATGAGAGAACGGTTTGTTATAGAGTAAACTCTGCCAACTCAGTGGCCCCGCCCATGTGAACAGACAGTGGTTGTAAACTATGAAACAGGGCCCTCTCTCCCAATCCTATATAAGCCCCTTGACGAAAATGTAACTTCCTGTTCCAAGGACTTGTGGACTTGAGGTCCCCACGTTGAAAGGACAACCACCTACAGAACTAAGCTAACCTTAGAGAACCTAACGAAATTAGTATTGAATTTCAATGTGAAGTTGACGACCTACACGCCGAAAGGATGAATTTTGACTATACCAGCCAGAATATAGCATGAGCATATTAGCATGGCAACTTGGTATGAACTTTGAACTCTTATTTACTAAAGAAGTGATACTTCCTAGCCATCGCGTTAGCGCAGCAACTGTAGACGTGGAGTAGGAGAGGACGGACAGAGTATTTGTTCTATCACAAGACGACGGTACTACCAAGTATCCATTCTACCATCAGACATTCTTCAAAGGACAACCCGGCCTCCCATCTACGACCCACTGTTTGAAGCGCAGCTCAAGAGTAAATATTTATTGCATTTTCGTTTTTGAAATGGGCGGTAATTTAGAATGCATAAGATACTATATTTTCGATAGCATAGCTGCCTATGGCCCGATAGAGACATAGCTTCTCCCTCTTCCCGCTCATTCATTCAAATACCCACCCCCTTTCTCTGTGTAACCAGCTGTCATATCTGTTCCGTGTTTTCCTTCATGACATCATTTGTAATCAATGTATGATACATTCTGTGTATATGTAATTCTGTGTGATTATTTAGGTATTTAGTAAATAAATAATGAAACCAAATTTTGTATTGCTGATTCAACTTGTTAGCCAGGGTTCGTGAAGATAACCAAGAACTTACAACTTTCAGATGAGACTAAACAAGGTGACGATTAAATATTGACTGCTATTGATGTAAAATATTACTAGGTCTTTAAGAGTTTATTTGGAAGATAACAGCTCTATAAACATTCTTTAGTGGTACCCCGACTTTCTAGTTAATTACATTCAACTGATTAGCTGAATCAGGTATTATGAATTACAGAGAAATTATTTTATAGAATAGCATGTCATGTCACTTAATCCAGCATAACCAAAGACACAACAATATATATACACACACACTGACTGTACAAAACATTATGAACACCTGCTCTTTCCATGACATAAACTGACAAGGTGAATCCAGGTGAAAGAAAGCAATGATCCCTTATTGATGTCACTTATTAAATCCACTTCACTCAGTGTAGACGAAGGGGAGGAGGCAGGTTAAAGGATTTGTAAGCCATTTGAGACATTTATTTTTTATGTATTTTTATTTAACCTTTATTTAACTAAGCAAGTCAGTTAAGAAAAACAAGTATTTACAATGACAGCCTACCCTAGCGACACTGGGACAATTGTACACCGCCGTATGAGACTCCCAATCACAGCCAGATATGATGCCGCCTGGATTTGAATCAGGGACTGTAGTGATGCCTCGTGTATTAAGATGCAGTGCCTTAGACCGCAGAGCCACTCAGGAGCCATAAATGGAGTGTGTATGTGTGCCATTCAGAGGGTGAATGGGCAAGACAAAAGATTGAAGTGCATTTGAATGGGGTATGGTAGTAGGTGCCAGGTGTGCCGGTTTGTGTCAAGAACTGCAAAACTGCTGGGTTTTTCACGCTCAACAGTTTCCCGTGTGTATCAAGAACGTTCCACCACCCAAAGGACATCCAGCCAACTTGACACAACTGTGGAAAGCATTGGAGTCAACATGGGCCAGCATCCCTGTGGAATGCTTTTAACACCTTGTAGAGTCCATGCCCAGATGCAACTCAACATTAAGAAGGTGTTTTTAATGTTATTTACACTCAATATATATAGTCTCATTTGCATATTTTGTTACAATATTTCAGAAAAAAATGTATACAAAAAACTAACTGTTAACTGTATACAGTTTTGTCATTGTTGTTCTGAACCCACCATCGTTAAATGTGTCATTTATTTAGCCATTAAGATGCGGCCATCTATTGTTTTTATGTAACTAAATAATCAAAGTCATAATTACTCAATGAGTCTGTGACCGCGGTTGCAGAATTTCTTTTTTCGGGGGTTCCCTTATTATAGTTTGAGCACCTGGGGAGGCAGGTAACCTAGTGGTTAGAGCGTTGGGCCAGTAACCAAAAGGATTGAATCCCTGAGCTGACAAGGTACAAATCTGTCGTTCTGCCCCTGAACAAGGCAGTTAACCCACTGTTCCTAGGCCGTCATTGTAAATAAGAATTTGTTCTTAACTGACTTGCCTAGTTAAATAAAATAAAAACTTCCCCCAAAAATGTTTTGTACACAACCCTTGTGAAAAGTACAACAAATACAGTAAGCATTATTACAATCTCTCAGTTTAGGGATTAACTCATCATTTTAAGGTTAGAGTTAAGGCATTAACTCAGAAATCTTAAGGTTAGGCATTAACTCTGAATGGTTAAGGTAAGGGTTAAGGTCTGGGATGGCTAAAAACAAAAATCTCAAATGTATCACTGGATTTTAACTTGCAACCTTTGGAATCAGAAGCAGATGCTTATGCCCATCCATGTCCTAGCAACACTGTCAAAGCTGTACAAAAAAATCTGTAAACAAGCAAACGGCCATGAACGGCGTGTTTACAATACCGTGTTTGTAATAAAGCATTATTTGTTTGACAGCCAATTCTGAGGTAGATAGCTAGCTTTAGCTTGGTACCTAGCTAGCACCAATACAACCAGCCTGAAAACAATGACCAGTAGAAACTGCAGTCATTTTCACTATTCTTAGCAATGATTTAGGAATCCTTGTGTGTAAGTATTAGCTGGGTAGCCACTTGTTGTTCGCCTATTGAAATTGAACTTCAGTTCATGAAAATAAATAGCTAGCCAGCTACTTAACCCTGTTGTCCAAAGCTAACGTTATCAGCAGCCAGCTAGCTTCATCTGGCTAGTGAGGCTCGACATGACCGGGTTATGTGTTGTGAAGCTAGCCACAATAGTGGAATTTTCAGTTTGCCTAAAAAAAAAAGTACCTCTTTGAAAGTGATGCAGAAGGTTACAATTGGTGGTTACAATCAGCCTACTGACTGGGAATTACTGTGTGTATTGACATTCATATTGCACTGTACAGCTTTTTTTCCCCCAATGTCCTCCAAAACATCCACACAGTATTGTTTTTCCTCAGGAATAGTGTTCAATACACATATTTTGACAATAAATGTGGCTCAATTCACAGTTGTTTCAGAGTCCTAAAATAAGGGCTACGATGCTAATGTTCTCTGAGTGTCACTGAGTAGACTGATACCCCATGTCATTGATCCACAATTCATAGGTGGGGCAGCCTAGTGGTTAGAGCGTTGGACTAGTAACTGGAAGGTTGCAAGTTCAAATCCCTGAGCTGACAAGGTACAAATCTGTCATTCTGCCCTGAACAGGCAGTTAGGCTGTCATTGAAAATAAGATTTTGTTCTTAACTGACTTGCCTAGTTAAATAAAGGTTAAAAAAAAAAAAAAAAGGTAAGGCTATACAGTGAAAAAATCTTCTCCCAATTCAATTCTAAAGTGTAATACATCCAGTCTGATTTCAACAGATTTTTGTCAAATTATTGTCTTTTGTTGATTTTATATAACAACATTCCAACCTCGTTTAGCATGATCTATTCAATTATGGCATAATTCTACTATTTGTATGCATTTGCATCACTGTCAGTTACATTATTTTATTTTGAAGGCTAACCGCAAAGTCCCCTATTGTGGCTAATCCTTATTGTGGCTAGCTTTACATAGATGGGTACAACCACCATTAATCAAATAAGAACTGTCTTATAAATTAGGGTTATATTAGAGTATGACAACTAGCTATGTAGTTAGTTAGCTAACTATAGCTAGTGAAACAGATTATGTAGTTTTGCTATGTTTTTTGGGAAGAACATTGTTTGCATCCATGAGCTAGCTAGCTTTTTTTATGACCAGCACTGTAGATGCGTGTCACGCCCTGACCTTAGATATCTCTGTTTTCTATATATTTTGGTTAGGTCAAGGTGTGACTAAGGTGGGTACTCTAGTGTTGTATGTCTAGGGGTTTGTATGGCTAGGGTTGTTGTAGGTCTAGGGGTTTTTGTATTTCTATGTTGGCCTGATATGGTCCCCAATCAGAGACAGCTGTTTATCGTTGTCTCTGATTGGGGATCATATTTAGGCAGCCCTGTTTCCCACTTTCTGGTGTGGGATCTTGTCTACATTGAGTTGCCTGAGTGCACACATGTAGCTTCACGGGTTGTTTGGTTGTTTTTGTTAGGTGAGTTTCAGTTGATTAAAATTATGTGGAACTCTACTCACGCTGCGCCTTGGTCTCCTCTTTACGACAATCGTGACAGTGCGCGAGACAACTTTACCAGCATCATAGCATACCTATCGATGAATCGTTGTGACATACAAAATAGGAGTGATAGTGTAATCAATGTGTATTAACTACGCAAAAAACTAATGAACGCGTTAAATTATTATGTGACGTGCAGTCATATTTAGGTCCTGATTGGTCAACAAGTTTATTTGACAGGTCAAATAACATGCAAAGACCCAAATGGCGTTTCATAGAAATCCTGGTTGAGAATGAAACGACTGAACAAATTAACAACGAAACAGCAAAGCAACTAAGTGAAATAAATAGGTTTTGATTATGTTTTACTGGTAAAGGGGACATACGTAAATGCCAAGAAAATAAAGTTTTGGTCAGTGTGGTGTGTGTGTGTGTGTAACCTTTATTTAACTAGGCAAGTCAGTTAAGAAAAAAATTCTTATTCACAATGACAGCCTACCCCGGCCAAACCCGGATGACGCTTGGCCAATTGTGCGCCGCCCAATGGGACTCCCAATCACGGCCGGATGTGATAACGCCTGGATTCGAACCACGGACTGTAGTAACTCCTCTGGCACTGAGATGCAGTGCCTTAGACCGCTGTGTCCATGTGTGTGTGTTTTCACTATTTAACTGTACTAGAATGCTTAAAAGGCTGCTAAAATGTTAAATACCGGTTATCAGTATCGGTTTCTTTTGGCAAGGAAACTATCGGGTATTGGCCAAAAATGTCATAGCATCACTAGCTAAAATATTCATACACAGATGCATCCAATGGTCATTACATTTTGTCTATTGTCTGAAAGACAGAGATGGTGCACTATACCTTGAAATATTGGGTCCCTTTCTGTTTGGCTCTAGCAGACAAATCCAGTTTCTCCTTTAGATCCAATTCCCAAGATTCTTTGGCCTTGAAAAGAAAACATACTGTTATCAGTTTCAGAGAAGGCCTTGAAAAGAAAACATACTGTTATCAGTTTCAGAGAAGGCCTTGAAAAGAAAACATACTGTTATCAGTTTCAGAGAAGGCCTTGAAAAGAAAACATACTGTTATCAGTTTCAGAGAAGGCCTTGAAAAGAAAACATACTGTTATCAGTTTCAGAGAAGGCCTTGAAAAGAAAACATACTGTTATCAGTTTCAGAGAAGGCCTTGAAAAGAAAACATACTGTTATCAGTTTCAGAGAAGGCCTTGAAAAGAAAACATACTGTTATCAGTTTCAGAGATGGTGACTTTCAATGAGATTATGCCTGTTTCTTCCCATTATTTTCTCCAGGGTCACTCTGCCATCATGCAATATCTAACTGAGACCCTCATTGTCTAAACTCCACCAGCTCAAATAAAAGTAATCTGTTGGTATCTTCCAGGGACACTAATAGGATACATGAACACATGATTGTTTACCCTATCTAATCCAGCAAATAGAACTCACCTTCTCAAAGTCATTTAGAGTCACTTCATACATCAGGTCTGAGTTTGGTCCAATATTATGCTGTGCTCTACCATCTTTCCCAAAGCCATACCTGCAAAAAACAAGAGCGAGAGTATTGTTTGGCTGATTATTTCTGACGCACACCTGTTCCATGAAAGGCTTACATTATTTCGCGATTTTTCTATAGAGATGCTTGTTCAAGGTTACAAATCATTGCTGATGATGATGAGTAAGCATATCTACTTTGTGTTGCAACAGGTCCACTTCAGCGACAGGAAGTAGAGTAGAGTAAAGGCCCTTACTTGGGTTTTAAGTAGAGCATGCAGCATTCTCCTTTCTGCATCTTCTCCATGGCTCTGTCTACACCCAGAGGAACACCCATGTCCTCTGACTCGCCCACAACGAAGTGCAAGTTCCTGGAGTCAAACAGACGCTCTCCACAGCGACCCTCAAGGTGCACTGTGGAATACAGGACTGCAATTGAAAATATACCAATTTTTTTTTTTATGGAAAACATTATTATTTTACTTCAGATAGCAAACATAATATAGGTTTGAATGTTCACTGTTTTTTTGTGTTTGAGACTGTACAAAAATCAATAAAATGTTGATCACAGTCAATGTGAGACAAAGCCTTTGTACCAAAATCAATACAAATATTGATCACCAAGTTCACAATTAATGAGATCACAATGAATGTGATGGAGAGAAGGCATGTCTCCCTCACCGTGGACAGTTGATCCATCATTGGGACTATTATAACCTTCCCCTTTGACCTTTATCCTCCTCGTGATGCCGCCATCGTCCGTCAGCACCTCCCCTTTGAAGCTCAGCAGCTCCACCTAAAGGAAGTGAAGAGACACGTAAGAACAGAAAAAACATCAAATCATTTGTTGGCAGTTTACCACAACAGTAACCATAAGATTCCATAATGATGACAATTATGACAGAGACAGTGTTATTTATGTGTTTTGTTCACAATGCAGAGAGAGAATCTAGAACAATCCACAGTCAGAATACAGTATAGGGGAAACCTGCTACTGTATGTGCAGGTGAAGGCCCGTATACCACCATCACATTGGAAACCACTCTGCTTAACCTACCTCAAACTGTAGCATGGCATTGGGAGGTATTTTGGGGAGGCATCCAGCTGAACCATAAGCATATTCTGGTTTGCAGAGGAGCATGCACACCTCTCCTCTCTGCATAGAGGACACACCAATATCCAAGCCCTTAATCACCTGACCTGTGGAGTGATATATGAGAAGAGACATGATGAACAGATGTAAGCTACATATGCAGTGACATATAGGCGATACATACGGCAGGTGAATAAGATGTGTTACCACAACCCACCATCCACACTCCCTCCCCCAAACACACACAGATGTCAAACACATGTCACACTTTGAGATGTAAGTATGATGGTAGGGTAACAATTTATATTAAAGTCCCTTAATAAACCATTTATAAGTTTGTATAGAGTTTACTTATCAAGTATTAATCATTATTCCTATATTTGTCCATGTCAATAAGAAATCTCTAAATAGTAATTTACACATACATAAACAGTTTTAAATAATGTGTTAATGATTTATAAGAAAATTAGTAAGGTGTTTCATCATTGTATGTTCACAATTTGTAAATTATGAATAATGTATTACTGATGTACTTATAAACCAGTTCTAAAGGAGTTATTGTCAACTCATAAGATTATTTATGAGGCATTTGTTAATGGTTGATACGGTATATTATTAGTATAATGATGCAAAAGCATCTGCTACTCTTCCTGGGTCCACATAAAACATGAAACATGACATAATACAGAACATCAATAGACAACAGCTCAAGGACAGAACTACATAAACTTTTTTTTAAACAAAAGGCACACGTAGCCTACATATCAATACATACACACAAACTATCTAGGTCAAAAATGAATTGTTTCGAAATTGAATTGTTGCGAAAACAGATTTTTAGAAATGCTTGCATTATTAGAAATATAAACAGAAATACCTGATTTACATAAGTATTCAGACCCTTTGCTATGAGACTCGAAATTGGAGTCCACCTGTGATAAATTCAATAGTTTGGACATGATTTGGTAAGGCACACAGCTGTTTATATAAGGTCAGACAGTTGATAGTGCATGTCAGAGCAAAAACCAAGCCATGAAGTCGAAGGAATTGTCCGTAGAGCACAGAGACAGGATTGTGTCGAGGCACAGATCTGGGGAAGGGTACCAAAACATTTCTGCAGCATTAAAGGTCCCCAAGAACACAGTGGTCTCCATCATTCTTAAATGGAAGAAGTTTGGAACCACCAAGACTGTGCTGCCATCCTGTTAGAAGGTAATATAGTACTTTATTATAGTGGTTAAGATGAACTTTCATTGTGTTCCATTGTGCTTATCGCCCCCTAGTGGAGCTTTATGGTACTTAGAAAGACTGCACGGAATCAGGAAGTATGGTGCAGTTCTTTCTGTGCAGCTATTCCTTGTCACGCTTCAGCCACTGAAAATATTTGTTTGTAAGTTCAATTCAAGCATATTGCTAGTGATGATAATATTGTTTATTGATAAAATTGCTTACTTATAAATGTTGGTTGGTTGCATTTACTCACACAAATTGCAATGCCTTTCATGTATGCCAGTCAGCTGTATTAGTTTGTAAAACATACAATACTGTACTTGTGTTACTGTTTCTAGTGTAATATGCTTTGTTATTGTACAGAGGTGTTTTGACATTATTAGAGTAATGAAAAGAGTTGGCTTGTTACTACTCATATGGTAATTAGCTATCTAGTTTGGCATCATGCCAGATACATGGTTTCTTGGCAGGTGCTTTGAATATATGCAACTTCAACTTGAAATGTATAATGTACAGCTACAGTGTGTCAATGTCAAATCAAATCAAATCAAATCAAATTTTATTTGTCACATACACATGGTTAGCAGATGTTAATGCGAGTGTAGCGAAATGCTTGTGCTTCTAGTTCCGACAATGCAGTAATAACCAACAAGTAATCTAACTAACAATTCCAAAACTACTGTCTTGTACACAGTGTAAGGGGATAAAGAATATGTACATAAGGATATATGAATGAGTGATGGTACAGAGCAGCATAGGCAAGATACAGTAGATGGTATCGTGTACAGTATATACATATGAGATGAGTATGTAAACAAAGTGGCATAGTTAAAGTGGCTAGTGATACATGTATTACATAAGGATACAGTCGATGATATAGAGTACAGTATATACGTATGCATATGAGATGAATAATGTAGGGTAAGTAACATTATATAAGGTAGCATTGTTTAAAGTGGCTAGTGATATATTTACATCATTTCCCATCAATTCCCATTATTAAAGTGGCTGGAGTTGAGTCAGTGTCAGTGTGTTGGCAGCAGCCACTCAATGTTAGTGGTGGCTGTTTAACAGTCTGATGGCCTTGAGATAGAAGCTGTTTTTCAGTCTCTCGGTCCCAGCTTTGATGCACCTGTACTGACCTCGCCTTCTGGATGATAGCGGGGTGAACAGGCAGTGGCTCGGGTGGTTGATGTCCTTGATGATCTTTATGGCCTTCCTGTGACATCGGGTGGTGTAGGTGTCCTGGAGGGCAGGTAGTTTGCCCCCGGGGTGATGCGTTGTGCAGACCTCACCACCCTCTGGAGAGCCTTACGGTTGAGGGCGGAGCAGTTGCCGTACCAGGCGGTGATACAGCCCGCCAGGATGCTCTCGATTGTGCATCTGTAGAAGTTTGTGAGTGCTTTTGGTGACAAGCCAAATTTCTTCAGCCTCCTGAGGTTGTAGAGGCGCTGCTGCGCCTTCTTCACAATGCTGTCTGTGTGAGTGGACCAATTCAGTTTGTCTGTGATGTGTATGCCGAGGAACTTAAAACTTGCTACCCTCTCCACTACTGTTCCATCGATGTGGATAGGGGGGTGTTCCCTCTGCTGTTTCCTGAAGTCCACAATCATCTCCTTAGTTTTGTTGACGTTGAGTGTGAGGTTATTTTCCTGACACCACACTCCGAGGGCCCTCACCTCCTCCCTGTAGGCCGTCTCGTCGTTGTTGGTAATCAAGCCTACCACTATTGTGTCGTCCGCAAACTTGATGATTGAGTTGGAGGCGTGCATGGCCACGCAGTCGTGGGTGAACAGGGAGTACAGGAGAGGGCTCAGAACGCACCCTTGTGGGGCCCCAGTGTTGAGGATCAGCGGGGAGGAGATGTTGTTGCCTACCCTCACCACCTGGGGGTGGCCCGTCAGGAAGTCCAGTACCCAGTTGCACAGGGCGGGGTCGAGACCCAGGGTCTCGAGCTTGATGACGAGCTTGGAGGGTACTATGGTGTTGAATGCCGAGCTGTAGTCAATGAACAGCATTCTCACATAGGTATTCCTCTTGTCCAGATGGGTTAGGGCGGTGTGCAGTGTGGTTGAGATTGCATCGTCTGTGGACCTATTTGGGCGGTAAGCAAATTGGAGTGGGTCTAGGGTGTCAGGTAGGGTGGAGGTGATATGGTCCTTGACTAGTCTCTCAAAGCACTTCATGATGACGGAAGTGAGTGCTACGGGGCGGTAGTCGTTTAGCTCAGTTACCTTAGCTTTCTTGTGAACAGGAACAATGGTGGCCCTCTTGAAGCATGTGGGAACAGCAGACTGGTATAGGGATTGATTGAATATGTCCGTAAACACACCGGCCAGCTGGTCTGCGCATGCTCTGAGGGCGCGGCTGGGGATGCCGTCTGGGCCTGCAGCCTTGCGAGGGTTAACACGTTTAAATGTCTTACTCACCTCGGCTGCAGTGAAGGAGAGACCGCATGTTTTCGTTGCAGGCCGTGTCAGTGGCACTGTATTGTCCTCAAAGCGGGCAAAAAAGTGATTTAGTCTGCCTGGGAGCAGGACATCCTGGTCCGTGACTGGGCTGGATTTCTTCCTGTAGTCCGTGATTGACTGTAGACCCTGCCACATGCCTCTTGTGTCTGAGCCGTTGAATTGAGATTCTACTTTGTCTCTGTACTGACGCTTAGCTTGTTTGATAGCCTTGCGGAGGGAATAGCTGCACTGTTTGTATTCGGTCATGTTACCAGACACCTTGCCCTGATTAAAAGCAGTGGTTCGCGCTTTCAGTTTCACGCGAATGCTGCCATCAATCCACGGTTTCTGGTTAGGGAATGTTTTAATCGTTGCTATGGGAGCGACATCTTCAACGCACGTTCTAATGAACTCACACACCGAATTCAATGTTAATTGAATACTAAAGTATATTATTTTCTGTATTTTGCAGTTCCACAACAAACGTTTTCAATATATCCGTTCAAGAAAAGTCAAGCCTTGGGAGTTTTATTGAAGACTTAGTTGTTAGCTATCTGTCTAATTCTGCATGGGAACGCAATTCCAGAGCAGAATAAAGACTCTTCCTAAAGATGGACGCCCTGCCAAACTGAGCAATCGTGGGAGAAGGGCCTTGGTCAGGGAGGTGACACAGAACCAGATGGTCACTCTGACAGAACTCCAGAGTTCCTCTTTGGAGATGGGAGAACGTTCCAGAAGGACAACCATGTCTGCAGCACTCCACCAATCAGGCCTTATGGCAGTGGCCAGGCGGAAGCCACTGCTCAGTAAAAGGCACATGACAGTCCGCTTGGAGTTTGCCAAAAGGCACCTAATGACTCTCAGACCATGAGAAATAAGATTCTCTGGTCTGATGATATCAAGATTGAACTCTTTGGCCTGAATGCCAGGCGTCATGTCTGGAGGAAACCTGGCACCATCCCTATGGTGAAGCATGGAGGTGGCAGCATCATGCTGTGGCGGCAGGTAGCCTAGTGGTTTGAGCGTTGGACTTGTAACCGAAAGGTTGCAAGATCGAATCCCCGAGCTGACAAGGTAAAAATCTGTCGTTCTGCCCCTGAACAAGGCAGTTAACCCACTCTCCCACCGAAAGGTTGCAAGATCGAATCCCCGAGCTGACAAGGTAAAAATCTGTCATTCTGCCCCTGAACAAGGCAGTTAACCCACTGTTCCTAGGCCATCATTGCAAGTAAGAATTTGTTCTTAACTGGCTTGTCTAGTTAAATAAAGGTTAAAAAATAAATAGAAATGCTGTGGGGATGTTTTGGGATAGTCAGGAATGAGGAATGAAGCAAAGTACAGAGAGATCCTTGACTAAAACCTGCTCCAGAGCGCTCAGGACCTAAGACTGGGGCGAAGGTTCGCTTTCCAACAGGACAACGACCCTCAGCAAACAGCCAAGACAACGCAGGAGTGGCTTTGGGACAAGTCTCTCCTTGAGTGGCACAGCCAGAGGCCGGATTTGAACCCGATAGAACATCTCTGGATAGACCTGAAAATAGCCATGCAACAACGCTCCCCATCCAACCTGACAGAGCTTGAGAGGATCTGCAGAGAATAATGGGAGAAACTCCCCAAATACAGGTGTGCCAAGCTTGTAGCGTCAGTGCTTTAACAAAGGGTCTGAAAACTTCTGAATACTCTGTCAGGTTAATACATTTGCAAAAATGTCTAAAAACCTGTTTTTGCTTTTGTGTGTAGTTTGAGATTTTTAAAAATATATACATTTTAGTATAAGGCTGTAATGTAACAAAAGTCAAGGGTTCTGAAAACTTTCCGAATGTACTGTATGTAACTAGCAACATCGCTAAAGCTTAGATCTGTATAAGTAAATATTTGTGTGGTCTCTGACACCCAAAGTCAGTATCTACTTGCTATTTAGCAATAACATTTAAGTTTGTAATTTTTGTTTAATACCTCTTCCATGGAGGTTTTCATATTGATCTAGAACAAGACAAAAACAGCAATGCCTTTCCTAAGAGCCTGAAGCATGCTCTAAGACACCTGTATTTATTTGTTTTTGCCATAAAGAGCTTACATTAAGGCCATTCTTCTGAAAAAGTGGTCAAAAAAAGATCCAAGTCCTTGATTTTTCAATTACTTCGAAAGTTTTCACTGTCATTCTGGGATGTTGTGTGTAGATGGGCTTTGAATTCAGGCTGTAACACAACACAATGTGGAATAAGTCTAGGTGTATGAATAATTTCTGAAAGCACTGTATACAAATGGGGAGAAATACCATCAAATGAAATTTTATTGGTCACATACACATGATTAGCAGAAATGTTTGTGCTTCTAGTTCCAACAGTGCAGTAATACCTAACAAGTAATCTAACAATTCCACAGATACCTAATACACACAAATCTAAACAAAGGGATGGAATAAGAATATATACATGTAAATATATGGATGAGCGAAGACCGAGCGGCATAGGCTAGATGCAATAGATGGTATAAAAATACAGTGTATATACATATGGGATGAGTAATGCAAGATATGTTAACATTATTAAAGTGACTAGTGATCTATTTATTAGAGTGGCCAATGATTTAAAGTCTGTATGTAGGTAGCAGCCTCTCTGTGTTAGTGACGACTGTTTAACAGTCTGATGGCCTTGACATAGAAGCTGTTTTTCAATCTCTCGGCCCCAGCTTTGATGCACCTGTACTGGCCTCACCTTCTGGATGGTAAGCGGGGTGAACAGGCAGTGGCTCGGGTGGTTGTTGTCCTTGATTATCTTTTTGGCCATCCTGTGACAACGGGTGCAGTAGGTCTCCTGGAGGGCAGGTATTTTGCCCCGGGTGATGCGTTGTGCAGACTGCACCACCCTCCTGGAGAGCCCTGCGGCTGTGGCAGTGCAGTTGTCGTACCAGGTGGTGATACAGCCCGACAGGATGCTCTCAATTGTGCATCTGTAAAAGTTTGAGGGTGACAAGCCAAATTATTTATTCAGCCTCCTGTGGTTAAAGAGGCGTAGTTGCACCTTCTTCACCACACTGTCTGTGTGGGTAGACCATTTCAGTTTGTCAGTGATGTGTACGCCAAGGAACTTAAAACTTTCCACCTTCTCCACTGCTGTCCCATCGATGTGGATAGGGTGGTGCTCCCTCTGCTGTTTCCTGAAGTCCACGATCATCTCCTTTATTTTGTTGACGTTGAGTGAGAGGTTGTTTTGCTGACACCATACTCTGAGTGCCCTCACCTCCTCCCTATAGGCTGTCTCGTTGTTGGTGATCAAGCCTACTACTGTTGTTTAATCTGCAAACTTGATGATTGAGTTGGAGGCGTGCATGACCATGCAGTCATGAGTGAACCGGGAGTACAAGAGGGGGCTGAGAACGCACCCTTGTGGGGCCCCAGTGTTGAGGATCAGCGAAGTGGGGGTGGCCCGTCAGCAAGTCCAGGATCCAAATGCACAGGGCGGCTTTGAGACCCAGGGCCTCAAACTTAATGATGAGCTTGGAGGGTACTATGGTGTTGAATGCTGAGCTGTAGTCAATGAACAGCATTCTTACATACGTAGGTATTCCTCTTGTCCAGATGGGATAAGGCAGTGTGCAGTGTGATGGCGATTGCATCGTCTGTGGATCTATTGGGGTGGTATGCATATTGAAGTTGGTCTAGGGTGGCAGGTAAGGTGTAGGTGGTATGATCCTGGACTAGCCTCTCAAAGCACTTTATGATGAGTGCTATGGGGCAATAGTCATTTAGATCAGTTTACCTTTGCCTTCTTGGGTACAGGAACAATGGTGGCCATCTTGAAGCATGTGGGGATAGCAGACTGGGATAGGGAGAGATTGAATATGCCCTTAAACACACCAGCCAGCTGTTCTGCGCATGCTCTGAGGATCCGGCTAGGGATGCCGTCTGGGCCGGCAGCCTTGTGAGGGTTAACATGTTTTAAATGTTTTACTCACATTGGCCACGAAGAAGGAGAGGGAGAGGCCGCAGTTGCGGGCCATGTCGGTGGCACTGTATTACCCTCAAAGTAGGCAAAGAAGGTGTTTAGTTTGTCTGGAAGCGAGACGTCAGTGTTCGTGACGTGGCTGGTTTTTCCTTTTTGTAGTCCGTGATTGCCTGTAGACCCTGCCACATACGTCTCGTGTCTGAGCCGTTGAATTGCGACTCCACTTTGGCCCTATACCAACATTTCGCTTGTTTGATTTCCTTGCGGAGGGAATAACTACACCGTTTTTATTCGGCCATATTCCCAGTTATCTTTCCATGGTTAAATGCGGTGGTTCACACTTTCAGTTTTGTGCAAATGCCGCCATCTATCCACATCTCCAATGTACTTCCTTATAAACTGACTCACCGAATCAGCGTACAAATCAATATTATTATCTGAGGCGATGTCCCAGTCCGCGTAATCAAAAGAATCTTGAAGCGTGGATTCCGATTGGTCAGACCAGCGTTGAAAACTTCTTGTCACAGGTACATCCTGTTTGAATTTATGCCTATAGACAGGAGAAGTAATATGGAGTCGTGGTCAGATTTGGCAAAAGGAGGGAGGGGGAGAGACTTGTATGCATCGCGGAAGTTAGAGTAACAGTGATCCAGTATTGTGCTACAGTCAATATGTTGATAGAATTTAGGTAGCCTTGTTCTCAAATTTGCTTTGTAAACTTCTTACGGCTGAAATCCCGTTAACGGGATCGATTTGACAACAGCCAGTGAAAGTGCAGGGCACCAATTTCAAACAGAAATCTCATAATTAAAATTCCTCAAACATACAAATATTATACACCATTTTAAAGATAAACTTGTTGTTAATCCCACCAGTGTCCGATTTCAAAAAGGCTTTACGACGAAAGCTTACCATGTGATTATGTTAGGTCAGCGCCTAATCACAGAAAAACACAGCAATTTTTCCAGACAAGGAGATGGTCACAAAAAAACAGAAATAGAAATAAAATGTATCACTAACCTTTGATGATCTTCATCAGATGGCACTCATAGGACTTCATGTTACACAATTATATCCAAAAATCTCAGTTTACATTGGCACGTTATGTTCAGTAATGTTTTGCTTCCAAAACATCCGGTGATTTTGCAGAAAGCCACATCAATTTACAGAAATACTCATCATAAATGTTGATGAAAATACAAGTGTTATGCATGGAATTAAATATATACTTCTCCTTAATGCAACCACTGTGTCAGATTTCAAAATAGCTTTACAGCGAAAGCACACCATGGAATAATCTGAGTACAGCGCTCAGAGACCAAAACAAGCCATACAGATACCCGCCATGTTGTGGAGTCAATAGAAGTCAGAAATAGCATTATAAATATTCACTTACCTTTGATAATCTTCATCGGAATGCACTCCCAGGAATCCCAGTTCCACAAGAAATGTTTGTTTTGTTCGATAAAGTCCATAATTTATGTCCAAATACCTCCTTTTTGTTCGCGGGTTTAGTTCACAAATCCAAATTCACAAGGCCAAAGCACTAAGTCCAGACGAAAAGTCAAAATAGTTCCACTACAGTTCGTAGAAACATGTCAAACGATGTATATGATCAATCTTTAGGATGTTTTTATGTTTTAGAAATGAAAGGGAACGCAGCTCGCTCTCACGGCCATGCGCGAGACTTAGCTCATGGAATTCTACTAGACACCTGGTTCAAACAGCTCTTATTCACTCCCCCTTCACAGTAGAAGCCTGAAACAAGGTTCTAATGACTGTTGACATCTAGTGGAAGCCTTAGGAAGTGCAATCGGACCAAATTTGACACTGTGTATTGGATAGGCAAAGACTTGAAAACCTACAAACCTCAGATTTCCCCCTTCCTGGTTGGATTTTTTCTCAGGTTTTTGCCTGCCATATGAGTTCTGTTATACTCACAGATATCATTCAAACAGTTTTAGAAACTTAAGTGTGTTTTCTATCCAAATATACTAATAATATGCATATCTTAGCTTCTGGGCCTGAGTAGCAGGCAGTTTACTCGGAGCACCTTATTCATCCAAGCTACTCAATACTGCCCCCTAGCCATAAGAAGTTAAAATCCCAGCTAAAATAAATGCAGCCTCAGGATATATGGTTTCCAGTGAAGTTCCTTGAGGGCCGTCGTGGTATTGGCTTAAAGGGGGGATATACACGGCGGTGACAATAACCAACAAGAATTATCTTGGACATAATATGGTTGGCATTTGATTGAGTTATTCTAGGTCAGGTGAACAAAATGACTTGAGTCCCTGTATGTTTTTATGATTACACCATGATTTGTTAATCATGAAGCATACCCTTCTTCACAGAGAAATGTTTATTTCTGTCGGCGCGACACATAAAGAATTCCGGTGGCTGTTCCGACTCTGACAACATATCCCGAGGAAGCCATATTTCCGTGAAACAGAGTATGTTACAATCCCCAATGTCTCTCTGGAAAGCAACCCTTGCCCTAATTTAGTCTACCTTGTTATATACTCGGAAGCGGTGGGTGGTGTCCACGCCTCTGAAGTCTGACCAGAAGGCCGCTCCATCTACCTCTTCTGCGCCGATGTTGTTTTGGGTCGGCCTCTGGAATCAGATCAAATGTCCTGGGTGGTGGTGCGAACAAAGGATCCACTTTGGGAAAGTCGTATTCCTGGTCGTAATGTTGGTAAATTGATGTCAATCTGATATCCAATATTTCTTCCTGGCTGTATGTAATAACACTTAATATTTTCTGGGCTAGCAATGTAAGAAATAATACATAAAAAAACTAAATACTGCATAGTTTCCTAAGGACTAGAAGCGAGGCGACCCTCTCTGTCGGCACCATCATGTCTTTAAAAACCGTTAATAAATTCCTTATAAATAGTCTTGTGAGTTAGACATTAGATTTTTTTCATTTTAGTCATTTAGCAGATGCTTTTATCCAGAGCGACTTACAGTAGAGTGCATCATTTTTTATTTTTTATTCTGGGCCCCCATGGGAATGGAACCCAAAAACCTTGGTGTAGCAAGCGCCATGCTCAACCAACTGAGCAACAATAACGCTGTTATAGCTGGTTTATAAGTACATTAGTAGTACATTGCTATGATCAAACACCTTATTCATTGTCTTATTAACCTTTAATAAATAATTTTAAATAGTGTTTATAAATGCGTAAATAACTATTTAGAGATTGCATATTGACATTTACAAATGTAGGAACAATGATTAATAAATGGCAAATAAACACTTTACAAACTGTTTATAAATGGTTTATTAAGGGACCTTAATATAAAGTGTTACCTGATGTAAAAGCTATGTACATCTGTAGATCCTGATAACAGGTCGTCTTCAGCTAAAAGGTACTGAGATGTACAGAAACGAGTACTGGAAGGAAGAGGCAGACACAGACTCGAACATACCTTTTCCCAGATTGAAGATGAAGGGTTTCTTGCGGTCCATACTGGAGTCAAACTTCTTCCCATTGAGAAGTTTGCCAGTGTAGTGCACTGCTACCTTGTCCCCGATCATGGGTCTGTCCCCATCCTCTCCCTGTTTTTTCACCACCTGTACAAAGAACAGATGTCAGCCCTAAGATCAGCTCAGCTCAGCATGCTAGTTAGTACTTGTTTTCTATAGCTAGACAGTAGCTAGGTTTCCATCCAATTGGCGAAAGATTTTCATGCAAATATTCTAGAATCCGCATAAAGAAAATATGCGTTTCCACCAATTGGACTTGTTGCGAAGAAAAATCACTGCGTAATCACTTAGTGCCCTTAAAATTACATTTAGCATAAGTTTTCATGTACCGAATACAAATCTAAAGTTCAATGTGTTTCCATATAATTTTCAACTCTACCGATAGTTTTGTCACAAAAACAGTTGCATTAAATAGCAAATGTGCCTAACATTGCTCTGGTCTTGGCACATGCTCTCTAGCCAACAGTTCGCAGATACAGTGCGGGTAGGCTAGTATACATGATGAGATTATTATGGATAAGAGCAAGAATATTTTTATTTGTCAAATGGCAGTCAAGCATCGATCATCATGTCATCAGAATAAGACCCTTGATATTTATTGGAATGGAGCATCAAGATCACTGTGCACTTTAACCACACTGAAGTTCATCATTTTACCTATAGCCTAATAAACTGCAAGGTTTCCCGAGTTGTAGTGGGAGGACCACACACCATAGCATCGTGTGACTCCAAATGTACTTTGATATGATTGTCATTATAACAATATTTGTGCATAAAAGCGTTTCCACCACCATTTCTCGCATTACTGATTTTACAGACACAAAAAGATCACACAATGTCAAATTAACAAATTATCTGTCGGCATTCATAAAATTGTACCGAAACGTCCTGTATCCATCACAGCTGTAGTGATTTAAAAAAAATATGATATGACTTTATTCATGTGAAATATTTATCTTTCATGTACCCCTACTAGTATTTTTAATCCTCACGGTATTTCTTGCCGTGCTCTGTTCTTCTTGCCACGTTTAGAGGAGGATGTGCTCAAAACAAAGGAACACTTGAGTGGTGGCAGAATTATGAAAGAAGAGTATCTCTGAAGTCTCTCTGAATAACATGCCAAAGGGAACACATTGTGTGTGTGCTTCAGGTCTGGCTTAAAAGAGGATGACAACAGTAGAACACATCCTAACACTGAATAGATCCCTTTCATAACCAACAACGCATGTTTATGGAATGATAAGCAACGCAGAGTATGAAAAGTAGATCCTAATCCTGAATCCTGAATCCTAATAATAATTTGAGCTACGCTCCTTTATGTCAAGCCTGAGTTTGTCCTTTACAGAGGATGGTGGGATGAGGTTAAAGCCTACCTTGCGAACTCCCTCGTCTTTGTTAGGAGTGACGTCAATGCCCTTAACGGCAGAGACCACAGCAGGAGACTGGTCATCCATGGACTGATCCTTATCTGTGGTCATATCTGCACCTGAGAATGCCACTCTAACCCTGCACAAAAGAGTCACACACAAACATTGTTAGAACTGGGATATGCACCAATGTAATAACACACTCACAAAACCCCACCAACACACAAAGCCACCAGTAGAAAGGCCTCTCAGAACCACCTGACTCTCACTTTAAATGTAATCAATGATATTCATATGACCTTTAGGTAGGTACATTCTTAACTATATTATACAGTATCTCTGACATCATGTGAGTCAGGGAATGGCGCTTCTAACATCTCAACTCTGTTTCTTCTTCATTCTGATAAAATGCATGAGCTGACGCACACCCAAAAATGTATGTTGAGGTGCTGACTAACGAAGAATAAACTCTGCTCCGTCCCTCTTTGTGAGGCATGCAGCACAGTACGTTCTTGGTAGACTGTTGTCATTGAAGAGCCAAACATATTTTCTGATGAGGAGCTAGAGAAATTGCCTCAATGGCTGCCTTATCTCCCAGCCCACAGTACATCGTGTTAACTCACGGTACATCGTGTTAACTCATGGTACATTGTGTTAACTTTCTGCAGTCATACCATCACACTAATGTCAAGACACCAGAAAACGTACACATGTGGAATCTCAATTTGAGTCAGTTTACTACATCAGGAAAATAATCCGGAAGCAACAGGAAATGCAACATTTTTATGTGGATTATAATTCATTGTAGGAGATGATACCTTTTTTCATAAGGGAAAATCAAGTCTGAAATTTCAAAGTGGAAATTACAAACTCCAGACGCCTTTTTAAACTTCAAATACACTTCAAGTTAAAAAATATCCTGCATTGCAGGAAAGTTCTCCTGCAACAAGGTGATCAAATTAAGATCTTACATCTGTAGGTCTTCATGTACAGTATCTATGCTGTTTCATTGCAGTATACTATTCCCACATTCACTATTGACAACGCCAAAATGTTAAATTCAATCAAAACTGCAATGTGGTAAGCGATTTACACAGTAGCTCTTTTTCTTCCATGGCCAAATAAAAATATTTTTGTTCCTACTTCATTCTGAAAACTGGCACTTGATGAATGAAATATGAGAGATGATGGTGCAACAGTGCAGTCAATCTTTGTGATGCTGCACAGTGTGTTCTGGGACACCGTTGACAAGCCAAAAGAGCTTTCTGATGATGAGCTAACATATAATATTATCCTGATGTCTTTCAATGGCAGCCTTCATGAGTTGTATCTGTCAATCCACAATACATCATGTTAACTCATGGAATTTGTTGCTGTCATACCATAATACTAGCATCAACTGTGCAGTGCACATAGTTTAGAACTAACTGTAAAAACTCCTCACATTAATTGAATGAAAATTCCACACACAAAAAAAGACAGGGGGCTGCGGGTGGGTGTGCTACGCCAGAGCCTGTTGCATCTTTAGAGATAAGATACAACTTAATTTTTCCCTCAAGGCAATAAGATTAGGGCCTGGTCCCATGCCTTAGGACATCAGAAAATTAGGTAGACGCAATCAGGGTTAAAGTCATCATTCATCTTTCATCAACTCCAGATTTGAGTTCAGTCCACCATGACACTATGTGACTACCTAAAGAACGCTATGGTATTAAAATGCTGCTTTGCTGTCATATTTGCCAAGTTAACGTGTATTGTGTCAATGTTGATTTTGGAATGTCTATATCTGTTTATAGCTTTAGCCTGCCCGTGAACTAGGGCTGGGCGATATGATGATATATATTGTGTGACGATAGAGCATAATATGAAACGATATAAAAACGTATATCGTTTATTTCGTTGTGTTGAAAAATCACACTCTTTACAGCAATATTTTTCCTCAATTGGACAATGCTTTTCGTGCCGTGTGGAAGGAAATTTGCAACACAAACAAACATGGCGGAGGACACAGAGCATGGAGACACGGAGCTCGTACCTAAAAGAGGGGCTACTTTGGTCGCATGGACGTGGTTTGGGTATGAAAAGTCTGACACGGACCAGTAAACCGTCCTTTGCAAAATATGCCGCAGGCCGGTCCCGACAACAGGCTCAAACACCACTAACCTCTTACCACCTACTCAAGAATCATGTTAAACAGTACGGAGAGAGTCTACGGGTGAGACCCAAAAGGCCCAAGAGGCTTTTGCCCGCGACACACCATATGGCAAAGAATCACAAAGATGGAAGGAGATAACAGCTGCCGTTACAACTTAAGTCTGCAAAGACATGGCCCCAATTTACACGGTCAAGAAACGGGGGTTTTGTGAGTTGATGCTAACACTTGAACCAAGGTACCAAATGCAAATTGATATGTGACGCATTTTAACCAGGTAGGCCAGTTGAGAACAAGTTCTCATTTACAACTGCGACCTGGCCAAGATAAAGCAAAGCAGTGCGACAAAAACAACAACACGGAGTAACACATGGGATAAACAAACGTACAGTCAATAACATAATAGAAAAATCTGTATACAGTGTGTGCAAATGAAGTAAGGAGGTAAGGCAATAAATGTGCAAGTATAAATACTGGTGTGCAAAAGTGCAGAAAAACAAAAACAAATATGGGCATGAGGTAGGTAGTTGGTTGGATGGGCTATTTACAGATGGGCTGTGTACAGCTGCAGCGATCGGTAAGCTGCTCTCACAGCTGACGCTTAAAGTTAGTGAGGAGGATATAAGTCTCCAACTTCTGTGATTTTTGCAATTCGTTCCAGTCATTGGCAGCAGAGAACTGGAAGGAAAGGCAGCCAAAGAAGGTGTTGGCTTTGGGGATGATGTAACGGCTCTCCTCTTCGTCTGATGATGAGGAATAGGAATCATCGGACCAACACGCAGTGTGGTAAATGTTCATAGTAAATTTAATTAAATAAACTGAACACTGAATGACAAAAAACAAAGAGAGTGAACGACACGAAACAGTCCTGTAAGGTGAAAAAACACAAAACAGGAAACAACTACCCACAAACAAGGTCAGGACGTGACAGATGACCAGTGAAAAATACCTGCTGGAGCGCATGCTACTGGTGGGTGTTGCTATGGTGACAAGTGAGCTGAGATAAGGTGGAGCTTTACCTAGCAAAGACTTATAGATGACCTGGAGCCAGTGGGTTTGGCGACAAATATGTAGCGAGGACCAGCCAACGAGAGCATACAGGTCGCATTGGTGGGTAGTATATGGGGCTTTGGTTACAAAACGAATGGCACTGTGATAGCAAATTGGATGCAGTCTGAGTAGAGTGTTGGAGGCTATTTTGAAAATGACATCGCCGAAGTCAAGGATCAGCAGGATAGTCAGTTTTACGAGGGTATGTTTTGCAGCATGAGTGTTGAAGGCTTTGTTGCGAAATAGGAAGCCAATTCTAGATTTAATTCTGGATTGGAGATGCTTAATGTGAGTCTGGAAGGCGAGTTTACAGTCTAGCCAGACACCTAGGTATTTATAGTTGTCCACATATTCTAAGTCAGAACCGTCCAGATTAGTGATGATAGTCAGGCGGGCAGGTGCAGGCAGCGATCGGTTGAAGAGCATGCATTTTGTTTTACTAGCAGTTGGAGGCCACGGAAGGAGTGTTGTGTGGCATTGAAGCTCATTTGGAGTTTTGTTAACAGTGTCCAAAGAGGGGCCAGATGTATACAGGTGTTGTATGTGTAGAGGTGGATCAACAAATCACCCGCAGCAAGAGCGACATCATTGATATATACAGAAAAAAAGAGTCGGCCCGAGAATTGAACCCTGTGGCACCCCCATAGAGACTGCCAGAGGTCCGGACAAATGGCCTTCCGATTTGATACACTGAACTCTATCTGACAAATAGTTACTGAACCAGGCGAGGCAGTCATTAGAGAAACCAAGTCTGTTGAGTGTGCCGATAAGAATACGGGTGAAAGAACACGGTCGAAAGCCTTGGCCAGGTTGATGAAGACGGCTGCACAATGCAGTCTTTTATCGATGGCAGTTATGATATCGTTTAGGACCTTGAGCGTGGCTGAGGTACACCCGTGACCAGCTCGGAAACCAGATTGCATTGCAGGGAAGTTACGGTGGGATTCAAAATGGTTGGTGATCTGTTTATTCACTTGGCTTTCGAAGACTTTGGAAAGGCAGGGCAGGATGGATATAGGTCTGTAACAGTTTGGGTCTAGAGTGTCTCCTCCTTTGAAGAGGGGGATGACCGCGGCCGCTTTCCAATCTTTAGGGATCTCAGACGATATGAAAGAGAAGTTGAACAGTCTAGTAATAGGGGTTGCAACAATGTCGGCAGACAATTTTAGAAAGAGAGGGTCCAGATTGTCTATTCCAGCTGATTTGTAGGGATCCAGATTTTGCAGCTTTTTCCAAACATCAGCTGTCTGGATTTGGGTGAAGGAGAAGCAGGGGGGGCTTGGGCCAGTTGCTGCGGGGGTGCGGAGCTGTTGGCCGGGGTAGGAGTAGCCAGGTGGAAAGCATGGCCAGAAATTCTCGATTTATCAGTGGTAGGGTGTTTCCTAGTCTCAGTGCAGTGGGCAGCTGGGAGGAGATACTCTTATTCTCCATGGACTTTACAGTGTCCCAAAACTTTTTGGAATTAGTGCTGCAGGATGCAAATTTCTGTTTGAAAAAGCTAGCCTTTGCTTTCCTAACTGACTGTGTGTATTGGTCCCTGACTTCCCTGAAAAGTTGCATATCACGGGGACTATTCGAAGCGAGTGCAGTATGCTTATTTAAGATGGAGAGGAAAGCACTTTTAAAGAACAATCAGGCATCCTCTACTGACAGGATCGGGTCAATATCCTTTCAGGGTACCCGGGCCAGGTTGATTAGAAAGGCCTGCTCGCAGAAGTGTTTTAGGGAACGTTTGACAGTGATGAGGGGTAGTAGTTTGACCATGGACCCATAACGCACGCAGGCAATGAGGCAGTGATTGCTGAGATCCTGGTTGAAAACAGCAGAGGTGTATTTAGAGGGCAAGTTGGTCAGGATGATATCTATGAGGGTGTCCATGTTTACGGATTTGGGGTTGTACCTGGTAGGTTCCTTGATAATTTGTGTGAGATTGAGGGCATCTAGCTTAGATTGTAGGACGGCCGGGGTGTTAAGCATATCCCAATTTAAGTCACCTAGCAGTACGAACTCTGACGATAGATGGGGGGCAATCAATTCATATATAGTGTCCAGGGCACAGCTGTTAGCTGAGGGGGTCTATAACAAGCGGCAACAGTGAGGGACTTATTTCTAGAGAGATGGATCTTTAAAAGTAGAAGCTCGAACTGTTTAGGCATAGACCTGGATAGTATGACAGAACTCTGCAGGCTATCTCTACAGTAGATTGCAAATCTAGCAGTTCTGTCTTGATGGGGATGTACATTTCAGAATTTTTGGTGGCCTTCCTAAGCCAGGATTCAGACATGGCTAGGACATCAGGGTTGGCGCAGTGTGCTAAAGCAGTTAATAAAGCAAACTTCGGGAGGAGGCTTCTGATGTTAACATGCATGAACCCAAGGCTTTTACGGTTGCGGAAGTCAACAAATGAGAGCGCCTGGGGACACACAGGGCCTGGGTTAGCCTCTACATCACCAGAGGAACAGAGGAGGAGTATGATGAGGGTACGGCTAAAGGCTCTAAGAACTGGTTGTCTAGTGCTTTGGGAACAGAGAATAAAAGGAGCAGATTTCTGGGCGTGGTAGGATAGATTCGGGGCATAGTGTACAGACAAGGGTATGGTAGGGTGCGAGTACAGTGGTGGTAAACCTAGGCATTGAGTCACGATGAGAGAGGTTGTATCTCTGGAGGTGCCAGTTAAGCTAGGTGCGGTCTCCGCATGTGTGGGGGGTGGGACAAGGGAACTATCTGAGGCATGTTGAGCAGGACTAGGGGCTCCGCAGTAAAATAAAACAATGAGAGCTGCCCTAAACAATGGTATATGATGCATATTGACATGTTAATTGATGTCAATTAGCCTATCAGAAGCTTCTGATGATATAATTTTCTGTAACTTTCCAAGTTGTTTAAAGGCACAGTCAATTTAGTGTATGTAAACTTCTGACCCACTGGAATTGTGATACAGTGAATTATGAGTGAAATAATCTGTCTGTGAACAGTTGACTTAAGTCATGCACAAAGTAGATGTCCTAACAGACTTCCAAAACTATAATTTGTTAACAAGAAATTTGTGGAGTGGTTGAAAAACGAGTTGGAATGACTCCAATCTAAGTGTATGTACACTTCAGACTTAAACATATACAAACTCATCAAAAAAAGTTATGTCCTCTCACTGTCAACTGTGTTTAAGTTAAGCAAACTTAACATGTGTAAATATTTGTATGAACATAACAAGATTCAAGAACTGAGACAAACTGATGTTCCACAGACATGTGACTAAAAGAAATAGAATAATGTGTCCCTGAACAAAGGGGGGGTCAAAATCAAAAGTAACAGTCTGATGTGACCACCAGCTGCATCAAGTAATGCAGTGCATCTTCTCCTCATGGACTGCCCCAGATTTGCCAGTTCTTGCTGTGAGATGTTACCCCACTCTTCCACCAAGGCACCAGCAAGTTCCCTGACATTTCTGAGGGGAATGGGCCTACCACTCACCCTCCGATCCAACATGTCCCAGACGTGCTCAATGAGATTGAGATCCGGGCTCTTCGCTGGCCATGGCAGAACACTGACATTTCTGTCTTGCGGGAAATCACGCACAGAACAAGCAATATGGCTGGTGGCATTGTCATGCTGGAGGGTCATATCAGGATGAGCCTGCAGGAAGGGTACCACATGAGGGAGGAGGATGTCTTCCCTATAACGCACACCGCCCCAGACCATGACGGACCCTCCACCTCCAAATCGATCCTGCTCCAGAGTACAGGCCTCGGTGTAAAGCTCATTCCTTTGACGATAAACGCAAATCCGACCATCACCCTGGTGAGACAAAACCGCAACTCGTCAGTGAAGAGCACTTTTTGCCAGTCCTGTCGGGTCCAGCGACGGTGGGTTTGTGCCCATGGGCGATGTCGTTGCCGGTGATGTCTGGTGAGGACCTGCCTTACAACAGGCCTACCACCCCTCAGTCCAGCCTCTCACAGCCTATTGCGGACAGTCCTGAGCACTGATGGAGGGATTGTGCGTTCCTGGTGTAACTCGGGCAGTTGTTGCTATCCTGTACCTGTCCCGCTGGTGTGATGTTCGGATGTACCGATCCTGTGCAGGTGTTGTTCCACGTGGTCTGCCACTGCGAGGATGATCAGCTTTCCGTCCTGTCTCCCTGTAGTGCTGCCTTAGGCCTCTTTAGTGTCCTAAGTTTTCATAAGTGTGACCTTAATTGCCTACCTTCTGTAAGCTGTTAGTGTCTTAACAACCGTTCCACGGGGGCATATTCATTAATTGTTTATGGTTCATTGAACAAGCATGGGAAACCGTGTTTAACCCCTTTACAATGAAGATCTGTGAAGTTAATAAGATTTTTATGAATTATCTTTGAAAGACAGGGTCCTGAAAAAGTGAAAAATATATATATATTGGGACTGTATTTATTTTGTTTGCAACTATAGTTTGTGTTTTCTATTTCCTTTTTTTGATTTTATACATTAATATTTAAAATTGTTACATGCTTAATTGAAAATGTGCACAAAGGTTCTAAATAACAGGAGAAATAATCAAACATGAATAAGTACCTTTTATTTGTTGAGTATAATTCAAAATGTAATAAGAAATAGGCCTCTACACGTGGTCATTTTTTAAAAACTATTTATTCATTTGATTTTACAGAAAATGTGCTATATCGTGATATGTATTGTTATCGTGTACATTGCTCTGTTACTGGCACATTCGTTACAGCGATGAGACCAAAGCGCAGCATGATGAGAATACATCTTCTTTAATGAAACAAAGAAACTTAAACAAACTTATAAAAACAACAAAACGAACGTGAAGCTATAATAATTGTGCTGACACAGGCAACTAAACATAGATAATAACCCATGAAATACCCAAGGAATATGGCTGCCTAAATATGGTTCCAATCAGGGACAACGATAAACAGTTGCCTCTAATTGAGAACCAATCTAGGCAACCATAGACATACATAACACCTAGACTAGTAAACACCCATACACATACAAAACCCCTAGACAGGAACAAAAACACATACATCACCCATGTCACACCCTGACCTAACCAAAATAATAAAGAAAATGAAGAATTCTAAGGTCAGGGCGTGAAAGTTACTCATGTTTTGTATTGTCATTAGCACATATACATGATCCCAATTTAAGCTCCAAGATGCAGGCAATTAGAAAAAACTAAAAAAGTTTACAGTGCTGATTTATTGGCGCATTGAACCATGTCGTGCATCGTAGTTCAAAAAAACTCCATGGATAGTGGTAAAACATGAAATCATATCTGACTTCCGACATCGTTATGCACCTTCGCCATTCACTACCTACACTTTCCCCTTGGCCCTAAACCTTTAATATTTCTCGATCTGAAGAGTCTGGATAGGTACTGTATACGCAGTGTGGTGGTGGAGCTTCCACCATATTGCTTAAACCTTACAAATCTGCAAACATTGAATGGTTAGAGCCAAGGGAAAGGGAGCAAATTGGGAGCAGCTGACACAGTTGATCTGTTGGCCCTCTAGATACCCAGTGACCTACTTGCTTCACTGCTGGTCTGGACAATCCATACCAGACATGATGAACTAAGTTCAAGGCTTTCATATACTTTTTAGCAAGTAGTTCTTAAAATAGTAATCACGAGCCAAAAGTGGTCCCCGAAAAATGCGTACTACGTCACATATGTGCAGGTATGTGCACCACGTAATTGCTCTCTCTCTCTTGCTCTGCTGTGTGTGCATCTTGCTAGCTGTCACTCAAATGACGAGGGGCTGAAGCTCATTGGATGAAACGCTAGTTGCTAGGGGTCTGGAAAATGTAGGGGAAATGGTGCTGCACAGCTTCCAGAAAACAGTCACTTTCAGACTAGGGATTTCGTGGATAGTTGAGGTAAAACAATAATTCTGCTCACATATTATGCATGTATAAACTACACATTGACACATCCAGCCCAAAGTGGGAGGATTAAAAAATACATACTAGTCGCCAAAGTACTGTAACATGTCTTTAAATGGCTTTCTACTAATCATTGTGGTCCATCTCTCCTCCTCCATCTCTTCCACCCCTCTACAACCAACCCCCTCCTCTGAAACATCTTCTCTGCCTCTTTCTTTACCCCTCGCTCACACATTACCCTTCCACTCTTTCTGATCAAATCAAAGTTTGTCACCTACACAGTTTTGCAGATGTTATGGCAGGTGCAGCGAAATGCAATATACAGTGCCTTGCGAAAGTATTCGGCCCCCTTGAACTTTGCGACCTTTTGCCACATTTCAGGCTTCAAACATAAAGATATAAAACTGTATTTTTTTGTGAAGAATCAACAACAAGTGGGACACAATCATGAAGTGGAACGACATTTATTGGATATTTCAAACTTTTTTAACAAATCAAAAACTGAAAAATTGGGCGTGCAAAATTATTCAGCCCCTTTACTTTCAGTGCAGCAAACTCTCTCCAGAAGTTCAGTGAGGATCTCTGAATGATCCAATGTTGACCTAAATGACTAATGATGATAAATACAATCCACCTGTGTGTAATCAAGTCTCTGTATAAATGCACCTGCACTGTGATAGTCTCAGAGGTCCGTTAAAAGCACAGAGAGCATCATGAAGAACAAGGAACACACCAGGCAGGTCCGAGATACTGTTGTGAAGAAGTTTAAAGCCGGATTTGGATACAAAAAGATTTCCCAAGCTTTAAACATCCCAAGGAGCACTGTGCAAGCGATAATATTGAAATGGAAGGAGTATCAGACCACTGCAAATCTACCAAGACCTGGCCGTCCCTCTAAACTTTCAGCTCATACAAGGAGAAGACTGATCAGAGATGCAGCCAAGAGGCCCATGATCACTCTGGATGAACTGCAGAGATCTACAGCTGAGGTGGGAGACTCTGTCCAAAGGACAACAATCAGTCGTATATTGCACAAATCTGGCCTTTATGGAAGAGTGGCAAGAAGAAAGCCATTTCTTAAAGATATCCATAAAAAGTGTTGTTTAAAGTTTACCACAAGCCACCTGGGAGACACACCAAACATGTGGAAGAAGGTGCTCTGGTCAGTTGAAACCAAAATTGAACTTTTTGGCAACAATGCAAAATGTTATGTTTGGCGTAAAAGCAACACAGCTGAACACACCATCCCCACTGTCAAACATGGTGGTGGCAGCATCATGGTTTGGGCCTGCTTTTCTTCAGCAGGGACAGGGAAGATGGTTAAAATTGATGGGAAGATGGATGGAGCCAAATACAGGACCATTCTGGAAGAAAACCTGATGGAGTCTGCAAAAGACCAGAGACTGGGACGGAGATTTGTCTTCCAACAAGACAATTATCCAAAACATAAAGCTAAATCTACAATGGAATGGTTCAATAATAAACATATCCAGGTGTTAGAATGGCCAAGTCAAAGTCCAGACCTGAATCCAATCGAGAATCTGTGGAAAGAACTGAAAACTGCTGTTCACAAATGCTCTCCATCCAACCTCACTGAGCTCGAGCTGTTTTGCAAGGAGGAATGGGAACAAATGTCAGTCTCTCGATGTGCAAAACTGATAGAGACATACCCCAAGCGACTTACAGCTGTAATCGCAGCAAAAGGTGGCGCTACAAAGTATTAACTTAAGGGGGCTGAATAATTTTGCACGCCCAATTTTTCAGTTTTTGATTTGTTAAAAAAGTTTGAAATATCCAATAAATGTCGTTCCACTTCATGATTGTGTCCCACTTGTTGTTGATTCTTCACAAAAAAATACAGTTTTATATCTTTATGTTTGAAGCCTGAAATGTGGCAAAAGGTCGCAAAGTTCAAGGGGGCCGAATACTTTCGCAAGGCACTGTAATAACAATACACCCATAATCCCAAAATGTTTAATTAAAAATAAAAAGAGAGAAATAAATTAAGGCATATCAGAACGACCAATATCAGAATGACCAATGTCAGAGTCTGGAATATAAATACATATATATATATATATATATATATATATATATATACAAACATAAAACCAGTCAAAGGTTTGGACACACCAACTCATTCAAGGTTTTTTCTTTATTTTTACTAGTGTCTACATTGTAAAATAATATTTAAGACATCAAAACTATGAAATAACACATATGGAATCATGTATTAACCAAAAAAAGTGTTAAACAAATAAAAATATATTTGAGATTCTTCAAAGTAGCCACCTTTTGCCTTGATGACAGCTTTGCACACTCTTGGCATTCTCTCAACCAGCTTCATGAGGAATGCTTTTCCAACCGTCTTGAAGGATTTCCCACATATGCTGAGCACTTGTTGGCTTCTTATCCTTCCCTCTGCCGCCCAACTCATCCCAAACCATCTCAATTAGGTTGAGGTCGGGTAATTGTGGAGGCCAGGTCATCTGATGCAGCACTCCATCACTCTCATTCTTGGTCAAATAGCCCTTACATACTCTGGAAGTGTGTTTTTGGTCATTGTCCTGTTGAAAAACAAATGATAGTCCCATTAAGCGCAAACCAGATGGGATGGCGTATCACTGCTGTAGTAGCCATGCTGGTTATGTGTGTCTTGAATTCTAAATAAATCACAGTGTCACCATCAAAGCATCCCCACACCTTCACGCTATCTCCTCCCTGCTTCACAGTGGGAACCACACATGTGGAAATCCTCCGTTCACCTACTCTGTGTCTCACAAAGACTCTGCAGTTGAAACCAAAAATCTCAAATTTGGACTCATCATACCAAAGGACAGATTTCCACCGGTGTAATGTCCATTGCTTCTGTTTCTTGGCCCAAGCAAGTCTCTTCTTATTATTGGTGTCCTTTCTACAGCAATTCGACCATGAAGGCCTGATTCACGCAGTCTCATCTGAAAAGTTGATGTTGAGATGTGTCTGTTACTTGAACTCTGTGAAGCATTTATTTAGGCTGCAATCTGAGGTGCAGTTAACTCTAATGAACTTATCCTCTGCAGCAGAGGTAACTCTGGGTCTTCCTTTCCTGTTGAGGTCCTCATGAGAGCCAGTTTCATCATAGAGCTTGATGGTTTTTGTGACTGCAGTTGAAGAAACTTTCAAAGTTCTTGACATTTTTCAGATTGACTGACCTTTATGTCTTAAAGTAAATGATGGACTGTCATTTCGCTTTGCTTTTTTGAGCTGTCCCTGCCATAATATGGATTTGGTATTTTACCAAATAGGACTTATCTTCTGTATACCACCCTTACCTTGTCACAACACAACTGATTGGCTCAAATGCATTAAGGAGGAAAGATATTCCACAAATTAACTTTTAACAAGGCACACCTGTTAATTGAAATGCATTCCATGTGACTACCTCATGAAGCTGGTTGAGAGAATACCAAGATGTGTTATTTCATAGTTTTGATTAGTGATGCACCGATATTACATTTTTGGCAGATACCGATATCCTAAATTTTCCTTGCCAAATAAAACGAAACAGATATTTAAAATATTTGCGGCCTTTTAGGCATTCTAGTACAATTAAATAGTTAACACACACACACACACACACGTACACAGCGGTCTAAGGCAGTGCATCTCAGTGCACGAGGCATCACTACAGTCCTTGAATCAAATCCAGGCTGTTTCACATCCGGCTGTGATTGGGAGTCCCATAGGGAGGCGCACAATTGGCCCAGCATCGTCCGGCTTTGGCCGGGGTAGGCCGTCATTGTAAATAATAATTTGTTCTAAATGACTTGCCTAGTTAAATAAAGGTTACACACACACACACACCACATTGACCAAAAAGTTATTTTGTTGACATTTACGTACGTCCCCATTACCTGTAAAACATAATCAAAAACTATTTATTTCACTTACTTGCTGTGCTGTTTCGTTTTTCATTTGTTCAGTCATTTCATTCTCAACCAGGATTTCTATGGAAAGCCGTTTGGGTCTTTGCTATGGAACACCGTTTAGGTCTTTGCATGTCAAAAAATATACAATTTAACACTATTTGACGTGTCAATTAAGCTTGCTGACCAATCAGGACCTGAATATGACTGCACGTCACATAATAATTTAGCACGTTCATTCATTTTTTTACGTAGTTATTACACATTGATTACACTATCACTCGTATTTTATATGTCACAACGATTCATCGATACATATGCTATGATGCTGGTAAAGTTGTCTCGTGCACCTTCAGTGCTGGTCATAAAAAAAAAGTTAGCTAGCTCATATACGCAAACAATGTTCTTCCCCAAAAACATAGCAAAACAACAATCTGCTTCAGTAGGTATAGTTGGCTAGCTAATTATATTGCTAGGTGTCATCTAAAATTACCAGAATTTATAACACGGAACCCAAACCGGCTGCGCGCGTGCACCATCGTGCACCATTGCGCGCCATTGTGCATACATTTATTTTGATCCTCTACACCCAACACGATCACGACACGCAGGTTAAAATATCAAAACAAACTCTGAACCAATTACATTAATTTGGGAACAGGTCGAAAAGCATTAAACATTTATGGCAATTTAGCTAGTTAGCTTGCACTTGCTAGCTAATTTGTCCTATTTAGCTAGCTTGCTGTTACTAGCTAATTTGTCCTGGGATATATACATTGAGTTGTTATTTTACCCTAAATGCACAAGGTCCTCTACTCTGACAATTAATCCACACATAAAACGGTCAACCGAATCGTTTCTAGTCATCTCTCCTCCTTCCAGGCTTTTTCATCTTTGAACTTATATGGTGATTGGCATCTAAACTTTCATAGCATTACTACACCGACAGGCAACACAGTTCGTCTTTCAAATCACCCACGTGGGTATAACCAATGAGGAGATGGCACGTGGGTACCTGCTCTATAAACCAATGAGGAGATGGGAGAGGCAGGACTTGCAGAGCGATCTGAGTCAGAAATAGAAAGGAGTTCTATTTTAGCCCTTGGCAATGCAGATGCTCGTTGACGCGCGTGAGCAGTGTGGTCAGCCTGTAAGACAGTTCTTATTTGATTAATGGTGGTCGGACCCATCTATGTGACACTAGCCACAATAAGGATTAGCCACAACAGTGACTTTAAGGTTAGCCTTCAAAATAAAAGTATGGCATAATTCTACTATTTATATTAATTTGCATCACTGTCAATGACATACTTTTATTTTGAAGGCAAACCACAAATTCCACTATTATACATAATCTTTATTGTGGCTAGCTTCACAACACATAACCAGGTCCGGTCGAGCATCAAGTAGCTGGCTAGCTATTTATTTTCATGAACTGAAGTTCAATTTCAATAGGCGAACAACAAGTGGAAACCTGGCTAATACTTACAAGGATTCCTAAATCATTGCTAAGAATAATGAAAATGACTGCAGTTTCTACTGGTCATTGTTTTCAGGCTGGTTGTATTGGTGCTAGCTAGGTACCAAGCGAAAGCTATCTACCCCAGAAGTTGCGGTCGAACAAATTATGCTTTATTACCAACGCAGTATTGAAAACGCATAGTTTGTGGCCGGTGTTTGCTTGTTTGCAGACTTTTTTGTGCAGATTTGACAGTGCTACTGTATCTTTTTTGACACACAAAGACCCAAACGTCATTACTTCATGTACCTACGTTATATAGGTATGCACATCAGCTTAGACATTGGTTTTGCACATCGGCGTTAAACTAGACATCGGCCGATACCGATGTTGGCATTTTTAGCTAATATCGTCCGATTACGATATGTTCACTGATATATCGTGCATCCCTAGTTTTGATGTCTTCACTATTATTCTACAATGTAGACAATTGTAAAAAATAAAGAAAAAGTATTGAATGAGTAGGTGTGTCCAAACTTTTGACTGGTACATATGTGAATGGTGTGTATAGACAGTATGTACAGTATATGAATAGGAAGGGTATGTACAGCAGTAGTTATATAGGACGAACCATGACTACAATTCAGTATATACATATAAAGTGGTAAAACAGTATGTAAACATTATTATAGTGACAGGGGTTCAATGACTCTGTAGGGCAGCGGTCTCTAAGGTGCAGGATTGAGTACCAGATGGTAGCCGGCTAGTGATAGTGTCTCAGGTTCAGGGAAGGGTACTGGGCAGTGGCCGGCTAGTGATGACTGTTTAACAGTCTGATGGCCTGGAGATAGAAGCTGTTTATCAATCAATCGTCAGTCCCAGCTTTGATGCATCTATACTGTCTCCGCCTTCTAGATGGTAGCGGGGTAAACAGGCCATGGCTCAGGTGGAGAGTACCTATTGGTATACTGGTGCATATTGTACAGAGGTACTTGTGAGCGCGCACACGCACACACAGGAGGCTGGTGGGAGGAGCTACAGGACGACGGGCTCATTGTAATGTCTGGAATGGAATTCATGGAATGGTATCAAACAGATCAAACATATGGAAACCGCATTTGACTGCGTTCCATTTATTCCATTTCAGACATTACAATGAGCCCATCCTCCTATAGCTTCTTCCATCTGCCTCCACTGACACGCACTCTCGCTCTCATACACACATACTCACACACATTTGATGCTTAATTTAGATCTGTAGGAATCTCACATTTGTTCCCGCATACAGTATGTCAGAATGATATAAGGAGCCTGTGATCACTTGTCATTGTTAACATAACAACAATAACCATAGTAATAAATCTTCAAATTATTATTGTTTTCTGTGACTCTGCATTTCCTCATATGGATATCACTTCTAAGAAATGTTGGAACGGAACATCATGTTCTGGGAGCTGTAAATGTATAGTTTCCACATTGACAGAGCCAAATGCATAAACACACACACACACAACTAACATGTAAGAACCATAAGCTGATTTAATGATCTAATAATATAATTATGAAATAAACCTGTGTAATAGCCTGTATGACTCTGTCCATCTCTGTCTGTCCACCTCTGTCGATCTCTGTTTGTGTCCACCTTCGCAGTAGTGTGTGTTTCCATCTGTGTGGGTAAGTCTGTCTATGTGTCTGTGTCTGTGTTTGTCTGTGTGTGTGTGTGTGTGTGTGTGTGTGTGCCTGTGTGTGTGTGTGTGTGTGTGTGTGTGTGTGTGTGTGTGTGTGTGTGTGTGTGTGTGTGTGTGTGTGTGTGTGAGTGTGTGTGAGTGTGTGTGTGTGTGAGTGTGTGTGTGTGTGTGTGTGTGTGTGTGTGTGTGTGTGTGTGTGTGTGTGTGTGTGTGTGTGTGTGTGTGTGTGTGTGTGTGTGTGTGTGTGTGTATGGTTTTACTATCCTTGTGGGAACCAGAAATTAGTAAAACAAGGACAATTCTGATGTGTGGGAATATTTTCCCAGTACCCACAAGGAAAAAGGCTATTTTAGGTTGGGGGTTAGGTTTAGGATTACAATTCAGGTCAGTGTTAGAGGTTAGGTTCAGGGTTAAGGTCAGGTTTAAGGTTGTGTGTGTGTGTGTGTGTGTGTGTGTGTGTGTGTGTGTGTGTGTGTGTGTGTGTGTGTGTGTGTGTGTGTGTGTGTGTGAACACTATGACTCTTCCGTTCCAAATTCCTGGCACAATCTGATGGTGTTCACCAATCTGAAACCCACTCAGTCACAACACAGCATCGGTGGCGATATCCAAATAGGCTCCCCGCAACACAAATAGAGAATAACACACATTCCGTCTTCTTTTAATGGGGGAAATGCAGGGATTGACGCAGATGTACTAAAACATCTATTATTTTAATTTCTGAAATGTCAAATCTGAGTTTGGAAGGCGTTAAAATGTTTGGTAACACAGGCTACGGAACATTAATAGCGGAATGTAACTGTTATTAATTATGTACCACAGTATTTTTCGGAATCCTTGTGAATTTGTCTTTAAGTTCATATTTATGATGAAGAAATATAAACCATCTTGGTATGTTATTATCAATGTAAGTTACAGCTGTGTTACAGCCGGTAGTGCGTTAGTTCGTCTCGTAGCCCTTGCCTGCAGTCAAATGACCTAGTGGCCTCATGGGTGGAATGTTATTTTTTTCATAATTTCATAATTAATCTACTTTTTTTTTCTTTTTTTATCCAGTGTTTCTATGTCAAACAATGTTATATTTCTGTATTCTGTGATGTATATAAAGTGTAATATTGGGATGCAATCTCAAAATGTAATACATTTCAACTCTATCTGACATGATACATGTCTTTTTTTTAAGCCCTTAACCATGTGTGAGGTGTATACTTTTGTTTCAAAGTAGATTTGTTTAAGAATCAAGAAACACTCTGTGTGACCCTGATTTAGTACACTGCAGTAAAAGGTTATTCAGAGAGAGAGTGGAACAGAGACCCTGTGGATAAATGCACGGACGGAACACAACAAAGCAGAGAACATTCAGTCCTGAGAGCTCGAGCAGCACAATCACTACACAGATGCATAATGTGCCTCCAAGCTCTCTATCACAAGTCAATGCTACACACTAATCCACATATAAACATGCAGTAAACCATTGTGTGGCCAAGCAGACCTTGGGAGGAAACCTTGGTCTGATAATAGAGGGTACAGTATGTACACATAATCCCCAACACATAACAAGCCTTGAACGTGTGCTGCAATAAATGCTTTGGTTGCCTTCAACCTGCAACCTTATCCAGCAATCACAATGCAAAGGAAATTACAGATTAACATATTTAACAGTGTCCTAGTTTTCTATCCGTTTTGCCCAGTCTTCCAGTCAATAATTAGACTGAAACAATGATTGGATAAAATCATATTGTTTTTAACAATAGTCACACCTATTATACTATGCTTCACTGCATAAGCAACAGTTCTGGAGAAACATGTTGAATAAATGTAAACATCTAGCATACAAAGTCTGCTATATTGCTATTTCTTAAACTATATGTAATAAGCCTATAATAAGAAATAGGGCTAAATATTCATTTTAGGTCAATTATAGATTTTCCTTGAATTAAATAGAAATCGTAATTGATATATTATTCTCTCTCGCTGTGTGTGTGTGTGTGTGTGTGTGTGTGTGTGTGTGTGTGTGTGTGTGTGTGTGTGTGTGTGTGTGTGTGTCTGTGTGTGTGTGTGTGTGTGTGTGTGTGTGTGTGTGTCTGAAGAGAGAGTGAGAAAGAAAGAAAAATAATGAAAAGAGTAAATCGGTTATAATAGCATTGGATTACAGCCTTCAATGGATGTAAATTCATCTCACTCGCATTAAAAACATTGACACGTGATAAATTAAGGACTAGAACATGAGCATGAGATCTAACCTACATTTATCTGGAAAATAACCATAGAACAGAACTTAATTGCACTGAACACTGATTCTACACATTAGCCAAATTACTGGAATCATATGTTTTAAAAACTGGACTTATTAAAAACATATTGCTTATTATCTACTTTTTCATCTTATTCTGGGGCTACAATTGTATATACAACACTAGGCTACAATTGTATACAATGTAACTCAATACTCATTGGTCTCGCTAGATAAAATATGCCCAATAAAGCCATTCAGAAGACAGCAAACCAGTTATCCAATGTCCATACAAGACAAAGAAATAAAGCTGCAACTTACCTATTTATCTTTAGTCTTTTCTCTCTTTTGATTGCTCGTGTGCTGCTTTCGTGCTAACTTCAGCCGGTATATCACCGCTAGCTCTGCAACGCAAGTAAGCACGCTATGCTGCTGATTTCAAACCCGCCCTCTCATAACAAAACAGGGTACTGAATGTTCTGCCGGCAGTTGTTTACACTCAAAACCCCCGACATTAGTGAAGATCAAAACGCGAGTGTGAGCCCTAAGGAGAGGAGAATTGAAATTACACTAGGAAGAAGGCGGAGGGAACTACGAGGGGGAGGGCGGTTTAGTGTAAAAAATACGAACAGGCCTTGGAAAGTAGCCAGAAAGTAACACAATGTTCCGGTAGTACTGTAGCTGCGCTCTGATGAGGACACACTGTTCTAGCAGACACCCTGACCCTGTAACCCGTTCTGTTCCGAGCGCCGCCGCAGCGCGCGCAGCGCAGCGCAGCGCAATTACCAGGAACAGCCTGTACAGCAGTGTACTCACTCTGTCCACGAGAACAGCTCAGCTCCAATAAACGGAACAGTAAGTACACAGATGAACTTTGCGTTTCAGAAGTGTTCAATGCTTTACTGGAGGACAGATAGTTAGGCTACGCCATATTGAATGGAATAATTTATCAAGTAACATACTGGCTGCCTAGGTTAATAATGAGATGTGGAATTAAATGTAATTCAATTTGCTATGTTGGCTAAATTAAATATTTTGGGGGGTGAATAATATTTAAATAGTCATTTTCACATCTTAATCATCATAACAACAAGCAGGCTATTTGGAGCATTGATTGTCAGCCACAATTAATTAGATTAATCAAGCACATGAGGCATGTATTATACAATTCGACAGATTGAAAATGTACTTGGGGGGTTTCTTTTTAGACTCATTTTTATTTTTGTATTTTTTACAAAGCAGAATCCAGTCATATATTTAGGCCTCATAATCAAGGGCCTTTGTGTAGACCATGTTTTGGACTAATAATCAAATGTACCAATATATGAATAACATATGAACAATATATAACGTTTCTAGTTAGTTTACCTCAGTGCTCCAATCATATAGTCCTATTTTTGTTTCATAAACCAAGATTGGCAGTTTTACCAAGTGTGGTGTAGCCTAATGCACAATATGTTATAGGCCCTAGGCTAAAAACTAGGCCTTTATGCTAGTGTATGTTGTTGATGTTTTTCTTATATTTCAAGGATACACATTGACGCTATCAAATCATGCTCAATAGCTCTCTCAGGGACATGATGTATGTTACTTAAGCTTTCAGGTCACAAAATACCACCAATCCTATAGGTTGTCATCAGTAAGGATTACGTGTAGTATAAGCCTACTGTAATAGCCTATGAAATGGATACAATTACACATTGTAAAACATACATACTACATGCAATGCATTAAATGCTTGTAATGGGCATTTTATTTTTCAAATTAACTATCAACAACATAAGTTCTTAAGCTATTACACTTGAGCAGCCATGAGTGTGAATAACATCTATATTTACACTTCCTTCTGTGTTGTACAAGGAGACTGACATATACATCTGTTTTTGGAAGTAGACCAAGTCCTCAAGGAGCAGGAGAATTCTGTTATGTTAGTTTTATGATATATTCCATCATGTACCTCATAAGTGCCAAGTTGGAAATTGGATCAGTAGATGTCACTGTGTTCCCTGTGTTGTGTACATTAACTTTGGTTCTCGTCAATGAATACCTACTCAATTACATGCAGTATATTGTATCTATTTAAGGTAGGCCTGTGTGAACAACCGTTCAATACTTGGGGGGATTTAACCTATACAGTGCATTCAGAAAGTACAGAGACACCTTGGCTTTTTCCAAATTTTTTATGTACAGCATTATTCTAAAATTGATTAAATAGTTGTTTTCCCCTCATCAATCTACACACAATACCCCATAATGACAAATCAAAAACAATGACAAAGCAAAAAATAAACCTGAAATATTACATTTACATAAGTATTCTGACCGTTTACTCAGTACTTTGTTGAAGCACCATTGGCAGCGATTACAGCTTTGAGTCTTCTTGGGTATGATGCTACAAGCTTGGCACACCTGTATTTGGGGAGTTTCTCACATTTTTCTCTGCAGATCCTCTCAAGGTCTGTCTGGTTGGATGCACAGCCATTTTCAGGTCTCTCCAGAGATGTTCGATCGGGTTCAATTCCGGGCTCTGGCTGGGACACTCAAGGACATTCAGAGACTTGTCCCGAAGCCACTCCTGCGTTGTCTTGGCTGTGTGCTTAGGGTCATTGTCCTGTTGGAAGGTGAACCTTCGCCCCAGTCTGAGGTCCTGAGCACTCTGGAGCAGGTTTTCATCAAGGATCTCTCTATACTTTTCTCTGTTCATCTTTCCCTCGATCCTGACTAGTCTCCCATTTTTTTGCAGCTGAAAAACTTCCCCACAGCATGATGCTGCCATCACCATGCTTCAACATAGGGATGATGCCAGGTTTCCTCCAGACGTGACACTTGGCATTCAGGCCAAAGAGTTCAAACTTGGTTTCATTAGACCATATAATCTTGTTTCTCATGGTCTGAGAGTCAATACGTGCCTTTTGGCAAACTCCAAGCGGGCTGTCATGTGCCTTTTACTAAGGAGTGGCTTCCGTCTGGCCACTCTACCATAAAGGCCTGATTGGTGGAGTGCTGCAGAGATGGTTGTCCTTCTGAAAGGTTCTTCCATCTCCACAGAGGAACCCCAGAGCTCTGTCAGAGTAACCATCTGGTTCTTGGTCACCTTCCTGACCAAGGCCATTCTCCCGCGATTGCTCAGTTTGGCCGGGCAGACAGCTCTAGGAAGAGTCTTGGTACCCTTCCCTAGATCTGTGCCTTGACACAATCCTGTCTCAGAGCTCTACAGACAATTCCTTTGACCTCATGGATTGGTTTTTGCTCTGACATGAACTGTCAAATGTGGAACCTTATATAGACAGGTGTGTGCCCTTCCAAATCATGTCCTATCAATTGAATTTACCACAGGTGGACTCCGATCAAGTTGCAGAAACATCTCATGGGTGATCAATGGAAAAAGGATGCACCTGAGCTCAATTTCGACACTCATAGCAAAGGGGCTGAATACTTACGGTACCAGTCAAAAGTTTGGACACATCTACTCCTTCAAGGGTTTACCTTTATTTGTACTATTTTCTACATTGTAGAATAGTAGTGAAGACATCAACACTATGAAATAGCTAATATGGAATCATAGAGTAACAAAGTGTTTAACAAATCAAAATACATTGTATATTTGAGATTCTTCAAAGAAGCCACCCTTTTCCTTGATGACACCTAGGCACACCTTTGGAATTCTCTCAACCAGCCTCATGAGGTAGTCACCTAGAATGCATTTCAATGAACAGGTGTCGTCACGCCCTGATCTGTTTCACCTGTTCTTGTGATTGTCTCCAACCCCTCCTGGTGTCGCTTATTTTCCCCAGTGTATTTATCCCTGTGTTTCCTGCCTCTTTGTGCCAGTTCGTCTTGTATGATTCCAAGTAAACCAGCGTTTTTTTCCTTTTTCCTGCTTTTTGCATTCTCCTTTTCCTAGTCCTCCCTGTTATGACCCTTGCCAGTTTCTTTACTTTGTACCCGCCTGCCTGACCATTCTGCCTTGACCACGAGAGCCTGTCTGCCACTCTCGATTGTGTTCTGGTTTTGACCTTTTTGCCTGTCCATGACCATTCTCTTTGCCTACCCCTTTGGATTAAAAAACATTGTAAGACTCCAACCATCTGCCTCCTGTGTCTGAATGTGGTTCTCGCCTTGTGCTTTGATAGGTGTGCCTTGTTAAAATTCTATTTGTGGAATTTCTTTCCTTCTTAATGCGTTTGAGCCAGTCAGTTGTGTTGTGAAAAGGTAGGGGTTGTATACAGACGATAGACCTATTTGGTAAAAGACCAAGTCCATATTATGGCAAAAACATCTCAAATAAACAAGGAGAAATGACAGTCCATCATTACTTTAAGACATGAAGGTCAGTCAATCTGGAAAATTTCCCTATGGGACTCCCAATCACAGCCGGATGTGAAACAGCCTGGATTCAAACCAAGGACTGTAGTGATGCCTCGTGCACTGAGATGCAGTGCCTTAGACCGCTGCGTACATGTGTGTGTGTGTGTGTGTGTGTTAACTATTTAATTGTACTAGAATGCCTAAAAGGCTGCAAATATTTTAAATAATCGGTATCGTTTTATTTGGCAAGGAAAATATTGGATATCGGTATCGGCCAAAAATGTAATATCGGTGCATAACTAATCAAAACTATGAAATAACACATCTTCGTATTCTCTCAACCAGCTTCATGAGGTAGTCACCTGGAATGCATTTAAATTAACAGGTGTGCCTTGTTAAAAGTTCATTTGTGGAATTTCTTTCCTTCTTAATGTGTTTGAGCCAATCAGTTGTGTTGTGACAAGGTAGGGGTGGTATAGAGAAGATAGTCCTATTTGGTAAAAGACCAAATCCATATTATGGCAGTGACAGCTCAAAAAAGCAAAGCGAAATGACAGTCCATCATTTACTTTAAGACATGAAGGTCAGGCAATCTGGAAAATTTCAAGAACTTTGAAAGTTTCTTCAACTGCAGTCGCAAAAAACATCAAGCGCTATGATGAAACTGGCTCTCATGAGGACCGCAACAGGAAAGGAAGACCCAGAGTTACCTCTGCTGCAGAGGATAAGTTAATTAGAGTTAACTGCACCTCAGATTGCAGCCCAAATAAATGCAGCCAAATAAATGCAGAGTTCAAGTAACATCTCTGCACAGACACATCTCAACATCAACTGTTCAGAGGAGACTGCGTGAAACAGGCCTTCATGGTCGAATTGCTGCAACCAGAAGTGTCTTTGTGTATCTTTGTGAGATGCAGAGTAGGTGAACAGATGATCTCTGCATGTATGATTCCCACCGTGAAGCATGGAGGGGGAGGTATAATATGGAGGTGCTTTGCTGGTGACACTGTCTGTGATTTATTTCAAATTCAAGGCACACTTAACCAGTATGGCTACAACAGCAGTCTGCAGCAATACGCCATCCCATCTGGTTTGCGCTTAATGGGACTATCATTTGTTTTTCAATAGGACCATGACTCAACACACCTCCAGGATGTGTAAGGGCTATTTGACCAAGAAGGAGAGTGATTGAGTGCTGCATCAGATATCCTGGCATCCGCAATCACCCGACCTCAACCCAATTGAGATGGTTTGGGATGAGTTGGACGGCAGAGAGAAGGATAAACAGCCAATAAGTGCTCAGCATATGTGGGAACACCTTCAAGACCAGGTAAAGCTGGTTGAGAGAATGCCAAGAGTGTGCAAAGCTGTCATCAAGGCAATGGGTGACTGTTTTGAAGGATCTAAATTATAAATTATATTTTTATTTGTTGAACACGTTTTTGGTTACTACATGATTCCATATGTGTTATTTTATAGTTTTGATGTCTTCACTATTATTCTACAATGTAGAAAATAGCAAAAATAAAGAAAAAACCTTAAATGAGTAGGTGTGTTCAAACTTTTGACGGGTACTGTATGTAAATAATGTATTTCTGTTTATTTTGAATACATTTCTTTTTTAATTCTACAAACTTATTTTCGCTTTGTCATTATGGCATATTGTGTGTAGATTGATGAGGAACAAAAATATATTTAATCTATTTTACAATAAGGCTGTAACATAACACAATTTGCTTTTCCCGAATGCACTGTAATTACAGTGGCTTGTGAAAGTATTCACCCCCTTGGCATTTGTCATATCTTGTTGCCTTACAACCTGGAATTAAAATACATTTTTGGGGAATTTGTATAATTTGATCATTTGTCGCCCTCCTTGCTCGCACACGCTTTTTCAGTTCTGCCCACAAATGTTCTATAGGATTGAGGTCAGGGCTTTGTGATGGCCACTCCAATACCTTGACTTTGTTGTCCTTAAGCCATTTTGCCACAACTTTGGAAGTATGCTAGGGGTGATTGTACATGTGGAAGACCCATTTGCGACCAAGCTTTAACTTCCTGACTGATGTCTTGAGAGGTTGCTTTAATATATCCACATAATTTTCCTGTCTCATGATGCCATCTATTTTGTGAAGTGCACCAGTCCCTCCTGCAGCAAAGCACCCTCACAACATGATGTTGCCACCCCCGTGCTTCAAAGTTGCGATGGTTTTCTTCGGCTTGCAAGCCTCCCCCTTTTTTCTCCAAACAATAACGATGGTCATTATGGCCAGACAGTTCTATTTTTGTTTCATCAGACCAGAGGACATTTCTCCAAAAAGTCAGATCTTTCTCCACATATGCAGTTGCAAACCGTAGTCTGACTTTTTTATGGCGGTTTTGGAGCAGTGGCTTCTTCCTTGCTGAGCGGCCTTTCAGGTTATGTCGATGTAGGACTCGTTTTACTGTGGATATAGATACTTTTGTACCCGTTTCCCCCAGCATCTTCACAAGGTCCTTTGCTGTTGTTCTGGGATTGATTTGCACTTTCCGCACCAAAGTACATTCATCTCTAGGAGACAGAACGCGCCTCCTTCCTGAGCTGTATGACGGCTGCGTGGTCCCATGGTGTTTATACTTGCGTACTATTGTTGGGAGAGATGAACGTGGTACCTTCAGGCATGTGGAAATTGCTCCCAAGGATCAACCAGACTTGTGGAGGTCTACAATATTTGTCTGAGGTCTTGGCTGATTTATTTTGATTTTCCCATGATGTTAAGCAAAGAGGCACTGAGTTTGAAGGTAGGCCTTGAAATACATCCACAGGTACGCCTACCATTAGCATCTATTCCTTAATTGTTTGAAACCTGGGCATTTTACTTCACATTTTGAGGCATGTTTACCTCACTTGAAAGTAGCCTATAGCCAAAATCCCACCATAGAAACATGGCGGCAGTTATTTTTATAAAGACTTACTCATACGCTTTCTCCTGTTCTATTGATTTTCTTTCAACTTTATTTCATTGTCTAGCAGCCAAAGGCATTATCCTAGCCATGATAGTTGTTGCATTTTGGAACATTCACATGAAGGCCTACCGCCGTCTGTACATTGCTGCACTTAAAATGTGAAGAAATAGCTTATCAACATTTTAAGCTAAACATTCTGATCTGTTCATCCAGGTGTATTAATTGAAACTGCCTATACTTCCACTACACTATTTTGGTACGTATCAGTGGAGATTAAGAAGTGAGTATATGCAATGCCCATGGAAAAAAATAAGTGGGTATACCGCGAATACCTGCGCATAACCTCCACTACACTACTGGCTTTCGTCACTACCAGTGTAGAATTAAGCTAAATTACACTTACCCCTAACCCTGCCACCCCTCCTCTAATTGGAGTAAACTAATGGACAACAACACTTAGGCTTCTACTTCCAGGTTATACATACAATATACATTTTATGGACACAGTATATTTTACAATAGTTATCTTTTGTTTGTTTTTTATCCTTCAGCTCCACTCAACCCCTCCCACCTATCTCTGAACACCACCCAGTTTTGATTTCTATTGTTGTTCAACTGTTACTTGAAAGCATGGAGGTATGTTATTTAGCTCTAGGCATATCAATTCATAGTATAGTGAGGTGCCATTTTCCTCCCTTTGTAAACCATCACAGAAACTATACTATGAATTTATTTTTCCGGAGTGGCTGCGGGTCCGAATTCAATTGGAAACGTTCTTGTTCAGAGTTCCCCGAGGCAAACAAAGAACTACCTGTGGATTATAGCAACTGGAATCCTATACTTAGACAATATACACATCCTCAACTTCCTATTTCACTGAGAACTGGAGTTGATTTTGGCACACTAAACATTGGTAGGACCATATTTTTTTTAACTCCCAAAGACAAGATTCACAAATTATGAAGGTGATATATACCTTTAAATCACACCTGATATTTTTATGTTTATTTGGATTATATAGCCTAGTTGAGAAACACCTGACATGATATACGCTATAATTTACCTACATGACATACATGCAGTATAAACTAGCAACAAATGTCCTCTGCCAGTTACAGTTGAATCACAGGTCATTCTGTAGTTCCTCAAACAGCCTACTGATTTCACTTCTAATAATGTATTGGAGTACTCTCTGGTAATGGGCTCTATTCTGTGGATTTTCCTAAAAGATAGTGTAAGGCAATTCATCTATAAGACATATGTTTTTAAAACATTGGTTAAGACATGTTGTTATAATACTTGAGGAACATAGTGATTGATTCTCATTTTTCCATATTAGACTGATATTTTGTTGATCCCTAGAGTCCTGCTTATCAGCATTTAGGCAAATTGAAACAATGATGAGGAGGTTAGCCAAAAACATACGTTTAGGCTATGGCCTAGGCCTTATAGACCTAGGCCTCAGTATGGATGAAATATAAAGGCTAAATATATGTCAAATATATAAGCTACAGTGCCAAAAGTTTTCATTCCCCTTGGCGTTTTTCCTATTTTGTTGCATTACAACCTGTAATTTAAATAATTTTTATTTGGATTTCATGTAAATGTACATACACAAAATAGTCCAAATTGGTGAAGTGAAAAAAACTACTTCTTTCAACAACAAAAAGACGGAAAAAAATAAAAGTGGTGCGTGCATGTACAGTGCCTTGCGAAAGTATTAAGAATAATTTTGCACACCCAATCTTTCAGTTTTTGATTTGTTAAAAAAGTTTGAAATATCCAATAAATGTCGTTCCACTTCATGATTGTGTCCCACTTGTTGTTGATTCTTCACAAAAAAATACAGTTTTATATCTTTATGTTTGAAGCCTGAAATGTGGCAAAAGGTCGCAAAGTTCAAGGGGGCCGAATACTTTCGCAAGGCACTGTATATTCACCCCCTTTGCTATGAAGCCACTAAATAAGATCTGGTGCAACCAATTACCTTCAGAAGTCACATAATTAGTTAAATAAAGTCCACCTGTGTGCAATCTAAGTGGTCACATGATCTGAATATATACAGATGAAGTCAGAGGAGGATGTCTTCCCTGTAACGCACAGCATTGAGATTGCCTGCAATGACAACAAGCTTAGTCCGATGATGCTGTGGCACATCGCCCCAGACCATGACGGACCCTCCACCTCCAAATCGATCCTGCTCCAGAGTACAGGCCTCGGTGTAAAGCTCATTCCTTCGATGATAAACACAAATTCGACCATCACACCTTGTGAGACAAAACCGCGAGTCGTCAGTGAAGAGTACTTTTTGCCAGTCCTGTCTGGTCCAGCAACAGTGGGTTTGTGCCCATAGACAACGTTGTTGCTGGTGCTGTCTGGTGAGGACCTGCCTTACAATAGGCCTACAAGCCCTCAGTCCAGTCTCCTTCAGCCTATTTCAGACAGTCAGCACTGATGGAGAGATTGTGCGTTCCTGGTGTAACTCTGGCAGTTGTTGTTGCCATCCTGTACCTGTCCCGCGGGTGTGATGTTCGGGCGTACAGATCCTGTGCATGTGTTGTTACACGTGGTCTGCCACTGTGAGGACGATCAGCTGTCCGTCCTGTCTCCCTGTAGAGCTGTCTTAGGCATCTCACAGTACAGACATTGCAATTTATTGCCCTGGTCACATCTGCAGTCCTCATGCCTCCTTGCAGCATGCCTAAGCATGCACGTTCACACAGATGAGCAGGTACCCTGGGCATCTTTCTTTTGGTGTTTTTCAGAGTCAGGAGAAAGTGAGTCTCCAGCTTCAGTGATTTTTGCAGTTTATTCCAGTCATTGGCAGCAGAGAACTGGAACCAGTCATTGGCAGCAGATAACTGTCCTTAGGCACATAAGCACATGCATTTAGTTTTACTTGCATTTAAGAGCAATTGGAGGCCATGGAAGGAGAGTTGTATGGCATTGAAGCTCATCTGCAGGTTAGTTAACAGTGTCCAAAGAAGGTCCAGCGGTATACAGAATGGTGTCGTCTGCGTAGAGGTTGATCAGAGAATCACCAGCAGCAAGAGTGTCACGAGTCCGACCGAGGGTGGTTTCCCTTCCCGGGCGGTTGGAGCTCGGCGGTCGTCGTCACCGGCCTATTAGCTGCCACTGATTGTCTTTCCTCCCCCTCCTTGTATGTTTATTGGTAGCACCTGTTGGTGAATGATTAGTTTGTCTTTATTAGACAGCCGGCCCGCCTGGTTGTTGTGCGAGATGAATGATTGTAACCTTCGGCTCTAATGTAGAGGAACGTGTTTGTTCCTGGTCGTGAAATTTCAGTTGTACCTTTCTCATTCCCCGTGTTTGGGGGCCGTTATTATTGTGAGCACCCTGTTGGTGCATTGAAAGAGCACAGCCTTGCACTCTCTGTCTCCTGCGTCTGACTCCACACCCACGACACCCGGAGCATTACAGAATCCCGCACCAAAAATTGAATGGAGTCAGCAGGAGCAGCAGCCAACCCTCTCCCATCGATGGAGGAACGGGTTCTCCACCACACCACCGTCCCCCATCGGATCGGATACGCGATGGATCAAGTGATGGAGAGAATGGACCGATGGGAGAGGAGTGCTCTCCTCTCTCCACCTTCGGCATCCCCGGCTCCGGACTCCCCATCTCTGACGCTACCGAGGGCTTATGATGGAGCGGCGGCGGGTTGCCAGGGGTTTTTGCTTCAGCTGGAGCTATACCTGGCCACCGTCAGACCCACTCCCTCGGGAGCGGAGAGGGTGAGTGTCCTCATCTCCTGCCTCACGGGTCGTGCTCTGGAGTGGGCGAACGCAGTCTGGAATGGCCCAGACTCAGCACGGGAGCACTACCCAGAGTTTTCCCGCCGCTTCCGTGCCGTGTTTGATCACCCTCTAGACGGCCGAGCGGTGGGAAAACGACTATTTCATCTCAGGCAGGAAAGGAGGAGCGCCCAAGATTACGCGCTGGAGTTCCGGACCTTGGCAGCAGGATCTGGGTGGAACGACAGGGTCCTTATTGACCACTACAGGTGTAGTCTCCGAGAGGACGTCCGCCGGGAGTTGCATCCACTTTGTTGAGTGTGCCAGTATCATACACCTGTCAGAACAGGGGTAAAAAAAAAACACGCCTTCTATATGCACTTGAAAAGCAAATGGAGGACTATTTTCCCACGGTTAATTTTCATGCCAGCCAGTAGGCTCCTCTATAGGCCTAGCCTATAGAAAGCTCATGGGATCCTCCTCTTTTCGATAGAGGTCATCAAAACTGTTTTCTCACGAAATTGCATAGCATAGCCTATATAAATGTTGCACTTATTTATTACATGCATCAACCAGCTATGAGGAGCTGGCTTTCGCTGCACAACAGGTAATCAATCGATCCTATTCCACTCAAACTCTGAATGCCAGGGCTCTCATGAAGATTTTGATTAGATTTTCGATTGTATTTGCATTGATGTCAGGGTGATCATTGGTGACTGGCCGTTAGCAAGTTTGGTAGGCTACTAATGACCTTCAGAGGCATCAGAGCACAGTTTTGGAGAAGCCTAGTTACCGTGACCCAATGGTCACGTGGAATTTGACTGCGGTCATGACTCCTGACTGCTGGTGTAGCAGTAATAAGGTCACCATAACAGCCCTAGCTGTGGCCACCTGGCTAGTATCAAGGGCTTTCAACAAAATAGCAACAGACCATAAACTAAGCAACACACACAGAAATGCAATTGCCAAACAACGCTACTGCCACCTTCTGGTTTGGAGTATATTAACAAGGCTGAGTGGCAGATGACTTCAGAGGTCTTTGCTGTGTGAACACAAAATAGATTGACTGCCGACACTTTTCAGAGGTGCTAATTCTGTCGTCAGGCAAAAGTTTGACAATCGTATGGGGGATTCTGAGCTATTAAAGAAGGCATGGGTAAGGCCAAAATGTCACAAATATTCCATCTTCAATTCATTATTTCTCAATTATGCTTTAATATATAATATCAAATATATGTTGACAATCCTTCCACCAAAGGATTACATTTAGTGAAAAAAAATGTTTTATTGTTCTAGTGTCATGAGGAACCACTAGGCTACATGCTATCCTATAATGAGCACATTCAGGTTTCTGATTAAAAATAAATAAAAAGTTTGATATAATTTATTATGAGTATTAATCATAATCCTCTGGCACTATTTCTGCAAGTTTTTCCCATCCATCATAGTCACTGTCTCTTCATATGTTGGAAAGTAAGTTAATCGAGCATGATCATATTCTGTTGCTCTACTAGGACACAATCAACAATTTACTGGACTAGGTAACATCAGGAAAGCCTAATTCTAAGGGCTATACTTAATCTGTTTCATATCCCTCAGGTAAAAGGAGTCAGGGCATTAGTCAGTCAGTCCAATAAAGTGCTTTATTTCCCTTGTCCTGTTTTTGTTTTTGTTCTGCAATGCCTACTGCTGGTTTAGTTTCCTAGGTATCCAGGCTGTATCACAACCGGCGAGTCCCATAGGGCGGCTCACAATTAGCCCATCATTGTCTGGGTTTGGCCGGTGTAGGCCGTCATTGTAAATAAGAATTTGTTCTTAACTGACTTGCCTAGTTAAATAAAGGTTACTAACACTACACCTATACACAAATGGTGACATTGCACATTGCTCACCAGAACTCATTCCAAAAAATGACTTTGATGCTCACATAGTTCTGGGGTGTTCGGTTGTTTTTTTCCCAACACAGCATTTTTTATTTTTTAGTATGTGCAATTGTGAATATATACACTACCGTTCAAAAGTTGAACAATACTTGTTAACTTTTCTATTTATGTTGGTAACCAGTTTATAATAGCAATAAGGCACCTTGTGTAACAGCTCTCGTTGGTAGGAGACCAAGGCGCAGCGTGGTAGGCGTACATCGTAACTTTATTGATGACACCAAACAAAATAACAAAGTAAAAAAAAACGAGAGCACACAGTTCTGTCAGGCTCAGACACTAAACAGAAAACAAGATCCCACAACCTAATGGTGGGAAAAAGGGCTGCCTAAGTATGATCCCCAATCAGAAACAACGATAGACTGATTGGGAACCACACTCGGCCAAAAACAAAGAAATGAAAGACATAGAATTTCCCACCCGAGTCACACCCTGACCTAACCAAACATAGAGAATAATAAGGATCTCTAAGGTCAGGGCGTGACACCTTGGGGGTTTGTCGTATATGGCCAATATGTCACCACGTTCATGGTATATTTGGCCTCTGTACACCTATGTAGATATTCCATAAAATATCAGCCGTTTCCACCTAAAATAGTCATTTACAACATTAACAATGTCAACACTGTATTTCTGATCAATTTGATGTTATTTTAATGGACAAAAAAATTGCTTTTCTTTCAAAAACAAGGAAATGTCTAAGTGACCCCAAACTTTTGAACGGTAGTATATGTATTTATACAAAAGTGTAATTTTAAGGAATTATTGTATTATTGCTGAACTATCATTTTGCTAATCTTCCGGAAAAACAGTACTTGTTCTGAAAATAATATATATTCTCCTCCAAACAGACTCTAGAATTCAATGCCACTATTATCAGAAAGAGAGAGAGAGTGTGTCTGTGTGTGCGTGTGTGGGTGTGGGTGTGTGTGTGTGTGTGTGTGTGTTTGTGTGTGTGTGTGTGTGTGTGTGTGTGTGTGTGTGTTTGTGTGTGTGTGTGTGTGTGTGTGTGTGTGTGTGTGTGTGTGTTGTAACTGCAAGTACGAGGGCGGGTTCATGCAAGGATACCGAGTCATCAGGAAGTGAAACAGAACAGAATGTGCTGCACTAATCTGATTGAAAAACACTGCCCTGAGTGGTCGGGAAAAAAAGTAAGATGTTTTATTTAAGCTAAAAGAGAATTCTGTGTCACAGGCGAAGAAGAGCAACAACAACGAAAACAACAAAACATTTGAACCACAGACACAAGACCTTTTGTTGGATTTTGTTAGCCCATAGTGTGAGAAAAGTTGCCTAGTGCACTCTCACTCAAACATGAACACCGCAACAAAGTAAAAGCTGAGCAACATAATGCTCTTTGTTTGTTAGCGAGGCATGTGTGTTATGCAACCCCATAAATTTAATCTCCTCTCCTAATCCTTTTTAGCTGTGGACTTTTGGCCTCCCGGGGTGAGAGGGGGTGATAGTTGAGGAACATGGAAGTCGTCTGGTTGAACCGCGCTGTGCTCTAATTCATACATTCCGTTAGATATTATCTCAAAGCTTAGAGCTCTGAGCTGGGGGCCAGAGTCAACTACTAAGCCCTGTTTTTTTAATGAATAGGGCAAAGCTAAGCACCATGTTTGTGGTTTAAATAAGTTAGACGGAGGGACCTGGCTGTAGGAGAGGGGGATGAGTGAAAAGAAGAAAGGGAGTATGTTTTATTGGAAGGCAAAGACAGAGGAATGTTTGTAATTAGAGTCTAGGTCAAACAGTCTGAACTTAACCAAAGCCTATAGGCTACAAGTGGTGACGCTTGTTGGGATTCCATGACTCCTGATAGTACCACATGATGAAATCGGGAGGGATACTATGGATCTGTTTCCATCCATATGTTAATATGTCCGTCACAAGTTATATCTAAGACACTGCTGACAAAACTTGGTTGAATGATGCGTCTTGCCATCGAGATTCTGCATTTACAAAATTACACTGATTGGCCCAAGGGGCATCTATAGTAATCAACTTAAATTCCAGACTTTGAACAAGCGTATCTCCTGTCCCGTTTGAGCTACAGTCATTACATGTTGTACATACAGCAAATGGAGTCCCTCATGAGGAACAACTTTCCCATAAGGACCTATAAACTCTGAACATTAGATTTTCTGCAAAGTTGACCTTTAGTCCCCCACCAAACTTTGAACATGCATATATCCTGCCCTGTTTTCCCATATTGACGAATCGTGGATGAATGATGCTTCTTGCCGTCAACATCCGGCATTTATAAAATTATACTAATTGGACCAAGGGTGGAATTATAGTAACAGCAACACTTGATTGTTTGTTTCTCTCTCTCATTAATCCACCCATCATAAATTAGAATAATTGTCACTAATTGGCCCAAGGGGGGGGGGGGGGGGGGGGGGGTGCTCCATCATTCGTGGGGGATGACATGTTTATGGTTGCCTTGTTCTTATTTATAGCCATTATATTGTAAGCTGAGAAAGGCCTTTTGATGTGAGGCTTAGTCCCTCTGAGAAAACATTGCAGTGTTTCCTCTGTAAACATTGAATTGCATTCAGGTGTGAAAGTAGATACAATTTATTGCCAGTATGGTACCCACTATGTGTGCACTCACTTGGTAGTTTATTGGCCATATACCACAAACCCCCAAGGTGCCTTATTGCTATTATAAACTGGTTACCAACATAAATAGAAAAGTTACCAGATATATATTGTCTGATATACACACAGCTGAAATGCTGTTTCAGCCAATCAACATCCAGGACCCAAACTACCCGGTTTATAATTTGCATTATCAAATATAATCTCATATTACTGTGTTAAAATAACTTTTCAGTGAAAATCGCACTTTTAAAAATCTCTATTCTGTTAACTCATACCCAAATAATGCTATTGACTCATCCCATACTCGTATTTGTGGCCAAAGCATAAATTGCAGGACCGAGTTTGGGAAACCCTGTCATAAATGCTGGATAAGCAATACTAATGTATTCTACATAACATACCCTGTAACAGAAGGAAATCAGTCAATTGGGCTGGCGTGGTTACATGTGGTTGTGAGGCCAGTTGGACATATTGCCAAATTCCCTAAAATGACGTTGGAGGTGGCTTATGGTAGAGAAATGAACATTCAATTCTCTGGAAACCACTCTGGTGGACATTCCTGCACTCAGCATGCCAATTGCACGGTCCCTTAAAACTTGAGACATCTGTGGCATTGTGTTGTGTGACAAAATGTAGTTTTTTGGTCCCCAGCACAAGGTGTATCTGTGTTATGATCATGTTGTTTAATCAGCTTCTTGATATGCCACACCTGTCAGGTAGATGGATTACCTTGGTAAATGATAAATGCTTACCAACATGGATGTAAACAAATTTGTGCACAACATTTTAGAGAAATAAGCTTTTTGTGCATATGGAACATTTATGGGATTTTTCATTTCAGCTGATGAAACATGGGACCAACACTTTACATGTCGCGTTACAATTTTTGCTCAGTATACATCATTGGTCTCTCTACACCGCTTTTTATTGAAGAAAAAAAATACTTGTTCATGTAGTCATACCAGAAACGGTATAGCCATACTACTCCACTCCAGTAGACGGCGATAGGCCAGAGGTAGAGCACTTTCTTTACTAACCCCAGCAGATATACTTTTGAGGAAATGGGAAAACTCCATTGTTTACGTTGTGTACGTTGCCCATGCATCGTCAATGGGCTATATTATGTGTAAATATACATAATATGACATTTGAAATGTCTTTATTATTTTGGAACTTCTGTGAGTGTAATGTTTACTGTTAATTTTTATTGTTTATTTCACTGTTGTTTATTACCTACTTCACTTGCTTCGGCAATGTTAACATTTGTTTCCCATGCCAATAAAGCCCTTGAATTGATAGTACATTGTGGGCGACTATGAGGCAAAGAAAGCTCTCCTTCAAGTAGTGAATGGGAGTCAATTGGGCGCTAGCTCGAAAACCCAACATTAGTATGAATTTTGTCAACAAGAAGTACAACATTACACATATTTTCCGACATGTGAGATAATTAACTTGTTCTCTGTACTATCATGTAGCTTTGGAATCGTGACAGTACGTACTTTTGAGGAAAACGGGCAGGTTTCTCGAATCATTCCCTTACATTGAGAAGGGACTGCGTGACGATTAGTTTAGAAACCGCGTGACGCAGCATGACAACGTCAACGCGATTGGTCGACAGTCTCCTGGATGAGGCCTTCTCTATTATTTATGCCACAAACTGGCTAGTAAGATTATTTATTTCCGGTCAACGCCATTTTCGAACGACTTGTGGACTTCTTCTGCTGCTAGCAAAAATTATTCGGAGCTGTAATAGGAGACTTTGGCCAATACATAACTGGTAACATTTCGATTCATGGAACTGGGAATGAAAACAAATCAAGATTTAGTAACATGCACTGTAAAATAGTTTATCTTCAGTTAAATTGAACCGTCAACAAAAGCCAGCTAGCTAGCTTGCTAACACCGATGCGCCTCCACGGCTAATGTGGCTGCTAACTAATGGAAACTAACAATGAACATCATTGACTAACTAGAGTGATACAATTAATAAAGTAGTTTTTGTATTTATTTTTTTACTAACTGTCTGTAATTATTAAATGCATGTAACCATGCACTTTTTTTTTTTTAGCAAAGTAGCAAGGTCGAAACCTAATGTTAATATTAGCTAACGTTGGCTAAGCACTATAATTTGTCCGGTACCTAGCTAACTAACCAAGACTCCCTCTTTTTTGTTCCAGTTTATTTATTATTTCGTCAGCTCTTCAAAGGAAACCAGGATCCGTCGAGATGGGAGGTAATTAGCGATGCATCCATCTTTTCCATCTTCTCCATCTATGCATCCGTCTTTTCCGGTCTCCTGATCTGAAAATGAAAAGAACTGCTTGGCACTAACAGCGTTGTCACAAATCACGATATATGGATTTCAGAATATATTAATTAATGTAATTGTGCATGACTGGATCTCATCTAGATTATTTAATTTTCCTCTTTAACCTTTAACTCTCAGAACCTGCTCATCTCAGAGATTGTCCTCTGGATTGCAAGGTGTATGTAGGGAACTTGGGCAACAGTGGAAACAAGACTGAGTTGGAGAGGGCGTTTGGGTACTATGGCCCTTTGCGGAGTGTGTGGGTGGCCAGGAACCCCCCAGGCTTTGCCTTTGTCGAGTTTGAAGATCCCAGAGATGCAACCGATGCTGTGAGAGAACTGGATGGACGGTAGGCCTCAAGGGGATATTCACTTGATTATTTGGGTCATAGCTCATGTCATACAAACATTGAAAGAGTATTCCAGTTTAACTTGTGATTCTGCTATTGCTCCATGTGAACAGGACGCTGTGTGGCTGCAGAGTGAGAGTTGAATTGTCCAATGGGGAGAAACGCTCGAGGAGCCGTGGACCTCCTCCCTCCTGGAGCCGTCGCACTGGACGTGAAGACTACAGCAGCAGGCGCCGTGGGAGCCCGCCTGTCAGACGCCGGTATAATACATCACCTCTCACCTACACTTATTCTCACCCACTTTTAACATGTAGTCCTACAAGTGTTTATCACCAACCTTGCCAGTCAACCCCAAGCCCTTCCATCACATCTCCCTCACTTCCAACTGTTCCATATGTACTATAATTTCAATTTAAGCACTTGGACCTAACACACGATCCCGCACTGTAGGTTCGTTAGTGCTGTGATACGTTAGAGTTTTTTTTTTACTATGGACACAATCAGAGCTGAGAAATGTCAATTTACTCATCACAGGGATTGGGTCCCCTTTTAACAGTGACAATTTAGGTGATTTTTTGAAAGGCTTAATTCAGGCATCATTTGTTTAGATCTAGGCAATACATTTTTGAAATTACATTTTAGATAATTGGAACAAATTTCAATAAAGGGGGCATTTGTTTGATCATTTGATTACTATATGGATGTTGGTTTTGTTTCACTTTTCTCAGTTTGATTTTTTTCTATCTATATTAATAAAAATAAACCCCGTTGCAGAGTCATCACCATCCCTCTTCTCACCACCCTCTCAGACAGTCAACTAGTCCTCTTACAGCATCATGTGACCACTGACCAGCGCCAGCACCGTGCCCCACCCAATCAGCTTGGCTGGTGCCGTGTCACATGACCCAGGCATGGCCAGTCATGTTCCAGCCTATTGGTTCCTGAGCATGCAGCTCTCAGCCTCCTCCAACCTTAACCCGATCGGCATCGTCGCAGCCCACCTCACAATTCCGACCAATCAGCGATTTTAACTCCTTTCCCCAATTATCAACACAACTACCTACAAGCAGCACAGCAGCCCTCGGCTAACCCCAAAAAGACAGGGAAAATCTACAACTACTGTACCCCCTCCAGCCAACCAACTTCATATCTCCAACACTTGCAACTTGTGGCAAATCCTCTCTGCAAATTCTACCTCCCTCGCCATCAGTCTGGCTTCCTTGCGTCATTTCTATCTTGTGTCCAAACCTGAAAAAAATAGTAAGTTCCTTTTCTCCTGCTTTTTGTAGTGTCATGCTTACCACAGGTTTGGTTTTACAGCTGCTTGATGGTATGAAATTGGCGGTCATGGAAATTGTCATTTGAATTTAGTTTCAAACATCAACTTGTGAGTACAATCATAAGAATCTTGAATCCCCCTCCCATAGATCATACATGAAAAGCTTTTGTCCTTAAACTCAAAAGTTATGTGGTCTTGGAGCTGCCCTGGTTAGCATGAACTGTATGAGGTCCAATATTGGTAATGTGCCCTATGTCCATCTATGCAACAAAACAGTACAGTATGTAGCTTAAGTCTGCATACCTGTACTTAAGAATGTTCTCTCTAATTCATTCTCACTTGGTTTTATAAGAGGTCTCATTTTGACCTCAGTTGGTTGTCCAAGCATTCTGTCCTCTAGCAGGGGTGCAGAGAGGATGTCCTATTCTGATCTGTCTGCAGAAAGAGGAAGGCTGTGTGGTATTGTTAAATGATTGGAATGGTGTTTCTTCAGGGATAAGGAATGCCATATTTGATTGGAGGTGATGCCTTTATGCACTGTATTAAATGTTTTTCCTGCTCCATCCACCTCCAGCTCTCCTAGGAGGAGGAGCTTCAGCCGCAGTCGCAGCAGGTGAGCCTAAGTGCCTCTTTACCCCAGCCTACAACGTAATCAGTGTTGTGGTAACTAACTATAGTTTTCCACACAAATATAAATATATCTGTACCCAATAGTAGATCAGTCTAGTACAGATTAGGGGTGTAACAGTACACCAAACCCATGGGGTCACGGTTCTGTTTCGGTACAGCGGAAAAATTAAATGCCAACAGTTTCTGTAGTAAGTGTAGTAAAACTAAAATAAATCAAATGTTATTAGTAACATGCGCCGACTACAACGGGTAGGCTTACAATGAAATTCTTACAGTTGAAGTCGGAAATTTACATACACCTTAGACAACTACATTTAAACTCGGTTTTTCACTATTCCTGACATTTAACCCTAGTAAAAATTCCCTGTCTAGGTCAGTTAGGATCACCACTTCATTTTAAGAATGTGAAATGTTAGAATAATAGTTATTTCAGCTTTTTTCTTTAATCACATTCCCGGTTGGTCAGAAGTTTACATTAACTCAATTAGTATTTGTTAGCATTGCCTTTTAAATTGTTTAATTTGGGTCAAATGTTTCAGGTAGCCTTCCACAAGCTTCCCACAATAAGTTGGGGGACTTTTGGCCCATTCCTCCTGACACAGCTGGTGTAACTGAGTCAGGTTTGAAGGCATCCTTGCTCGCACACTCTTTCAGTTCTGCCCACAAATGTATTGGATTGAGGTCATGGCTTTGATGGCCACTCCAATACCGTGACTTTGTTGTTCTTAAGCCATTTTTCCACAACTTTGGAAGTGTGCTTGGGGTGATTGTCCATTTGGAAGACCCATTTGCGACCAAGCTTTAACTTCCTGACTGATGTCTTGAGATGTTGCTCCAATATATCCACATAAGTTTCCTGTCTCATGATGCCATCTATTTTATGAGGTGCACCAGTCCCTCCGGCAGCAAAGCACCCCCACAACATGATGCTGCCACCTCGTGCTTCATGGTTGGGATGGTGTTCTTCGGCTTGCAAGCCTCGCCCTTTTTCCTCCAAACATAACAATGGCCATTATGGCCAGACAGTTCTATTTTTGTTTTATCAGACCACAGTATGATCTTTTTCCCCATGTGCAGTTGCAAACGGTAGTCAGGCTTTATTGCGGTTTTGGAGCAGTGGCTTCTTCCTTGCTGAGCGGCCTTTCAGGTTATATAGGACTCGTTTTACTGTGGATATAGATACTTTTGTACCCGTTTCCTCCAGCATCTTCACAGGGTCCTTTGCTGTTCTGGGATTGATTTGCACTTTTGGCACCAAGGTACGTTCATCTCTAGGAGACAGAACGCGTCTCCTTCCTGAGCAGTATGACGGCTGCGTGGTCCCATTTTTTTTTTTTTTTTCTGAGGTCTTGGCTGATTTCTTTTGATTTTCCTTTGTCAAGCAAAGAGGCACTGAGTTTGAAGGTAGGCCTTGAAATACCAGAAGCTTCTAAAGCCATGACATCATTTTCTGGAATTTTCCAAGCTGTTAAAAGGCACAGTCAACTTAGTGTATGTAAACTGCTGTCCCACTGGAATTGTGATACAGTGAAATAATCTGTCTGTAAACAATTGTTGGGAAAATAACTTCTGTCATGCACAAAGTAGATGTCCTAACCGACTTGCCAAAACTATAGTTTGTTAACAAGAAATTTGTAGAGTGGTTGATAAACGAGTTTTAAATGTCTCCAACCTAAGTGTGTAAACTTCCGATTTCAACTGACTTACAGGCCCCTAACCAACAATGCTGTTTAAAAAGTACAAATAAGAAATAAAAGTAACAAGGAGTTAAAGTGCTACAGACAAAATAACAATAGCGAGACTATATAAAGGGGGTACCAGTACAGAGTCAATGTGCAGGGGCACCTGTTAGTCAACGTAATTCAGGTAATATGTACACTACTGTTCAAAAGTTTGGGGTCACTTAGAAATGTCCTTGTTTTTGAAAGAAAAGCACAATTTGTCCAATAAAATGACATCAAATTGATCATAAATGCAGTGTAGACATTGATAATGTTGTATGACTATTATGGAATATCTACATAGGCGTACAGAGACCCATTAACAGAAACCATCGCTCCTGTGTTCCAGTGACATGTTAGCTAATCCAAGTTTATCATTTTAAAAAGGCTAATTGAGCATTAGAAAACCCTTTTGCAATTATGTTAGCACAGCTGAAAACTGTTCTGATTTAAAGAAGCAATAAAACTGGCCTTTTAGACTTGAGTATCTGGAGCATCAGCATTTTTGGGTTTGATTAAAGGCTCAAAATGGCCAGAGAAATACTTTATTCTGAAACTAAATGACAACTTGTTCTCAACTGGCCTACCTAGTTTGAGAAACAGATGCCTCACAAGTCCTCAACTGGCAGCTTAATTTAATTAGTACCCGCAAAACACCAGTCTCAACGTCAACAGTGAAGAGGCGACCCCGGGATGCTGGCATTCTAGGCAGAGTTGCAAAAAAAAAGCCATATCTCAGACTGGCCAATAAAAATAAATGATTAAGATGGGAAAAAGCACAGACACTGGACAGAGGAACTCTGCCTAGAAGGCCAGCATCCCAACGTCGACTCTTCACTGACGTTGAGACTGGTGTTTTGCCTGTACTATTTAATGAAGCTGCCAGTTGAGGACATGAGAGGAGTCTGTTTCTCAAACTAGACACTCTAATGTACTTGTCCTCTTTCTCAGTTGTGCACCGGGGCCTCCCACTATTCTGGTTAGAGACAGTTTGCGGTGTTCTTTGAAGGGAATAGTACACAGCGCTGTACGAGCTCTTCAGTTTCTTGGCAATTTCTCACATGAAATATCCTTAATTTCTCAAGAATAGATTGACAAGTTTTTAAATATATTTAAAATATATTTCACCAGGTAGGCCAGTTGAACAAGTTCTCATTTACAGTTTTAGAAGAAAGTTATTTGTTTCTGGCCATTTTGAGCCAGTAATTGAACCCACAAATGCTGATTCTCCAGATACTCAACTAGTCTAAAGGCCAGTTTTATTGCTTCTTTAATCAGCACAAGTTTTCAGCTGTGCTAACATAATTGCAAAAGGGTTTTCTAATGATCGATTAGCCTTTTACAATGATAAACTAGGGTTAGCTAACACAACGTGCCATTGGAACACAGGAGTGATGGTTGCTGATAATGGGCCTCTACGCTTACGTAGATATTCCATAAAAAATCAGCCGTTTCCAGCTACAATAGTCATTTACAGCATTAGAAATACAGTATAGATCATTGTTAAACAATTTATTTTAATGGATAAAAATGTTATTTTTTAAATAAAGGTTAAAGTGACTATGCATAGATGAGAGTAGCAGTGGTGTTAAAGGGGGGGAATGCAAATAGTCTGGGTAGCTATTTGATTAGCTGTTCAGGAGTCTTATGGCTTGGGGGTAGAAGCTGTTTAGAAGCCTCTTGGACCTAGCCATGGTGTTCCGGTACCGCTTGCTGTGCAGTCTATGACTAGGGTGGCTGGAGTCTGACAATTTTTAGGGCCTTCCTCTGACACCGCCTGCTGTAGATGTTCTGGATGGCAGGAAGCTTGGCTCCAGTGATGAACTGGGCCGTACGCACTACCCTCTGTAGTGCCTTGCGGTCGGAGGCCGAGCAGTTGCCATACCAATCAGTGACGCAACCAGTGGTGCATCACTGATTGGTATGGTGCAGCTGTAGAACCTTTTTAGTATCTGAGGACCCATGCCAAATCTTTTCAGTCTCCTGGAAGGGAATAGGTTCTTCACGACTGTCTTGGTGTGCTTGGACCATGTTAGTTTGTTGAATACAAAGGAACTTGACGCTCTCAACCTGCTCCACTACAGCCCCGTTGATGAGTGGGTGTGTGCTCGGTCCTCCTTTTCCTGTAGTCCACAATCATCTCATTTTGTCTTGATCACGTTGAGGGAGAGGTTGTTGTTGTCCTGGAACCACACGACCAGGTCTCTGACCACCTCCCTATACCGACAACAACGAGACAGCCTAATCAGGCCTACCGCTGTTGTCATCGGAAAACTTAATGGTGTTGGAGTCGTGCCTGGCTGTGCAGTTGTGGGTGAACAGGGCGTATAGGAAGGGACTGAGCACGCACCCCTGAGTGGCCCCTGTGGTGAGGATCAGCGTGGCAGATGTGTTGTTGCCTACCCTTACCACCCGGGGGTGGCCTGTCAGGAAGTCTAGGATCCAGTTGCGGAGGGAGGTGTTTAAGTCCTAAGGTCCTTTGCTTATTGTTGCGCTTTGAGAGTACTGTGGTGTTGAATGCTGAGCTGTAGTCAATGAATAGCGTTCTAACATAGGTGTTCCTTTTGTCCAGGTGGGAAAGGGCAGTGTGGATACAATATTGCACTCATCTGTGGATCTGTTGGGGTGGTATGCAAATTGGAGTGGGTTTAGGGTTTCTGGGATAATGGTGTTGATGTGAGCCATGACTAGCCTTTCAAAGCACTTCATGGCTACAGACGTGAGTGTCGGTAGTCATTTAGGCAGGTTACCTTAGTGTTCTTGGGCACAAGGACTATGGTGGTCTACTTAAAACATGTTGGTATTAGACTCTGACAGGGAGAGGTTGAAAATATCAGTGAAGACACTTGCCAGTTGGTCAGCGCATGCTTGCTGTACACGTCCTGGTAATCCGTCTGGCCTTATCCAATTACGATCTTGTCTCATTGCTACAATTCCCCAACGGGCTCGGGAGAAGCGGCGGTCGAACCATGCGTTCTCCGAAACATGACCCGCCAAACCGCGCCTAACACATGCTTGCTTAACCCGGAAGCCAGCCGCACCAATGTGTCGCAGAAAACACAGTTCAGCTGATGACTGAAGTCAGCCTAGAGGCACCCGGCCCGCCACAAGGAGTCGCTAGAGCGCAATGAGCCAAGTAATGTCCACCCCTGGCCAAACCCTCCCCTAACCCGGACGATGCTGGGCAATTGTGTGCTGCCCTATGGGACTCACGGTTGTGACGTCCTGGGATCAAACCCAGGTCTGTAGTGACGCTTCAAGCACTGCGATGCAGTGCCTTATACCGCTGCGCAGCTTGGGAAGCCCCATAGGGTCTAGTTAACGTAAGCCATAGATATTTACTCGAGGTGCATAGGCCTACAATGCAGTGTTTATTTTCTGTATTCAGGTTCACAGGGTTGACTGAGCTTCCTCACTACGTGTACCGTTACACCCCTAGTACACATGGTTCTCACATTTTTGATACTAATTGGGGCTGTCTAGTTTCAAGTGACAGTTCTTCAAATGTAATAATCCTGATATCTGAATACATGTCAGTACATTGGAAACACTAACTTGTTCTTCTCTAGGTCTCTGTCAAGAGACCGAAGAAGAGAGAGGTCTATCTCCAGAGACAGGAACCATAAACCTTCAAGATCCTTCTCAAGGTCTCGGAGGTAAATGTGTGTGCGTGTTCACTGGCGTCTGTGTATTGACATGCGTCTTCCTATATAGGCTTGTATTTTTTTTAGGCCTATGGATTGTAGTAATGCATTGTGCAAGTTATTCTTGTTTCTGACAACTTTTTATTTTATTTATTTATCTTTCAGCCGCTCCAGGACCGCTGAGAGAAAGTGAGTGTCTGACAGTCTGAACTCAGTCCAAACCTGAGTATGTCTTGTATAGAATCAGGTTCTGGATGAGTGCATTTCATTTTTAAATGATTAACCTTTTTAGATTTGTGTTTAGGTGAGACAGCCATGTCTGTCCATCTGTGAAACAACTGTTTTTGAAAGCTGTATAGTTCAAATTACTGTCTTTATTCTACCAAATGTCTCATTTTCACTTGTTTAAACATACAGATGACTGACTTACTGTCCAACTACACCTAACACATTGTCCAATAGGGGCAGGGGTTGGTTTTGAACATTCAGTCCAGCCTAAATATGGGAGTATCTGTCAATGTGGGAATAACATAACTACTTTATTTGTTTCTGTTAAACTGTTTGAAGTGATTGAATTAAACATTTGGTAACATGTTTCACTGGGCATACATTTTTGCATGTTTTAATGATGTAGAATTTTTTGATTGTGACACTGTTCTTGGATGGGAGATAAAAGCTTTTGAGTTACACTTTAACCGTTCTGTCATTAAATTGTTCTTCAAGTGGAAATTTGTCTAACTCAGCTTGAGTACATCCCATTTTAACTTCTACATATTTAATTGATTCTGACTGATTTGTTGAGATCTACCCACATTGCAAGTACAGTGCATTTGAAAATGTATTTAGACCCATTTACTTTCTCCATTTTGTTAATTTACAGCCTTATTCTGAAACTGAGTATTAAAAAAAATCTCCATCGACACACAATACCCCAAAATGACAAAGCAAAAACAGGGTTTTAGAAATGTTTGCAAATGTATTTATGTTAAATTAAATAAATAAAATAATTTACTTGGTTGTTGTGCTGTTGAAGGTGAACCTTCACCCCAGTCTGATTTCCTGAGCGCTCTGGAGCATGTTTTCATCAAGGATCTCTACTTTGCGCTTTAATCTTTCCCTCGATCCTGACTAGTCTCCTAGTCCCTGCCACTGAAAAACATCCACACAGTATGCTGCCGCCACCCATGCTTCACCATGGGGATGGTGCTAGTTTTCCTCTAGACCTGGCGCTTAGCATTCAGGCCATCATGTTCAATCTTGGATTCATCAGACCAGATGATCTTGTTTCTCATGGTCAGTCCTTTGGGTGCCTTTTGGCAAACTCCAAGTGGGCTGTCATGTGCCTTTTTACTGAGGAGTGGCTTCTGTCTGGCCACTACCATAAAGGCCTGATTGGTGGAGTGCTGCAGAGTTGGTTCTCCTTCTCGAAGGTTCTTTCTCCAGAAGAACTCTGGAGCTCTGTCAGTGTGGCCATCAGGTTCTTGGTCACATCCCTGACCAGGGCCCTTCTCCCGATTTGCTCAGTTTGGCCGGGCAGCCAGCTCTAGGAAGAGTCTTGGTGGTTCCAAACCTCTTCATTTTAAGGATGATGGAGATCACTGTGTTCTTGGGGGAACTTCAATGCTGCAGACTTATTTAATTTAGTACCCTTCAGGTCTGTACCTTGACACAATCCAGTCTTGGAGCTTTACGGACAATTCCTTCAACCTCATAGCTTGGTTTTGCTCTGACATGCACTGTCAGCTGTGGGACCTTTTTATATAGACAGGTGTGTGCCTTTTCCAAATCATGTCCAATCAATTGAATTTACCACAAGTGGAAACAGGATGCACCTGAGCTCAACATGTTTTTGCTTTGTCATTATGGGGTATTGTGTGTAGCTGGATGAGGAGCAAATGTATTTAATCCATTTTAGAATAAGGCTGTAACATAACCAATGTCTAAAGGGAAGGGGTCTGAATACTTTCCCAATGCACTGTATATACCTTAATATTTAAATTGTGTAAGTTTTAACTTGCAATCCCTTTATAACGAAGTCATAGTTAAGGTTGAGAAACAATGCCCACTGCTAATTCAGTCGTGTATATTTTATTTTTGTGTATATATAGCACGCTCCATTTGGTATTTCCTTTTAGTTAGGAACATATTTCACACATCCAGGATTGACTATAAACATGATGCCAGTTAACATGAAGGGTAATGGGCCCAAATATATGTTGAAGGTGCATTCTGCCTTCAGAAAGTATTCAAAATTGATTAAATAGTTTTGTTCTCACCCATCTATACACAATATCCCATAATGACATGTTTTTACAACTTTATGAAATGCAGCAATATTCCATTTAAATATTCACACCCCTGGGTCAGTATGTGTTAGAATCACCTTTGGCAGCGATTACAGCTGTGAGTTTCTGGGTAAGTCTAAGAGCTTTGGACACCTGGATTGTACAATATTTGCACATTTAAATTATTCAAGCTCCGTCGATCATTGATTGATAGCTATTTTCAACTTTTGCTGTAGATTCTAAAGCAGATTTAAGTAAACTGTGACTAGGCCACTCCAAGGACATTGTGTTGTCTTGGTAAGAAACTACAGTGTAAATTTGGCCTTTGTGTTTTAGGTTATTGTCCTGCTGAAAATTAAATTTGTCTTTTGGAAAGCAGACTGAACCAGGTTTCACTCTAGGATTTTGACTGTGCTTAGCTCTATTCCATTTATTTTTAACCTAAAAAAAATTCAGTCCTTGCCGATGACGGGCATACTCATAACATGATGCAGCCACCACCATGCTTAAAATTTGAAGTGGTACTCTGATGTGTTGTTGGATATTCCCCAAACAACATAACTTTATGTCCTGAATACAAAGCATGAAGTTCTTCGACACATTTTTGGCACTTTTATTTTAGTGTGTTATTGCAAACAAGATGCATGTTTTGTGTGTAGGCCAGTGACACATCTACATTTGAATACATTTCAAATTCAACCTGTAACACAATACATGGAAAAAGTAAAGGGGTGTGAAGGCACTATACGTCACAATATTAGCTGCACAAACCCAGGTAGCAACAGTTATGTTATATCATATTTACAGTGACATTCTCATGACCAGAGATGTCTCAAAGCTGTAAGTTAAGCATTTTCCGGGAAGGATCATTTTTACTCAGTTTGTTTCAACATAAGGGTTGGTGTTAATTACACAGGAAGTCTTTGGTCACACAGGAAGTCTTTGGTCACAGTTGCAGAAATAGGAAAATGTTTTAGAAGAATGAAACATGACATGCTATAATTCTAGCCAGCACTTGACATCATACGGTGTATTGGGAGGAGGTAAATGATTTCCTGAACATTTTATATGAAAGTTTGCCACAAGTGGACTCTGGAGGTGAGTACATAAATGTATTATGGTTAGAGCAAGGCATATGTCATGTCAAGGGTTTGTATATGTGCAGATTCCAATGCAAATGTTAGATATTACAGTAATGACATGGTTTCTTTAAATATATTTTTATTGGGGTTTTATAAATATATCTACACATGCATATTTACTACAATACTGCTGCATTACAATTCATAATACATATCATTTGCAATGACATGGTTTTAGCAACAAACTCCAGCACATACTTTTATTGGTTGAATTAAAAAACCCTCACCTTTAAAAAGCTAGATTATATCGAGAATTGGGGCAGGTACCGAGTAACTTCAGAAATTAGTTTCTTGAACATTTATATAAATATTTTTAAAATTCATGTTCAAGTGTCATGTTCTGTGTGTGATAGATACTCTTGTGGGTTTTCATATGGAAACAGGAAATGATGAATCAGACAGGTGTTTAAAATGGTGTTGTTGCAAACCTTTGTTTGCATCACTTACATTGATAACTCTGACTATTAATTTGTGCATTTAATGTAAATGTTGTATATTCTCCATAGCTTTTGTGGACATCATGTAATCCAGGTATCCTCGTGAAATGGCACAAGTGGGCTTTTCTCCCTTACAAAAATGTACCATGGTAGTACAATGAACAAAAACACCATTGTTTTGTACTAGCAGCATGTAGTGAAACATGAAAGCATGGTAGTTGTTTACAATGTATTATGGTGGTCTGTGCCCCACTGTTTGTTTCGGGTAAAGTGACCAAAAAATTTAATTTATGGACAACATTGACCACTAGCTCTGCAATTGCAAAGTGTAGGCCTAGTACCTTCTTAAACCTCCTTAGCTCATAGTGAAAAACCACAACATACATGGGAGCTGGATAGGGTATGGTGAGAAGAATGAAGGCAATCTGAAACCTTGAAGTGCTCACAGAACTTGTTTTGGTACTCACATCTGTCCCCCTGTGTTTCTGACCAAGTCGGAAGGTTAATGAAAAAATATCAAACACATTTTTGTACATTGAGTGCTAGTATAGAATTCTACAATCTAGTGAAGATATAATCTGATTTGGACAGGCAGTGTCACACCCGAAAAGTTTTTGAGGAAAGGTTGTTATTGTGGACCCATTTCGAGTATGATTGTATGCAAACTTTCTGTGCAAAGCTAACTTTCATCAAGGGCTTAGGTGATGTATAATTGGTTTCCTTTCTCTCTTTGTCAGTACTAATCCTAAACATATCGAATGTGACCGTTACGGACACTTCATAACATGATCAATGACTCACTAGTTAGCATCACTGCATAACGCGATCATGATAAAATCTTCATGCCCTTATTAATGCTTCTGAAGTGTGTTTATGTTAGCAAACAAGCTCGGGGCAATCTTTATCTGTGTGTGTGATCTATTTTGGGTGTCCTCGTGTTCTCATATGAACTGCAATCATGCATTGTTCTGCTAACTGGAGTATTGCATGTGATCACGGGGAGGAGGTATCATTTCATTGAGCCTGTGCTGGCAGATTAAAGGGTGTGAGATTAAGACAAAGCATGAGTTTATAAAAAATGTACTTTGAATTTAGTTGTTGTATGTTTATTCTGTTACTCCGTAAGTGATTGAAAATAACATTTAATATTTTAAATAAAACAGTCGAATGAAATTACTAAAACATTGTACATTTGAAATGGAGTGTAGTGTCATAATTTGCTGTCTGTCTTTTGAGACCCTGTCACATCGATAAAGCAGAATGTCACATCCATAACAACATTTTCCTTTAGTGTTATTATGAAAGTGCAAATATTTCTGTAATTGTTGAAGTATGCAGCACTTTAATTTGCAATGAAAATAGTTTTTCAATTAAAGAATTGCAAATGCATTTTTTGTGTGCACTTTTTTTGTGCACTTATGGTTGGTTAAGACGGGACCCACGAGTGCACTTTGATAGCCTATGCAATAACCATTCAAGATACTGGTGATTTCTTGGTTCTTTGAGGTACACTGCATTTTCAAATGAAAACAAAAGTATTATGATGATGTTTGGTGAAGAAATCTCGAGTATATAAATACGTATTTTGCACAGCGTCACATCCATAACGGTACATTTTCCTCTCTAGAGTACATATGTCAATTTTTATATTTTCATTGTTTTTGTATGACAATTTTTATATTTTCATTGTTGTTTTTGTGTGTACCCATGCCTTACTTTCAAAGTGGCTATTAATATTTGTAAGTTTTGTTCTTCCTTTACGTCACAGTGGTATTAGTTTTGTATTGTGTCTACATTTTCCCTGGCCTATAGGGGTTTACAAATATACACATTAACATTTAAATGTATGCCTGATAAGTCAATTCTGTTTTGTGTCCTAATGTCAAATCCATAACGCTGGAATTGCCCTGAAGATATAAAATAGTTTTATGTGGTGCTTCTCTCTTTACAGTTTTCAGTTGGCTTTCTCATTCAACTGACTCAGTGACTTCCAGGCAGGCCAGCGCGAGAACCACTTTAGAGTGAGAGTGCGTGAAGAAACCACAAGAGCGAGCGGGCCCAAACAAGTGCAACTGGAAACTTGGTTACAGGCTAGGTTTCCATCCAATTGGCGACAGATTTTCATGCGAATATAAAAAATTCTGCATAAAAACAATATTCATATTTTCCCATGAGAGATGTGTTTCCATCAAATTGACTAGTTGCAGATACAGTTCCATGTACCAAATAAAAAAAGTCCCATCCCATTTTCAACTCTACTGATGATTGGGTAGAGCCCAGATACAGTATAGCCAACATGATGAGATTATTATTATGGACAATAGAGCGAGATAATTTTTTATTGTCAAACGGCTGCTAAACATCGATTATCATATCACCAGAATAAAACCCTCAGAATAAGACCCTGGATATTTATTGGAAAGGAGCATCAAGCTCATCACCTTGCACTTTTACCACCCTGTGACATAGCTAAGGATTCGTTCTTTTCTCTCTCTCACAAAAGCACTGCACTGGGCATTAAATAGTCCTGTATTAGCAGAACTATATAACAAAAAAAAGTTTGTCAACATTTATTTAACTAGGCAAGTCAGTTAAGAACAAATTCTTATTTACAATGACAGCCTAGGAACAGTCAGTTAACTGCCTTGTTCAGGGGCAGAACTAGAGATTTTTACCTTGTCAGCTCAGGGATTCGATCTAGCAACCTTTCGGTTACTGGCCCAACACTCTAACCACTAGGGTTTACCGAAAAAAAGTTACGTTTCCATCAGGCCTGTAATTAAAAATGTTATCGGACATACTTTACTTGCATAAAAAATGTGGATGGAAACCTAGTAACAGTTATAAATCATTTGTGGACTGCAAATTGACCACAAGAATCCCAAACAGATATATTATTTGACAAAAACAGAATCATTTCAAACATTGATTACAGTTGGATACAATCACATATGATTTCTATTTATGTGTGCGAATACTTGGGAACATATTTCCAAAATTAAAATCACTTTGAGCTCATTTCCTTTTTTTGTTTTGTTGCTCAACTTGGAGTGCAAATAAAATCAATTCGACCCACGGGCCACCTATTGGGGAAACCTGGCCTACTGCATGAAGTTTGCACTTGTGTCAATAAAACACTATTTTTCTCAAAACCCTTTTTTTTACGCTAAAGTGTGTGTACATTACTGTATTTATATGTGGGTTATTGTTTTTCAACAGAAAAAGTAAAAAAATAGCTGGACTGCTTCTCTAAAAAGGTTGAGTGATGACAACATTCTTTTAGTGGTGCCTTCACAGTGAGTCATTTTATTCTGTAAAAAATGCAAGGAGCATATAATCCCCGGAAGCCTTTTAATTCCAGCGGGGTTTAGTGATTAACAATCTATTGTCTGTGTCGTGATATAGGAGGGACTTTGAAGAACCATGTCTGGCAAGAATTCAAGAAAAGTGAGAATGGGATCATCACGTCAACCACGTCAGAATCAAGATGAACATGAGACTAACAAAGATGATGATGGGTCCCAAATGTTGTCAAAGGAAAGGAAAGTAGTTGAAGTTGGGGCTGATTCAGTTTCAGTGATGCTCCAAACGGACCTTGTCTCATCAGATAACTTATCAACAATAACACAACAACACACAGAAATAAATAATCCACCATTAAATGACGTCACAGAGTCACATCTGTCTCAACCTGTAAACCCATATCTTCTAAAATCACTTGACACTGCAGGGAAGAGAAGGAAAATGGGGTCTACTCGTCAGAATAAAAGAAAGCCAGAGGAGACAGACTTTGGGGTGATACAAGACACCAAAACTGGAGACACAGAACAATCCCTAGAACTTCAGGCATCCATTGCAGTTGTGGAATCTGAGTCCCACCGCAAAGGAGAAGAGTGCCTGGGTCCTAAAGAAAGTGAAATGAACACTCAGAGCAGAAGTCAAAGTGAGTTTCTTTTGTTTGCTTCTAACACACTCAACCAACCGGATGACAGATGTAAAAAGGAAGTTGGTGAGGATACTGAACCTAGAACTAAAACTGTGATTAGTTATGGCACTGAACTGCTTCAAGATACTCTTGGAACCGAATCACTCTTGCATCTGCCCCTAGACCTTGCGGTAGAAGTTCATGGATTCGCTGCTGAACCCATAACAGAGGAGTTGAAGAAAGAGGAAGAGAGGAGGCAGGAAAGTGAGCATACCGAGGTGGAGTCCCCCACATTTCTCAGCTCTAGACAGTCGTTAGATCAATCCCTTGAGTCAGACACGTTAACCAACACAGAAGAGTTTGAGTCATTCAATAACACAATAATCCTCCAAAGTGGAGAAGGTGAAGAGAAACTTGAACCTGTTGTAAATGAGTCAGAATTGCAAGATGATATTAACTCTACTGGTCCAGGCAATCAGGAAACGTTGCACCAAAGAGATGAAGATGAGAACTTTGTTGATCTGATAGTTGAGGAAAACATAGTAATGGCAAATATAACTCCTTTTAGACAACCAGACCATGTAGAAAGCATTGAACCTGAACAAAGTGAGGATATGACCTGCTTTTTACAATCAACCCCCTCAGACAGCTCTTTGGGTCATGACAAAAGTGCTCAATCAGAATCCAGGAGAAGAAAGATGGGTTCAACTCGCAGGAATCCTAGAGGTAGACATGAGGAGGAAGAACATGGAGAGAGTAAGATGCATGAATATCGTTACCTTGATGATGAGGGAGAAGAGGTCATATTGGGAAAAGAAGAAATGTTTGGCATCGAAGAGACTGAGTTTGAAATATCTATGGAGCCTAAAGATAGTGCCAATGTAGACGAGAAAGAAGGAGAGCAGATGGAAAAGGAGAATTTCCAAACAGAGGAAGACACAGAAAACATAGGAGAGACAGGAAGGGGATTGGAAAGGGACATGGGAACAGTGGAAGGATCTGGTGTTGAAACATCGGAAGAGTCTCTGATGTTATTGGAACCAGAGCATGGAGCAGATGAGGAGAAGAAAGGAATGGAAGAAGAACGTCTGATTGAACCCACCCCTTTTGATCAATACATCGATTCATTTGGTATTGCAGATCAATTATATAACCAAGAGAAAGGGAACAGATTCACTGTAGACTCTGTCAATACAGAAACTGAGAGCAACAATGAAGCAAGCATGGCCCACAATGTTGACCCAATAGAGCCCTTCAGTGTTGGACTGGACCAATCAGGAGTCACTTTACTCAGAGAGGAAGAAGTTAGTGATTACACACTGCTTGTGAATAATTCTGAAGTGATCAAGTGCAGCCAAATAGCATATGATTGTGGTCTTACACTAGAGTCAGATGACACTTTCAGCACTGATCCCAAAATCTCTCCTAGTCAACTCAACCAAACTCCATACTCGGATGAAAGCCATAACTCTTTTCCCAATTCACTCTTACAGCAGAGTGTTCAGGACCAAGGTGATAACGCAGCAAACATCAACTCCAATCAGAGTCCTTCTCCGAGCAGGAGGAGAAAGATGGGGTCGACTCGTAGGCATCCTAGAGTTGTACAAAGAGAAGATGAGGACACAGAGGAGAAACAAGAAGTGGAAATAGAAAGCACAGAGATAGAAGACAAGAGAGAAAACACGGATGCAGTGGAAGGTTCTTGCATGGAGTTTGAAATGTTGATGGAATCTAAGGATGGAGCTGGTAATGAGAAGAATGAAGGAGAAGAGAGAAATGAGGAGACTGTCCTGACTGACCTCAGCTGTTCATTCAGTACTTCAAATCAAGAGGGAAGAAACATAGAGGCTGACAATATAGAAAGTGAGAGCCAATCAATTATAAAGGAACCAATGGCAACAAAACTCTTGCTTCTACGTGAAGTAGAGTTGACTCAGATTAGTCAAACTCTTCACAACACTTACCCTGATGTTCCTACTATAGAGTCATATGACTCCTACCTGACCGATGACACACTGAACTCAAATCCTGCCATCACTGGTTTGCAACACAAAGGAACATCATTGGAGGAAACACTTGATGAATCAAGAGGAAACACTGACTCCCCTCCAGATCCACCCTCACTGCAGAGTTCTCTTGGGTCAGAGGAAACAGCAGAGGTAGAATCCTACACTCCAGGGAGGAAAAGGAAGATCGGTTCCACTCGCAGCAAGTCTCATCCAGGTAGAAAAGGAGAGGAGAGAAGAGAGGAGGGACAGGAGGAGGAGAAAGGAGAAGACACAGATGTTATAGGAGAGGTGGGAGATGTCATTACAACAGCAGAAATGGATTCTAGCATAGAAAAGACTGAGCTTGTAGAGCTTGAGGAACTTCTAGAAAAAGTGACAGAGGAGCAGGCGATGGGAGACCCAGCGATCATAGTAGTGGAGGGAGAGGTCAACATAGTAGTAGAAGGAGAATCTGGCATCGAAAGGTCTGAGTTTGTAGAACATACAGAAAAAGTTAGAGTGGCGGAGGAGATAGAAGTAGAAGTGAAAATAGTCGCAGAGAGCGAGAGCAACCAAACTCCCTCTGACACAGCAGCTCTTACAGTAGAGGCCCAAGAGTCATGTGACATGGTTTGTATAGAGCCATATATAACATCACAATACCTGGAAGACAATAATCCCTCATTAAATGACCTCACAGAAATAAATCTGTCTCAAACTGAAAACCCATATCTGCTGGAATCACCTGACACTGCAAAGAAGAGAAGGAAAAGGGGTTCTACTCGTCGGAATAAAGGTAAACAAGCAGAGACAGACTTTGGGGAGAAACAAGACGCCAAAACTGGAGACACAGAAAAATCCCTACAACTTCAGGCATCCATTGCAGTTGTGGAATCCTGGTCCTACAGCAACACAGAAGAGCTCCTGGGTAAAAAGGAACGTGAAATGGACACTGAGTGTCTTTTGTTTGCTTCTAACACACTCGACAAACCGGATGACAGATGGAAAGAGGAAGTTGGTGAGGATATTGAACCTAGTAGTGAAGCTGTAGTTAGTTATAGCAGTGAATTGCTTCAAGATACTCTTGGAACCGAATCACTCTTGCATCTGCCCCTAGACCTTGCCTTGCAAGTTGTTCATGGATTAGCTGCTGAACCCATAACAGAGGAGTCGAAGAAAGAGGAAGAGAGGAGGCAGGAAAGTGAGCATACCGAGGTGGAGTCCCCCACATTTCTCAGCTCTAGACAGTCATTAGATCAATCCCTTGAGTCAGACACTTTAACCAACACAGAAGAGTTTGAGTCATTCAATAACACAATAATCCTCCAAAGTGGAGAAGGTGAAGAGAAACTTGAACCTGTTGTAAATGAGTCAGAATTGCAAGATGATATTAACTCTACTGGTCCAGGCAATCAGGAAACGTTGCACCAAAGAGATGAAGATGAGAACTTTGTTGATCTGATAGTTGAGGAAAACATAGTAATGGCAAATATAACTCCTTTTAGACAACCAGACCATGTAGAAAGCATTGAACCTGAACAAAGTGAGGATATGACCTGCTTTTTACAATCAACCCCCTCAGACAGCTCTTTGGGTCATGACAAAAGTGCTCAATCAGAATCCAGGAGAAGAAAGATGGGTTCAACTCGCAGGAATCCTAGAGGTAGACATGAGGAGGAAGAACATGGAGAGAGTAAGATGCATGGATATCGTTACCTTTATGATGAGGGAGAAGAGGTCATATTGGGAAAAGAAGAAATGTTTGGCATCGAAGAGACTGAGTTTGAAATATCTATGGAGCCTAAAGATAGTGCCAATGTAGACGAGAAAGAAGGAGAGCAGATGGAAAAGGAGAATTTCCAAACAGAGGAAGACACAGAAAACATAGGAGAGACAGGAAGGGGATTGGAAAGGGACATGGGAACAGTGGAAGGATCTGGTGTTGAAACATCGGAAGAGTCTCTGATGTTATTGGAACCAGAGCATGGAGCAGATGAGGAGAAGAAAGGAATGGAAGAAGAACGTCTGATTGAACCCACCCCTTTTGATCAATACATCGATTCATTTGGTATTGCAGATCAATTATATAACCAAGAGAAAGGCAACAGATTCACTGTAGACTCTGTCAATACAGAAACTGAGAGCAACAATGAAGCAAGCATGGCCCACAATGTTGACTCAATAGAGCCCTTCAGTGTTGGACTGGACCAATCAGGAGTCACTTTACTCAGAGAGGAAGAAGTTAGTGATTACACACTGCTTGTGAATAATTCTGAAGTGATCAAGTGCAGCCAAATAGCATATGATTGTGGTCTTACACTAGAGTCAGATGACACTTTCAGCACTGATCCCAAAATCTCTCCTAGTCAACTCAACCAAACTCCATACTCGGATGAAAGCCATAACTCTTTTCCCAATTCACTCTTACTGCAGAGTGTTCAGGACCAAGGTGATAACGCAGCAAACATCAACTCCAATCAGAGTCCTTCTCCGAGCAGGAGGAGAAAGATGGGGTCGACTCGTAGGCATCCTAGAGTTGTACAAAGAGAAGATGAGGACACAGAGGAGAAACAAGAAGTGGAAATAGAAAGCACAGAGATAGAAGACAAGAGAGAAAACACGGATGCAGTGGAAGGTTCTTGCATGGAGTTTGAAATGTTGATGGAATCTAAGGATGGAGCAGGTATTGAGAAGAATGAAGGAGAAGAGAGAAATGAGGAGACTCTCCTGACTGACCTCAGCTGTTCATTCAGTACTTCATATCAAGAGGGAAGAAACATAGAGGCTGACAATATAGAAAGTGAGAGCCAATCAATTATAAAGGAATCAATGGCAACAAAACTCTTGCTTCTACGTGAAGTAGAGTTGACTCAGATTAGTCAAACTCTTCACAACTCTTACCCTGATGTTCCTACTATAGAGTCATATGACTCCTACCTGACCGATGACACACTGAACTCAAATCCTGCCATCACTGGTTTGCAACACAAAGGAACATCATTGGAGGAAACACTTGATGAATCAAGAGGAAACACTGACTCCCCTCCAGATCCACCCTCACTGCAGAGTTCTCTTGGGTCAGAGGAAACAGCAGAGGTAGAATCCTACACTCCAGGGAGGAAAAGGAAGATCGGTTCCACTCGCAGCAAGTCTCATCCAGGTAGAAAAGGAGAGGAGAGAAGAGAGGAGGGACAGGAGGAGGAGAAAAGCGAAGACACAGATGTTATAGGAGAGGTGGGAGATGTCATTACAACAGCAGAAATGGATTCTAGCATAGAAAAGACTGAGCTTGTAGAGCTTGAGGAACTTCTAGAAAAAGTGACAGAGGAGCAGGCGATGGGAGACCCAGCGATCATAGTAGTGGAGGGAGAGGTCAACATAGTAGTAGAAGGAGAATCTGGCATCGAAAGGTCTGAGTTTGTAGAACATACAGAAAAAGTTAGAGTGGCGGAGGAGATAGAAGTAGAAGTGAAAATAGTTGCAGAGAGCGAGAGCAACCAAACTCCCTCTGACACAGCAGCTCTTACAGTAGAGGCCCAAGAGTCATGTGACATGGTTTGTATAGAGCCATATATAACATCACAATACCTGGAAGACAATAATCCCTCATTAAATGACCTCACAGAAATAAATCTGTCTCAAACTGAAAACCCATATCTGCTGGAATCACCTGACACTGCAAAGAAGAGAAGGAAAAGGGGTTCTACTCGTCGGAATAAAGGTAAACAAGCAGAGACAGACTTTGGGGAGAAACAAGACGCCAAAACTGGAGACACAGAAAAATCCCTACAACTTCAGGCATCCATTGCAGTTGTGGAATCCTGGTCCTACAGCAACACAGAAGAGCTCCTGGGTAAAAAGGAACGTGAAATGGACACTGAGTGTCTTTTGTTTGCTTCTAACACACTCGACAAACCGGATGACAGATGGAAAGAGGAAGTTGGTGAGGATATTGAACCTAGTAGTGAAGCTGTAGTTAGTTATAGCAGTGAATTGCTTCAAGATACTCTTGGAACCGAATCACTCTTGCATCTGCCCCTAGACCTTGCCTTGCAAGTTGTTCATGGATTAGCTGCTGAACCCATAACAGAGGAGTCGAAGAAAGAGGAAGAGAGGAGGCAGGAAAGTGAGCATACCGAGGTGGAGTCCCCCACATTTCTCAGCTCTAGACAGTCATTAGATCAATCCCTTGAGTCAGACACTTTAACCAACACAGAAGAGTTTGAGTCATTCAATAACACAATAATCCTCCAAAGTGGAGAAGGTGAAGAGAAACTTGAACCTGTTGTAAATGAGTCAGAATTGCAAGATGATATTAACTCTACTGGTCCAGGCAATCAGGAAACGTTGCACCAAAGAGATGAAGATGAGAACTTTGTTGATCTGATAGTTGAGGAAAACATAGTAATGGCAAATATAACTCCTTTTAGACAACCAGACCATGTAGAAAGCATTGAACCTGAACAAAGTGAGGATATGACCTGCTTTTTACAATCAACCCCCTCAGACAGCTCTTTGGGTCATGACAAAAGTGCTCAATCAGAATCCAGGAGAAGAAAGATGGGTTCAACTCGCAGGAATCCTAGAGGTAGACATGAGGAGGAAGAACATGGAGAGAGTAAGATGCATGGATATCGTTACCTTGATGATGAGGGAGAAGAGGTCATATTGGGAAAAGAAGAAATGTTTGGCATCGAAGAGACTGAGTTTGAAATATCTATGGAGCCTAAAGATAGTGCCAGTGTAGACGAGAAAGAAGGAGAGCAGATGGAAAAGGAGAATTTCCAAACAGAGGAAGACACAGAAAACATAGGAGACACAGGAAGGGGATTGGAAAGGGACATGGGAACAGTGGAAGGATCTGGTGTTGAAACATCGGAAGAGTCTCTGATGTTATTGGAACCAGAGCATGGAGCAGATGAGGAGAAGAAAGGAATGGAAGAAGAACGTCTGATTGAACCCACCCCTTTTGATCAATACATCGATTCATTTGGTATTGCAGATCAATTATATAACCAAGAGAAAGGCAACAGATTCACTGTAGACTCTGTCAATACAGAAACTGAGAGCAACAATGAAGCAAGCATGGCCCACAATGTTGACTCAATAGAGCCCTTCAGTGTTGGACTGGACCAATCAGGAGTCACTTTACTCAGAGAGGAAGAAGTTAGTGATTACACACTGCTTGTGAATAATTCTGAAGTGATCAAGTGCAGCCAAATAGCATATGATTGTGGTCTTACACTAGAGTCAGATGACACTTTCAGCACTGATCCCAAAATCTCTCCTAGTCAACTCAACCAAACTCCATACTCGGATGAAAGCCATAACTCTTTTCCCAATTCACTCTTACTGCAGAGTGTTCAGGACCAAGGTGATAACGCAGCAAACATCAACTCCAATCAGAGTCCTTCTCCGAGCAGGAGGAGAAAGATGGGGTCGACTCGTAGGCATCCTAGAGTTGTACAAAGAGAAGATGAGGACACAGAGGAGAAACAAGAAGTGGAAATAGAAAGCACAGAGATAGAAGACAAGAGAGAAAACACGGATGCAGTGGAAGGTTCTTGCATGGAGTTTGAAATGTTGATGGAATCTAAGGATGGAGCAGGTATTGAGAAGAATGAAGGAGAAGAGAGAAATGAGGAGACTCTCCTGACTGACCTCAGCTGTTCATTCAGTACTTCATATCAAGAGGGAAGAAACATAGAGGCTGACAATATAGAAAGTGAGAGCCAATCAATTATAAAGGAATCAATGGCAACAAAACTCTTGCTTCTACGTGAAGTAGAGTTGACTCAGATTAGTCAAACTCTTCACAACTCTTACCCTGATGTTCCTACTATAGAGTCATATGACTCCTACCTGACCGATGACACACTGAACTCAAATCCTGCCATCACTGGTTTGCAACACAAAGGAACATCATTGGAGGAAACACTTGATGAATCAAGAGGAAACACTGACTCCCCTCCAGATCCACCCTCACTGCAGAGTTCTCTTGGGTCAGAGGAAACAGCAGAGGTAGAATCCTACACTCCAGGGAGGAAAAGGAAGATCGGTTCCACTCGCAGCAAGTCTCATCCAGGTAGAAAAGGAGAGGAGAGAAGAGAGGAGGGACAGGAGGAGGAGAAAAGCGAAGACACAGATGTTATAGGAGAGGTGGGAGATGTCATTACAACAGCAGAAATGGATTCTAGCATAGAAAAGACTGAGCTTGTAGAGCTTGAGGAACTTCTAGAAAAAGTGACAGAGGAGCAGGCGATGGGAGACCCAGCGATCATAGTAGTGGAGGGAGAGGTCAACATAGTAGTAGAAGGAGAATCTGGCATCGAAAGGTCTGAGTTTGTAGAACATACAGAAAAAGTTAGAGTGGCGGAGGAGATAGAAGTAGAAGTGAAAATAGTTGCAGAGAGCGAGAGCAACCAAACTCCCTCTGACACAGCAGCTCTTACAGTAGAGGCCCAAGAGTCATGTGACATGGTTTGTATAGAGCCATATATAACATCACAATACCTGGAAGACAATAATCCCTCATTAAATGACCTCACAGAAATAAATCTGTCTCAAACTGAAAACCCATATCTGCTGGAATCACCTGACACTGCAAAGAAGAGAAGGAAAAGGGGTTCTACTCGTCGGAATAAAGGTAAACAAGCAGAGACAGACTTTGGGGAGAAACAAGACGCCAAAACTGGAGACACAGAAAAATCCCTACAACTTCAGGCATCCATTGCAGTTGTGGAATCCTGGTCCTACAGCAACACAGAAGAGCTCCTGGGTAAAAAGGAACGTGAAATGGACACTGAGTGTCTTTTGTTTGCTTCTAACACACTCGACAAACCGGATGACAGATGGAAAGAGGAAGTTGGTGAGGATATTGAACCTAGTAGTGAAGCTGTAGTTAGTTATAGCAGTGAATTGCTTCAAGATACTCTTGGAACCGAATCACTCTTGCATCTGCCCCTAGACCTTGCCTTGCAAGTTGTTCATGGATTAGCTGCTGAACCCATAACAGAGGAGTCGAAGAAAGAGGAAGAGAGGAGGCAGGAAAGTGAGCATACCGAGGTGGAGTCCCCCACATTTCTCAGCTCTAGACAGTCATTAGATCAATCCCTTGAGTCAGACACTTTAACCAACACAGAAGAGTTTGAGTCATTCAATAACACAATAATCCTCCAAAGTGGAGAAGGTGAAGAGAAACTTGAACCTGTTGTAAATGAGTCAGAATTGCAAGATGATATTAACTCTACTGGTCCAGGCAATCAGGAAACGTTGCACCAAAGAGATGAAGATGAGAACTTTGTTGATCTGATAGTTGAGGAAAACATAGTAATGGCAAATATAACTCCTTTTAGACAACCAGACCATGTAGAAAGCATTGAACCTGAACAAAGTGAGGATATGACCTGCTTTTTACAATCAACCCCCTCAGACAGCTCTTTGGGTCATGACAAAAGTGCTCAATCAGAATCCAGGAGAAGAAAGATGGGTTCAACTCGCAGGAATCCTAGAGGTAGACATGAGGAGGAAGAACATGGAGAGAGTAAGATGCATGGATATCGTTACCTTGATGATGAGGGAGAAGAGGTCATATTGGGAAAAGAAGAAATGTTTGGCATCGAAGAGACTGAGTTTGAAATATCTATGGAGCCTAAAGATAGTGCCAGTGTAGACGAGAAAGAAGGAGAGCAGATGGAAAAGGAGAATTTCCAAACAGAGGAAGACACAGAAAACATAGGAGAGACAGGAAGGGGGTTGGAAAGGGACATGGGAACAGTGGAAGGATCTGGTGTTGAAACATCGGAAGAGTCTCTGATGTTATTGGAACCAGAGCATGGAGCAGATGAGGAGAAGAAAGGAATGGAAGAAGAACGTCTGATTGAACCCACCCCTTTTGATCAATACATCGATTCATTTGGTATTGCAGATCAATTATATAACCAAGAGAAAGGCAACAGATTCACTGTAGACTCTGTCAATACAGAAACTGAGAGCAACATTGAAGCAAGCATGGCCCACAATGTTGACCCAATAGAGCCCTTCAGTGTTGGACTGGACCAATCAGGAGTCACTTTACTCAGGGAGGAAAAAGTTAGTGATTACACACTGCTTGTGAATAATTCTGAAGTGATCAATTGCAGCCAAATAGCATATGATTGTGGTCTTACACTAGAGTCAGATGACACTTTCAGCACTGATCCCAAAATCTCTGCTAGTCAACTCATCCAAACTCCATGTATGGAAATCACTAACCCCTTTCTCAAACCATTATTTTCGCAGAGTATTCAGGGTAATGAGGGTGGTGCAAACACTGACCCCAATACCACAGGGGGACTGGACACATCAGAGGTCATGTTACTCAGCGAGGAGGAAATGAGTGATCATGTGCCGCTTGTAAATGAAGTGAGTGTCAGTAGCCAAATGACATATGATGATAGAACTCTCACAACAGAGCCCTGCCAAACAGATGAGGCTTTGAGCACTGATCCCAATATCTCTGCTAGTCAACTCAACCAAACTCCATACTCGGATGAAAGCCATAACTCTTTTCCCAATTCACTCTTACTGCAGAGTGTTCAGGACCAAGGTGATAACGCAGCAAACATCAACTCCAATCAGAGTCCTTCTCCGAGCAGGAGGAGAAAGATGGGGTCGACTCGTAGGCATCCTAGAGTTGTACAAAGAGAAGATGAGGACACAGAGGAGAAACAAGAAGTGGAAATAGAAAGCACAGAGATAGAAGACAAGAGAGAAAACACGGATGCAGTGGAAGGTTCTTGCATGGAGTTTGAAATGTTGATGGAATCTAAGGATGGAGCAGGTATTGAGAAGAATGAAGGAGAAGAGAGAAATGAGGAGACTCTCCTGACTGACCTCAGCTGTTCATTCAGTACTTCATATCAAGAGGGAAGAAACATAGAGGCTGACAATATAGAAAGTGAGAGCCAATCAATTATAAAGGAATCAATGGCAACAAAACTCTTGCTTCTACGTGAAGTAGAGTTGACTCAGATTAGTCAAACTCTTCACAACTCTTACCCTGATGTTCCTACTATAGAGTCATATGACTCCTACCTGACCGATGACACACTGAACTCAAATCCTGCCATCACTGGTTTGCAACACAAAGGAACATCATTGGAGGAAACACTTGATGAATCAAGAGGAAACACTGACTCCCCTCCAGATCCACCCTCACTGCAGAGTTCTCTTGGGTCAGAGGAAACAGCAGAGGTAGAATCCTACACTCCAGGGAGGAAAAGGAAGATCGGTTCCACTCGCAGCAAGTCTCATCCAGGTAGAAAAGGAGAGGAGAGAAGAGAGGAGGGACAGGAGGAGGAGAAAAGCGAAGACACAGATGTTATAGGAGAGGTGGGAGATGTCATTACAACAGCAGAAATGGATTCTAGCATAGAAAAGACTGAGCTTGTAGAGCTTGAGGAACTTCTAGAAAAAGTGACAGAGGAGCAGGCGATGGGAGACCCAGCGATCATAGTAGTGGAGGGAGAGGTCAACATAGTAGTAGAAGGAGAATCTGGCATCGAAAGGTCTGAGTTTGTAGAACATACAGAAAAAGTTAGAGTTGCGGAGGAGATAGAAGTAGAAGTGAAAATAGTTGCAGAGAGCGAGAGCAACCAAACTCCCTCTGACACAGCAGCTCTTACAGTAGAGGCCCAAGAGTCATGTGACATGGTTTGTATAGAGCCATATATAACATCACAATACCTGGAAGACAATAATCCCTCATTAAATGACCTCACAGAAATAAATCTGTCTCAAACTGAAAACCCATATCTGCTGGAATCACCTGACACTGCAAAGAAGAGAAGGAAAAGGGGTTCTACTCGTCGGAATAAAGGTAAACAAGCAGAGACAGACTTTGGGGAGAAACAAGACGCCAAAACTGGAGACACAGAAAAATCCCTACAACTTCAGGCATCCATTGCAGTTGTGGAATCCTGGTCCTACAGCAACACAGAAGAGCTCCTGGGTAAAAAGGAACGTGAAATGGACACTGAGTGTCTTTTGTTTGCTTCTAACACACTCGACAAACCGGATGACAGATGGAAAGAGGAAGTTGGTGAGGATATTGAACCTAGTAGTGAAGCTGTAGTTAGTTATAGCAGTGAATTGCTTCAAGATACTCTTGGAACCGAATCACTCTTGCATCTGCCCCTAGACCTTGCCTTGCAAGTTGTTCATGGATTAGCTGCTGAACCCATAACAGAGGAGTCGAAGAAAGAGGAAGAGAGGAGGCAGGAAAGTGAGCATACCGAGGTGGAGTCCCCCACATTTCTCAGCTCTAGACAGTCATTAGATCAATCCCTTGAGTCAGACACTTTAACCAACACAGAAGAGTTTGAGTCATTCAATAACACAATAATCCTCCAAAGTGGAGAAGGTGAAGAGAAACTTGAACCTGTTGTAAATGAGTCAGAATTGCAAGATGATATTAACTCTACTGGTCCAGGCAATCAGGAAACGTTGCACCAAAGAGATGAAGATGAGAACTTTGTTGATCTGATAGTTGAGGAAAACATAGTAATGGCAAATATAACTCCTTTTAGACAACCAGACCATGTAGAAAGCATTGAACCTGAACAAAGTGAGGATATGACCTGCTTTTTACAATCAACCCCCTCAGACAGCTCTTTGGGTCATGACAAAAGTGCTCAATCAGAATCCAGGAGAAGAAAGATGGGTTCAACTCGCAGGAATCCTAGAGGTAGACATGAGGAGGAAGAACATGGAGAGAGTAAGATGCATGGATATCGTTACCTTTATGATGAGGGAGAAGAGGTCATATTGGGAAAAGAAGAAATGTTTGGCATCGAAGAGACTGAGTTTGAAATATCTATGGAGCCTAAAGATAGTGCCAATGTAGACGAGAAAGAAGGAGAGCAGATGGAAAAGGAGAATTTCCAAACAGAGGAAGACACAGAAAACATAGGAGAGACAGGAAGGGGGTTGGAAAGGGACATGGGAACAGTGGAAGGATCTGGTGTTGAAACATCGGAAGAGTCTCTGATGTTATTGGAACCAGAGCATGGAGCAGATGAGGAGAAGAAAGGAATGGAAGAAGAACGTCTGATTGAACCCACCCCTTTTGATCAATACATCGATTCATTTGGTATTGCAGATCAATTATATAACCAAGAGAAAGGCAACAGATTCACTGTAGACTCTGTCAATACAGAAACTGAGAGCAACATTGAAGCAAGCATGGCCCACAATGTTGACCCAATAGAGCCCTTCAGTGTTGGACTGGACCAATCAGGAGTCACTTTACTCAGGGAGGAAAAAGTTAGTGATTACACACTGCTTGTGAATAATTCTGAAGTGATCAATTGCAGCCAAATAGCATATGATTGTGGTCTTACACTAGAGTCAGATGACACTTTCAGCACTGATCCCAAAATCTCTGCTAGTCAACTCATCCAAACTCCATGTATGGAAATCACTAACCCCTTTCTCAAACCATTATTTTCGCAGAGTATTCAGGGTAATGAGGGTGGTGCAAACACTGACCCCAATACCACAGGGGGACTGGACACATCAGAGGTCATGTTACTCAGCGAGGAGGAAATGAGTGATCATGTGCCGCTTGTAAATGAAGTGAGTGTCAGTAGCCAAATGACATATGATGATAGAACTCTCACAACAGAGCCCTGCCAAACAGATGAGGCTTTGAGCACTGATCCCAATATCTCTGCTAGTCAACTCAACCAAACTCCATACTCGGATGAAAGCCATAACTCTTTTCCCAATTCACTCTTACTGCAGAGTGTTCAGGACCAAGGTGATAACGCAGCAAACATCAACTCCAATCAGAGTCCTTCTCCGAGCAGGAGGAGAAAGATGGGGTCGACTCGTAGGCCTCCTAGAGTTGTACAAAGAGAAGAGGAGGACACAGAGGAGAAACAAGAAGTGGAAATAGAAAGCACAGAGATAGAAGACAAGAGAGAAAACATGGATGCAGTGGAAGGTTCTTGCATGGAGTTTGAAATGTTGATGGAATCTAAGGATGGAGCTGGTAATGAGAAGAATGAAGGAGAAGAGAGAAATGAGGAAACTTTCCTGACTGACCTCAGCTGTTCATTCAGTACTTCAAATCAAGAGGGAAGAAACATAGAGGCTGACAATATAGAGAGTGAGAGCCAATCAATTATAAATCATTCAATGACAGCAAAACTCATGCTTCTACATCAATCAGATTTCTCTGAGATTTGGGAAACTCTTCACAACCCTGATGTTCCTAATCTTGAGTCCCACTTGACTGATGACACACTGATTTCAACAGAAAAAGTTAGAGAGGTGGAGATAGAAGTTGAAGTGAATACAGTCATGGAGAGCGAGAGCAGCCAAACTGACACAGCTGCTCTTACAGTAGAGGCCCAAGAGTCAGGTGACATGGTTTGTATAGACCCTCACATCTCTGCTATTCAACATACCCAAACAGCAGACATGGAACAATGTCTGTTAACACAAAGTAATAGCCCCAGTCTTCCTTCGAAATCATCTCTGTCTCTGAGTTCCCAATCTCACGAGGATGTTGGTGAATCCAAAGCAACAGGGAAGAGAAGAAAGATGGGCTTTACTCATCAGACACAGGGAGGACTCCACGCAGAGGATGAGAAGCAGGAGACAGGAGAAAATATAACAGAGGCAGAGGTCAGAGCGGAAACCATTGGAAATCCAGAAGTCAATGATGTTTTGGAAAGATTTCAAGAGGAGCGCAGGGCTGAAGCTGTCAGTCTGGAGGACCAACAGGAGATACAGAGCACAGAGAAGGAGACAATACTCATAGAGGTACTTTGGCTTTCCTTACAAATGGCTTCACTTATTTTATTGAACTCATAGCATTCTTGACGTGTACAAACATCCCGCGGCTGAGTACTTGAGGATTTTTGAGTATTCAACATTTTATGATAAATAGCTGCAGTGATGTCACAACTGAAATTGTTCATATACTGTAAGTCTGAATTCGGCCCTAACATTTCAATATATGTTAAACATCTGATTTGTTACTTTTAAATGTTTTACATAGTGTGTATACCAGACAGTATATAGCATTTTGAACACACAACGATATTTCACATTTCATTTTGAAGAGATGATCATATCCTGTCCTTTGTGGGAGACAATGTTTTCTATTTGTCTAAGGTGGTTGCCTCAAGCACGGTTTTGAGTGGAAAAGGGTCTGAACCAGTGGCTCCAGCTCCACAGCCAGGCCCTGGGAATAAAAGAGGTCAAGAAAAGGCAGAGCGTGTGGAGAAGCCACCGGGTAAGTATCGAATAGCAACAGTGAGGATGTACAAGTGGGATGAAAAGGTTAGTCTTGAGTAAGTAAGCCCACCAGGCAGGAATCACCTGGAATTAACTGCTGGATATGCACTGTTGAGGCCCTTTGCTCGCCACTTGTAGCCAAAGGAATAAGTCAAGTTAGGTTTGAGTGAGATCAAGAGAAGTGATATCAACTGTAATAGACCAGTATCTTTGATCCCCCTCCAGGTACCTTCGGAAGCTCTGGCTCTAGTTCAAACCCCTACAACGTGGTGATGGTTGGAAACAGCAGTGTGGGCAAAACCTCCTTCATGAGGCGTTTCCAAAGTGGAGAGTTCTGTCGGCACCACGATGCAACCATTGGTGAGTATCATCATCCTTGTTGTATGTTTGGCATCATGCCCTTTCATGTCATGCGAAGAAATGAACACACCATGGTATTACTGTACATTATTCATATTACTCATTCATGTCTGGTTTCATGTTTGTTTGTTTGTGTGCTTATCATCTGAGCAGGTATTGATACCTGTATACAGTCTGTGACAGTGGATGGCAGCCCAGTGACTCTACAGTTATGGGATACTGCAGGTCAAGAAAGGTGGGTCTCTAACCTAAGTTCATCACAATTGTTCACTATATGTAATGCATTGATACAGAATCTGTTCCTCTGTCCTAATTTGAACCCTCCATGTGTGTGTTTTATTTGTTAGTATATAATTACCTACATGTTATACTATTGTTACACTCTACTCCCCAGATTCCACAGCATCACCAGACAAGTGTTCCACAAAGCCCAGGGTCTAATGCTGATGTATGACATCACTTCCTCTCAGAGCTTCTGTGACATCTGCTACTGGGTCAATTGCATTCAGGTAGGGGGCATTTAAATCATGCCTTTAATATTATAATCAAAGAACAACTATGTAACAACACAAACAATTGTTTGCAGGATTCACAGTTCTTCCACTGGTATCTATTGTACTGTCATAACCTTTTGTATTTTGTAGGAGGGGGCTCCAGATGATGTCATCGTTATACTCCTTGGGAACAAGACTGATTGTGCTGAACTAGATCGAGAGGTTCAGACTCATGAAGGGGAGAACCTTGCAAAGGTATGTTGACGTTACTGTAACTTTAACAGCCAGAATGTGGGCGACTGGACAGTAGGATTTACAGGTGATGTGATATAAATGATTATTTTACACTTCTGTAGCTGGTGCTGAAATTGACAGTGGTAGCAAAGCAGGATTGAGATCATTCATGATAAATACAAATAATACTTGTATTGATGATACTTGCCCTCACTCTTAAAGGGGTACGACATGCTCTTTATGGAGTGTAGTGCTGCAACAGGTGACAATGTGACTCTGTCTATGGAAACTCTGGCAAGGTAAGACATGCCGACAGGTCTTCCAAGTACAGTAAAAGCTATTGTTTGTTTGTGTTGTTTGGATTTGACTGCGTATTGTCATTATCTGCAAAGGGAAGAGGACTCTGTTCTGTGAATATTCAAACATTGATTTGGTGTGTTGTTGCTTCAAGGATGCTAAAGCAGCTGGGTGAGCAGACAAGACAAGAAGAGGGAAGCTTGGTGTTGCAGAAAGAACCGCCAATGAAGAAATCAGGCTGCTGCTGATCAAGGTGGAGAAGATTGGTACATGTCATAATCTGCAGCACATACACGCACGCACGTACGCACACACACATGCATTTGTGCCCTATAGCCCCTTATGATAGTATTTTTATTTCTAAATGTTCTATATGTAATATAGCAGATGTAAATGGTAAAAACATTTGTCAGTGCATGCCAAAGCATATACTGTAGTGGTAGTAATGTAACGCTTGAGATGATTCTCCCTTTTCTACGTCTTTCAAACACTGTTTGTGGGGGAAAAATATATTTATTAGATTATGAAGAGATATATATTCATAGCAACATTATTTATTTACAGTAGATAGTGTCATATTACAATTTATTATTGGGTTTCTTTTTGCTTGAAAACATCCACCTATGCAGTTTATACAAGCCTAATAAATACATAATACATTCAATTGCCTCCATAATTCCAGTCATATTGACAGAAAATATTACAAATTATTTCTTTAACTATTACTGTGAGTTCCAGGAGCTGCCACGCTCGTCCGATCCGTCGATCATATTGACTCACTGCTATTATCACATTGTACCTAATCTGTATGGACTAGAAGAGACTAGAAGTCAGAGACGTTCAGAGTGTGATTGCATCGATTGTTGTGTTGCCTCATGGGTTCCAGAGCAACAGTATGGCTAGCACCAACAGGCTGAGGAACACAGCAAATGCTATGAAGAAGACTTCTGCTGCCCACTGGCCATGCTGCACACCTGTCACCACCAGGGGGCGCTCTGAAGGGATCAGGTTGGTCAGGTTCAACATGTAGCCCAGCGTCCAGTTGATGTCTGTATCTGCCACCTGATAGACAGTGGTGTACATATAAACATAAACTCAGCAAAAAAGAAAAGTCCCTTTTTCAGGACCCTGTGTTTCAAAGATAATTTGTAAAATTCCAAATAACTTCACAGATCTTTATTGTAAAGGGTTTAAACACTGCTTGTTCAATGAACCAGAAACAAGTAATAAACATGCACCTGTGGAATGGTCGTTAAGACACTAACAGACGGTAGGCAATTAAGGTCACAGTTATGAAAACTTAGGACACTAAAGAGGTCTTTCTACTGACTCCCAGGGTCCCTGCTCATTTGCATGAACGTGCCTTAGGCATGCTGCAAGGAGGCATGAGGACTGCAGATGTGGCCAGGGCAATAAACTGCAATGTCCATACTGTGAGACGCTACAGGGTGACAGGACGGACAGCTGATCGTCCTCGCAATGGCAGACCACGTGTAACAACACCTGCACAGGAACGGTGCATCCGAACATCACACCTACGAGACAGGTACAGGATGGCAACAACAACTGCCCGAGTTACACCAGGAATGCACAATCCCTCCATCAGTGCTCAGACTGTCTGCAATAGGCCGAAAGAGGCTGGACTGAGGACTTGTAGGCCTGTTGTAAGGCAGGTCCTCACCAGACATCACCGGCAACAACGTCGCCTATGGGCACAAACCCAACGTTGCTGGACCAGACAGGACTGGAAAAAAGTGCTCTTCTCTGACGAGTCATGGTTTTGTCTCAACAGCGGTGATGGTCGGATTCACGTTTATCATAGAAGGAATGAGCGTTACACCGAGGCCTGTACTCTGGAGCGGGATCGATTTAGAGGTGGAGGGTCCGTCATGGTCTGGGGCGGTGTGTCACAGCATCATCGGACTGATCTTGTTGTCATTGCAGGCAATCTCAACACTGTGCATTACAGGGAAGACATCCTCCCTCATGTGGTACCCTTCCTGGAGGCTCATCCTGACATGACCCTCCAGCATGACAATGCCACCAGCCATACTGCTCGTTCTGTGCGTGATTTCCTGCAAGACAGGAATGTCAGTGTTCTGCCATGGTCAGTGAAGAGCCCGGATCTCAATCTCATTGAGCACGTCTGGGACCTGTTGGATCGGAGGGTGAGGGCTAGGGCCATTCCACCCAGAAATGACCGGGAACTTGCATGTGCCTTGGTGGAAGAGTGGGGTAACATTTCACAGTAAGAACTGGCAAATCTGGTGCAGTCCATGAGGAGGAGATGCACTGCAGTACTTAATGCAGCTGGTGGCCACACCAGATACTGACTGTTACTATTTTAACCCCCCCTTTTGTTCAGGGACACATTATTCCATTTCTGTTTGTCACATGTCTGTGGAACTTGTTCAGTTTTATGTCTCAGTTGTTGAATCTTGTTATGTTCATACAAATATTTACACGTGTTAAGTTTGCTGAAAATAAACGCAGTTGACAGTGAGAGGACGTTTATGTTTTTGCTCAGTTTATATGCATGTACAGTCGTGGCTAAAAGTTTTGAGAATGACACAAATATTCATTTCCACAAAGTTTGCTGCTTCAGTGTCTTTAGATATTTTTGTCAGATGTTACTATGGAATACTGAAGTATAATTATAAGCATTTCATAAGTGTCAAAGGCTTTTATTGACAATTACATGAAGTTGATGCAAAGAGTCAATATTTGCAGTGTTGACCCTTCTTTTTCAAGACCTCTGCAATACGCCCTGGCACGCTGTCAATTAATTTCTGGGCCACATCCCAACTGATGGCAGCCCATTCTTGCATAATGAATGCTTGGAGTTTGTAAGAATTTGTGGGTTTTTGTTTGTCCATCCGCCTCTTGAGTATTGACCACAAGTTCTCAATGGGATTAAGGTCTGGGGTGTTTCCTGGGCATGGACCCAAAATATCAATGTTTTGTTCCCCGAGCCACTTAGTTATCACTTTTGCCTTATGGCAAGGTGCTCCATCATGCTGGAAAAGGCATTGTTCGTCATCAAACTGTTCCTGAATGTTTGGGCGAAGTTGCTCTCTGAGGATGTGTTGGTACCATTCTTTATTCATGGCTGTGTTCTTAGGCAAAATTGTGAGTGAGCCCACTCCCTTGGCTGAGAAGCAACCCCACACATTAATGGTCTCAGGATGCTTTACTGTTGGCATGACTAAGGACTGATGGTAGTGCTCACCTTGTCTTCTCTGGACAAGCTTTTTTACGGATGCCCAAAACAATCGGAAAGGGGATTCATCAGAGAAAATGACTTTACCCCATCAGTCTAATCCCTGTACCTTTTGCAGAATATCAGTCTGTCCCTGATGTTTATCCTGGAGAGAAGTGGCTTCTTTGCTGCCCTTCTTAACACGAGGCCATCCTCCAAAAGTATTCGCTTCACTGTGCGTGCAGATGCAGTCACACCTGCCTGCTGCCATTCCTGAGCAAGCTCTGTACTGGTGGTGCCCCGATCCCGCAGCTGAATCAACTTTGGGTTGGGCGCCCTGAAGCCTTCTTCACAACAATTGAACAGCTCTCCTTGAAGTTCTTGATGATCCGATAAATGGTTGATTTAGGTGCAATCTTACTGCCAGCAATATCCTTGCCGGTGAAGCCCTTTTTGTGCAAAGAAATGATGACGGCACGTGTTTCCTTGCAGGTAACCATGGTTGACAGAGGAAGAACAATGATTCCAAGCACCACCCTCCTTTTGAAGCTTGCAGTCTGTTATTTGAACTCAATCAGTATGACAGAGTGATCTCCAGCCCTGTCCTTGTCAACACTCACACCTGTGTTAACGAGAGAATCACTGACATCATGTCAGCTGGTCCTTTTGTGGCAGGGCTGAAATGCAGTGGAAATATTTTTGGGGAATTCAGTTCGTTTGCATGGCAAAGAGGGACTTTGTAATTAATTGCAATTCATCTGATCACTCTTCATAACATTCTGGAGTATATGCAAATTGCCATCATGCAAACTGAGGCAGCAGACTTAAATTCATATTTGTGTCATTCTCAAAACTTTTGCCCACGACTTTATATGATAGACACACAGCTTCATTAAGGTAGCACAGCTATTCACATTGACTGCCATACAAGAACATTCCTTTTTTCATGATTTCTGTGGTAAAATGTCTTTCATTCTGTGTCCTGAAGCAAAATCTTTCGTATTGGATGTTGATGTTTTACATATGTCAATACACAAGTGTATAGTTAAGCACACACCTGTCTCTGGAAGTATATATTTCCCCAGGTCTGGTTGAACTTGTAGCCGTCTAGTAGTACTGTCATTATGTAGTTTGCTGAGGCACAGTAATCACGAAGGTACTTGTCCTTTTCACTATACTCTGCCTTGAGCTGCCAAAATAATTGATATTATCACAAACAAAGTTGTAGTAACATTGGGGCCGATTCTGACCCGAGGTAAGTGGTGTACATGGACGTGAAAGAAACGCACACCTGTTTAGGTGAGGTGCTGGCTTGCGGAGGACAACATATGAAAAAGAAAAGGAGAACCACACACTCGGAGCTCAGATGCAATAATTGAATAACCTAATAACCAACGTTTCAACAGACAAGCTGTCTTCATCAGTGGCGTAAATGGAACATAATTCCCTTTTTATGCACTTTTCTCTCTATGTGTATTCTGACCTTGAACTTAAGCGTGAGAATAGTATGCTATTTACCCCCTATTTGTTGGGGGTGGCAATCAAATAAATGAAGGTGTGTAGACAGATATGCTGTATTCTGACCTTTACTTATTTCCCTAATAATTCCACCACCTTTACGTGTGAGAAAACCATGAATAACGTGGAGTCTACCTACCGGTCCCAAGTGGAAAAAGCATCAAATTAATTTTTCAGATAGAAATAACACCATTCTCCATGCACTGTAATTTACAACTTGATAAGAGCTACAGTAGGTAAATTATTAATCTGTTTGGATAAATGCATTGTAAATATAATTGACACTTGTTTTAGATCTATTCAAGTTTATGAAATGCTGTGCCATTATGCAGTATTTAAATTACAAGGCTTTTTTTGCTTGCAGAGATGGGCCCTCTCAAATGTTTTAACTACAGGCTACCTTAATATTCTCTGTCACCACCGTTGTGATGACACAACATTAGTAGGCTTGATTGCCAACAACAACGAGATGCCGCTCGGTTTTAGGAAGTGCACTGGTAATGTGGAAGGTCAGCAGAGGTCTCTATATCTCACCGAGTCCCAGGTCCTTTTACAGAATGTGTCTATAGTTGTGGTAACCTGAGCCAGAGAGGACTGAGGAGCCAGACCAAGGAAGTCAAAGGTGTAATAGTATGTTGAGAAAGCCTAGGGAGAAGGAACAGTATGATGGTGACAATAAATTGAAGTGTTTGATTGAGCCTGCCTGGAGTGCCAGTTGAGTGGGCTTTGCGTAGATATAGGATGAACACTCACAAAGAAGTCGCCACTGACTGGGGGCTGGTATACCCCGTTGAAGCCACAGTCAGGAGCCAGGGAGCAGTCAGTCAGGTTCATGATGTTCTTCATCTGGTTGAGACACCGCAGTGGCTCACTGGTCCCTGTGAAGGTGACCTCTGAGGCCGGATCAAAGGTCATGGGTCTGGCAACGCAGGGGGAGTCATAGAGGTCACCCAGAGTCAGGGTTAGGTTGTAGCCCAGGTGGTAGCAGGGGTGCTTGACTGGGCGGGTAGACCCACTCATCTAAGAGAGGAGGAAGTTTGCTTGAATCAAAAGAAAAACAGCCCTTTAAACAGCCATAAAATGATTCTGACTCAACTGAGAAGCATTCAGTCAAACAGATTTTGGGTAATTAGATTGGCCCAAAGATATTTATGATGTGCTTTAAAGCTGGAATCCATAGCGGTGAAACTGCCAGGTCTGTTTGCGATAACAACAAAGTGGCTACTTTAAACAACGAACATTGTTTTTCCCCCTCGGACACCATTGCACGTGCAATAAAACAGCAGAGTATGTACTATGATTATTTTTACCACGATGCAGGATGCTCCTCTGACCAGTTACAATGTTTTGAAATCTAAAAACAATAATAAATGCACCTGAGGCATCCAGTGGCGCTGTTTCAACTTATGCAGATCTTAGCTTTAAAGAAGGCCTGGGTAAGGCCAAAACACTACTGCCTGTTTACACGTTTCTATTCCTGAAAACTGGTTTTATATCGACATGTAGGGGAAGTTTACCTGGCATTTTTACAGTACCCAAAACCATTCTGCAATTTCTTTGAGTCATATCTAACAGGTGACCAGACAACTACTCACAGTACCTTCAGTAGATGAACCCGTAGCTTCCTCATGGCCTGTTCCTTGCCATAGCACAGGTAGCTGTGTGTGTACACCTCATATTGGTAACCATAGAGCTTGGGTCCCAGGGCGGAGGCAGGGTCCTGTACAGGCTGGCCGGGGGTAAAGGATATCTGGGTAGAAGAACCTCCCATGTCCAGGGCGCCCCAGATCTTCCTTCCTTTAGGGCTCACCCATTCTCCCTCAAAGGTGTGCTGCTCATGAGAAGTACAAATACTGTATGTTAGCTATAATGTTAAACTGCAAAGACCTGCAATTCACCATTATAACAAGCTTTTACAGTGCTTATAAATGGTACTACTACTGTTTATCCACAAGCCTCTGTTAATTTTGCCTAAACAAGGTTGACACCATTCGGGAGTGTGTGTGTGTGGGTGCGTGTGCGCGTTCCCTATATTTGTATTCATATTTTTTATTGATCCCCATTTGCCAAAGCAGCAGCTACTCTTCCTGGGGTCCAGCGAAATTAAGGCAGTTTAATGTTAATGTTAAAAACATTACAATACAGTCACAGATTTCACAACACACTGTGTGCCCTAAGGCCCCTACTCACCACTTCCACATATCTACAGTACTAAATCCATGTGTATGTAGAGTGCGTATGTTATCGTGTATGTGTGTGAGTGTGTATGCATGTGTCTGTGCCAATATTTGTGTTCCTTCACAGTCCCTGATGTTCCATAAGGTGTTTTTTTTTATCTGTTTTTTAAAATCTAATTTTACTGCTTGTGTCAGTTACTTGATGTGGAATAGAGTTCCATGTAGTCATGGCTCTATGTGGTACTGTGTGCCTTCCATAGTCTGTTCTGTACTTGGGGACTGTGAAGAGACCTCTTGTGGCATGTCTTGTGGGCTATGTATGGGTGGCCAAGCTATGTGCAAGTAGTTTAGACAGACAGCTTGGTGCATTCAACATGTCAATACCTCTCATACACACCTTGATGAAGCTCTCTTGTAGATAGTTGATGGTGATCCATCCGTAAGCCCCTTCCTCCATCCCAGATAGGATCCGTGCCCCCCGGAAGTCAAAGGGATACCCCTGGATCGCCTTGGTTACCTGCTCCAACACCTGATAAGACTGGGTGTGATTCTGTAGCCTGAGGAGAGGAAAATATTCAACCACTCTTACCGGACAATGAAAGTAGATTTCATAAATGCTACTTTATTATTAAAACCAAGTTCTGCAGCCTGAAAGAGCATACATCACCCAGTCATAATGTACAGGAGGTTAAATACATTCCAAAAGCTTTGTGGTTCCAGGTAGAGCCCTCTGTGGAAAGGGTTTTACATGGAACCCAAAATGGATCTTCCTGGAACCAAAATGGTTCTTCAAAAAGGGTCTCCTATGGGGACAGCCGAAGAACCGTTATAGGTTCTAGATAGCACCTTTTTATTCTTAGAGTGTAGTCACCACATAGATTAGTGGGAGGTTTTTCTTGCACATTCATTCATAAAGTCGTAGTATTGGGATGAGGTAAATGAAAATGATTACACCTATCAAGATAACACCGCGCAGTCTTGACTTACTGCAAGAGTCGCATGCCAGCGGTAGCACCAAGGTACACAGGAGTTTCCCTCTGCTGGTTTGCAGGGACGGCTACCAGTGCACTTTCCAGGCACTTCCTCAGACTGAGCCCTGCACCAGGTGGGTCCTGGGCATAGCTAGAGATGCCATCTCCTACGGACAAGCAGGGGACAGGGGTGTGAGTCAATGGTATATTTCTTTATGTGACAACCATTACTGGGTGGTACTGGGTGATTTGTCTTGGCCCTTGCGATCAAGCTGCCATGAAAATAGGTGTAAGATGACTTAAGGGCATATTCTAACTTCTACCTTCTAGGGGCAAATCCTAACTACTCTCCCATTGACATAAATTTTGATTGACAAATTCCGGTAACTTTCCCAAAATCCCAGATGAGGAACGCCAGGTTGGAGTCTGCCCCTGCACCTTATTCCCTCTACATTCCAAAACCTGGGAATTTTGGCAAAGTTACTGGAATGTTTAAACCTTAACGTCATTGCATGACTAAGTGAAGATTCGCCTTACGTAGAAGTTAGTATTCACCAATAAGAGATCAAATAATAGAGTAGTAATAATGGTTCACTGACAGCACTCAGCACTGACCGTCAACATCACAGACCAGCATCTGTGACACCACCCCAGTGTGGTTTTCTTTGTTGCCAGGCCAACGGTACATGTAGAGAGAAGTGTGTGTGGATCCAGCATCGAACACCATCCCATACTGAAGGACACACAGAGACAGATAAGTCAAATACCAACAGAGAGAGAGAAACTAAGAGTACTTCGTCCTTACTCGGACAATCTAATGAATATAAATTTTTGATAACGTCCCATATTAATGTTGGGAAATTTTTGAGTACCTCCTTTCCCATATTATTGTTGAATATTGTCCCATATTGGGAGCTTGACAGGGGCCCTGTTGCATCCTGTGAGGTATGTGCTTTGTGAAGTCACATTGATGTCTGGGAAATGATGAAGGAAATGTGATATCCAAACGGGTCAAGGGTGGAATTAGGAGGGAACGCGTTGGAACGGCGTTCCCAAAGTCAAATTATTTCAACATGAAAAACATCGATTTTTAAGGTGGATTTTAGGATTTTACATGGGTGAGTTCCCAGAGTGAATATTCCCCAATTACTGTAGTTACAACCCAGGTAACAGTTTTTCTTCATCACCTGCATGCGATGGGGGAGATCCACCAAGTGGTGCTGAACTAATGTGAGGATTAGAGCGATGATGCCCACGCATCCCATCACTACCACCACTGCAGCCAGCGCAACCTGTTTCCCCATTGACATCTTCATTCCAAACACACCTGTAAGCCCACTCTCCTGGACACACACACACACACACACACACACACACACACACACACACACACACACACACACAGATGGCACACTTTGGTCTTGTTTTTATGGCACCATCGCGAAAGAGAACATCTGTTTTACCAGGGACATCTTCATTACAAACACACATAAGCCCACTGTCCCGGACAAACATACACACACATGGCAAATTTGTTGAGAACTAATCAACTGTCTCTCTAAAATCAATCCTTTGATTATAAAAACAAATTACACTGGAGTTTTTTTTCATGCCATCAGTGTGAAATATTACATTGTCATCGATCTTCATTCATAAATATAACATTATTTATAACATTATAACAGTACTAGTTTCTATAAATAGGCACAATGTACACAGTCTATCCCAAAATAATGTATATCTTATCTGATGTATCTGCTTTATTTTATCAGATTCTTATCAGACTCGTTACAGAGTTGGCAAGGACAATATATATATATATTCTGATTCAGAATTTACCACAGCAATTGTGAGTTTAATGTATTTATGCCACTTGTCTCCTATGCCACTGTCTCCTCTTCTCCAAAGGTGTAAAGAACTGACAAAGACTATTGTACATTATGTGATCTTAAAATGCTGTCTGTACATCCAAAATGTACATATCGCTTAACAGTATAGTTTTATAAAGATGTTAACATGAGAGAATTTTGCCTAACGTATTGAACAGATAATGCTGCCTTTGAAATAACCATGAAAGACAAATAGGAGCGGTGACTGACTAGTAGTCAACCATTAACAGAGAAAGCCCCTGAACTCTTCTATTAAAACATGAGATGACGACAGGAGTTTTCCACTTGATCGTCCATGGTCCAACATGGTCAAAACAACTGGACTTACCGTCACAGAAGTTTCTTCTCTGTGATCTCTTCTCTCTGACCCCCAGGTCAAATTAGAAACAGATGCGTTACCTTATAAATGTTTTGCAAGATCTTACACTGACCAGAGTATAGGCGTTCTCCCCCTTTCTCTTGTGCTCTCACTGACTATCACTTACGCACTCTCTCTGTCTCTCTCACTCACCCTCTCTCTCTCACTCTTTCCCTCCCTTCCTCACGTATCCCTAATAAACTCACACTCTCTCTCTTCCTCCCAAGATCTGATACACTGTACAATTTGTCATCTTTCTTCCTCAAGTGGTAGGCTGAAATGTAATGTTAGAGCCCTCACAGCTACTCACGAATTTGAATACATTGAATATGTGGACATTTGAAGTATGTGATGTCTCATGCTTGACGTAATGCTGACAATGCTGCCTTTGAAATAACCATGAAAGACAAATGTTTGAGCGTTCAACACTTGACTTTGCACTTGCACACAGGGCAGGACAGTGTTTCCAAGAAACTGTCTCTTATCTTTACTGAAACCACTAAAACCAAGCCCTACCCTCAGGGTCAATACATTCCTCAATAGAGCCCCACAGTGGAGGTGTCATGATACCCATAAAACCTATCGGTCAAACAGGAAAAAGGTTCCAATCGTTTTTCCACCATAAATTTTTCCCCATAGCTAATTTATGAAACACTTGAAATAAGGGCTGTGTTTAGTGTAGGCTTACCCTGGCGTGATGTTTTGATAACCATGTAAATCTCTCTCGGACAAGGTGACTTTTATCAATATATTTGCCTCTGTTTACTCTCAAATTCGGAAATGCTAATTAGCATTAAAGTAGACATTGTGCAAGACTACAAATCCCTGCAAGCTCCAAAGTAGACATTATGCAAGACTACAAATCCCTGCAAGCTTCTGCATGTCATCTTGAGCTGACACGTTTGCTAACAGGTATTGTGTCAACTTAAAACTTGCACAAGAAAGTTCACAGAATTGTGAATTTAAAGAAATGTAGCTAGTTTATTAATTACAACATTTTGTTAATATGATATAGTTAATCCAGAGATTCTTACCTTTGCCTCAAGTCGTCAGACTCATCCAGATCATGATGGCATTTGTAGTTCTTCACATTAGCAGCTAATTAGCATTTCATTTTTGGGTGGTAAATACAGGCGAATATATTGATAAAAGTAACTTTGTCCTAGAGAGATTTACACTGTTATCAAAACATCACGCCAGAGTAGGCCTACATGAAACACAGCCCTTATTTTAAGTGTTCCTAAAATCCCTTATGTGAAAAATGAATGGTGGAAAAACTATTGGAACCATTTCCTTGTTTGACCGCTAGGTTTGACTCATACTGTGGTACTCTATAGGTGCTCACCAGATTAGTGCCATAGGAGCAACACTGAGGATTAAAATGTCAACAAAACAAGCACGGGTGACAAAACATTTTTCTCTGTTATTTCGAGATGAGCTAAACATGCAGTAAGAGGAGAGAAATGGTCTACAAAGCTGGCCATATCAATATTTTTATGTTGATGATTCTGAAATGATATTTGGCTGTAAAGGCTAGCATGAGGGACAAAAATCTAGCCACAATGAGGTTTGTTTAGAGAAAGGTCAGCTAACCTTGTAAGCTACCTAGGCATAGCTAGGCATAGCTACTAGCTAGTTTAAATCCTCTCACGATTGTAAAGCTAACCTTTAATTTTACCTAACATGTTAGCTGTGTTAGCCACACAAGCTTATCCAGAGTCAGTGATACATGAAGCAGCCATGTACTATTAGTGGGAGGTTTTCTATTTATGGGAATTGCAAAAATTTTGCTAGAAACTTTGCTAAAATAAAGGAAATAAAATAAAATGAACCTCATAAAATGTCACCTGTAATGCTCATCTCCTGTAGCCTAATTCTCCTTTATTAGTACCTCGATTACACAGCTTGGATTTACACTAAACAATTTTATATGTGAGCACTTACAGGGCATGTACAAAATCTAGTATATGGTTTGCCTCATATACATTGTCTACTGGTATCATTTTAAATTGAGAAAATACACTGAGTATACCAAACATTACAAACACCATTCTAATATTGAGTTTTCAATACCCCTTTCAAAGGTGCTTACATTTTTTGTCTTTCCCATTCATGCTCTGAATGGCACACGTACACAATCCATGTCTCAATTGTCTCAAGCCTTAAAAATCCTTCTTGAACCTGTCTGTTACAGTTTCCTCCCCTTCATCTACGCTGATTGAAGTGGATTTAACAAGTGACATCAATAAGGGATCATAGCTTTCACCTGGATTTACCTGGTCAGTTTATGTAATGTAAAGAGCAGGTGTTCTTAATATTTGTATACTCAGTGTATAGCTCAACATGTAAACAATGTGTGAGTTCAGCTATTCTCTGCCTCAGATGACAGATGCCCATAAGCCCAGTAATGCCATCATACTGTAGGCCTATGGCTGCATTGGTGATGCATGCCATATGATAAGCTGCTAAATGGATTCACATAGCTGACATAATGAGAGAAAGTGACAGTCAAATAAAACAGAAATGAGATCTTACAAATAGACAAAAAGGAAATGTTCAATTGAGAATACAACACATAAACACAGACACATTATAGACAGAACCCCCTCCCCTATTTATTGCAGATTGTGATATGTGATTAATCAACAGACACTGGTTCCTTTTGAATAATAGTTTAACATTTAAAACAAGGTTAAACACTTTACTTCAAAGAATTAACACTTCATCACTTCAAAACATACATATAAGCTAACTCGTATGTAAAGATTAGACATCTTAGTCTAAACAACAATAGATAATTAAGTGGTAAGTAGACTATAATTACTGAAGCATAATTTCAAGTGAACAAAAAAACTCCATACCAGTGGTGGCCAACCTTGCTCCACTGATCCCTGATCTACTAGGTGAGCAAACTTCTTTTCCAGCCCAGCAAAAGCACACTTGATTATCAACTCATTAAATTTGATAAGTTAAATCAGCTGTGTTATTGCTGGGCTGAAACAGAACCCTGCACACCCGGCAGACCACAAGCAGGGTTGGCCTGCTCCAATTGTAATAGGTTTATACATTGTGTGTGATGTTTAACTATATTTTTGTATACAACGTTTTGCTAACATAGGTAGGTCTACACATATAACCCATGGCATATAGGATATATCCTTAGTCTCTTGGGACATTCATTGGGACCTCTCTCTTCATCTGCCTTCACAACTTTCCGTTTCTAAGGACCGAAAAACATCACAAAAAAACAGGCTTCATTATACACAAACTATATTATGTTGCTATTATCTCTCTGTCCTCAAAGATTTCCCCTCTAGGGGCTGAAACTGGAGAATCTTTACGTAATGTCCTCCCATAAAATTACCTGCCCTATCCAGTAGCCTACACGCTCCCTTCAATGACAGATGGATCTGCAATTTCACCCAATTTTCCATGGCTGTTATCTACAAATGTATTTGGAGACTGTGTTTTTAATTTACAATGATTACATCAAGATAGCTAACTAATAGGAAGTTAGCACCTTTTTTTCTAAGAGTGTAGCTGTTACTCGGCTGTCCCCATAGCAGTAGACTTTGAAAACCCCTTTTTGGCTTCATGAAGAACCCTTTCCACAGAGGGTTCCAAAAGGATTCTAGCTGAAACCAAAAATGGTTCTACCTGGAACCAAAAATGGTTATCCTATGGGGACAGCTGAAGAACCCTTTTGGAAACCTTTTTCTACGAGTGTAGCTTGATGACATTTGTATTTATTTTTTAAATTGTATTTCATCTTAATTTAACCAGGTAGGACAGTTGAGAACAAGTTCTCATTTACAACTGCGACCTGGCTGGGATAAAGCAAAGCAGTGTGACACAAACAACAACACAGAGTTACACATGGAATAAACAAACGTACAGTCAATAACGCAATAGAAAAAAATCTATATACAGTATGTGCAAATGAGGAAAGATTAGAGAGGTAAAGCAATAAATAGGCCATAGTGGCAAAATAATTACAATATTGCAGTTAAACACTGGAGTGATATATGTGCAGAAGATGAATGTGCAAGTGGAGATACTGGGGTGCAAAGGAGCAAAAAAATGAATAACAATTTAATTAACTTAGCTAAACAGTGTGTACAGTTAGCTAGCTAGCAGCTAATTTTAGTTAGCCAACAATGTGACCTACTGGCCTACAGCTATCTAACTAGATAATAATATATTGTCTTTTAACATTTTAATAGTGTATTTATTTACCTGAATTGTTTTTCCCACTGCCTCTGTTTTTTGTGTCCTTACAAAAACAAAATGGCAGTCAATCTTCACAATATTTTCAGGGTTTGCGAAGCGCAGCCAGCGCGTGGAGACAAGGAAAAAAGTGTTTGTCATCAGAGCGGTTTAGAACGTGTTGTGACGTTTGACTTTGGTGGATATAACGTTTTGTAAAGAAAACTTGTCCACTTCAAATACACTATTAATACATTTTCCCCATGTGTCCATAGTTTCGTTTGTGTAGTTTCTCAAAAGAGTTGGGTTACATGTGAAAGTTTTGATATATTCACATATGCAATATTACATCACATAATACTGTTTGTTGATAGTGTGCTTCGCACAGAAGTCAGTGTGATGAATGAAAATTTGTTTTCTGAGCCAAGGACAGTGATCTTGACAGCCTTCATGGGCCACACAACAAACTGTAGTAGAGGAGGCACAGACAGCACACTGCAGAGGTGGCACAGACAGCACACTGCAGAGGTGGCACAGACAGCACACTGCAGAGGTGGCACAGACAGCACACTGTGAAAGAGGAGGCACAGACAGCACACTGCAGAGGTGGCACAGACAGCACACTGCAGAGGTGGCACAGACAGCACACTGTGAAAGAGAGGGCACAGACAACAATTCACTTTACACTGAAAACACTCCGATATAAGTTGTATGGAGATATCAATGTTATGTAACTTGACAAATAAATAAATGCCCATCGTTTGTTGCAATGGCAATGGCCCTCTGGACTCCGAGCACCTGTGTGAGCACATTCTCCCATGTCTTTTCTCCACACTCACTTTTTGCTCCCTGATTAGTCCGTCACAAAAACTTACCTCTGGCCAGTGCCTCCCACACAAAGCCTGCAACCCATCAGAGTCAATTATAAATTGACGTTTAGGATTTATAATGTTTAGGTGTGAATAAAACCTATCAATAATCAATAATTACAGATCAGTTCACAGAATACCTATGCTCAATTCAATTGTGCGGCATTACAGAAAACGTGATAATTTGCACAAACATACTCAGTAATGCACTCACGTCACACACGTCACACAAGTTGCTTTGTAGATGGAGTGATCAGTGATTCCTTTCTTCATACCCATTTGAATAATTAAGAACTATTTGCACTAAGTCTGTATTAATCACCAAATCTCAGGACATTACCTGAAGCCTCATAGAACACTAACACTGAAGTTTCACAGAACTAGTGTTGCGAAACTGGGAATCCATAACTGGGATTTCTGGAAACCCTGAGAATTTGGGGAAAGTTACCAGATTTTTGCAACCTTACATTACATAACATTACTGGGCTACTAAAATTCCTTAGGACATTACCGCTGAAGCTCCATGGTTAGGCTAGGGGGTGGCAGGGTAGCCTAGTGGTTAGAGCGTTGGACTAGCTGCCGAAAGGTTGCAAGTTCAAATCCCCAAGCTACAAATCAGTTGTTCTGCGCCTGAACAGGCAGTTAACCCACTTCCCAGGCCGTCATTGAAAATAAGAATTTGTTCTTAACTGACTTGCCTAGTAAAATAAATGAGGCTAGTGGAGTCGACTCCTCTGACACAAGCGTACAGTTTGAAATTTGTGGATACAATGTCACACTGGGTAGGCGGTATCATCTTTATATTTTTTGTACTAATTATGCATTGGGGCGCGGCATTACTGCCAGACCCTGAGCTCACCTGCGTGAATTGTTTTTTTTTTTGTTTATAGTTATATCTGGGGGTGCAACTTTCACTGGGGACAGGGGGGACATGTACCCCTCACATTCTGAAATACCATTTTTGTCCTCCCAGTTTTATAATTGGAATGTGATACAAAATGAGGCAACTGTGTGCTTTAGGACCATTCGGAAGACTCTGAGCGGTCGGGTAGGCTGTTTTGAGTGTTTATCAGACTGGATAATAAAAAATAAAAAACATCAATAATACAAAAAAAATGGTTGGTGAATAACATTGCAGCTTAGAAACAAGAACTTACAATTCATTCCAAACACAAAGTCTGCATGTCACGACTTCCGCCGAAGTCAGCCCCTCTCCTTGTTCGGGCGGCGTTTGGCGATCGATGTCACCGGCTTTCTAGCCATCGCCGCTCCATTTATCACATTTCCATTTGTTTTGTCTTGTTCCATACACACCTGGTTTTCATTCCCTAATCACACTGCATGTATTTAGTCATCTGTTCCCTTCCATGTCTTTGTGTGAAATTGTTTTGTGTTACGTGGTTTTCGTTACGCGCCAGACTGGGTTTCATGTTTCTGTGTCTTTTGCACACAGTTGGTTTATTTTGGTATTTACAGTGTCTTGTATTGAACATTATTCGCGCCTTGCACTTTTGCCTTGTGGGCTGGAGGTTTTTTAAGAAGCTGCGTTCTTCTGTTATTTTTATCTCCTGCCATAATAAAGTGTGCGCTTGTTCAATACTCCCTGCTCTCCTGCACCTGACTTCTCCACCAGCAACGCACAGCCATAACACCCCATTTCAGGACATGCATATATGCTAAGCACAAATATACACTTCTAAAGCCAAAGTTGCGCAGCTGGTTATATCGTTAAAATATGTTTTGTTTTGTCTCAATCCAAGTGCGTCGCAAATTTGAAAGTGGATTGTATACACTCTCTTTAATAAATGGATCACTAGTCACTTTAATAATGTTTACATATCTTGCATTACTCATCTCATATGTTTACAGTGGCGGATTTAGGTATAGGCGACATGGGCAGCCGCCCTAGGCGGCATCTTCCCGGGGGCGGCATGGGGCGCCTGCACAAAAACATTTGGAATGGTGACATTTGCGCAATCAATTTTCTATCGCTCATTTGCATGTCACGTCAATGATATCAGGTCACCATATGGGACTGTGGATCAATTAACCTTGTCGGAGTGGGTGCCCTGATTCTAGTTTGTGAGCTAGGCACAAAAGTGGGGGTTCGCCAAGGGAGCCATACAAGCTAGAACCGCCACTGTATGTACAGTATATACTGTATTTTAAACCATCTATTGCATTTTGCCGATGCAGTTTGGTCATTGCTCATCGATATATTTAGATGTATATATTCTTATTCCATTCCTTTATTAGGTAGTTGTTGTGGAATTGTTAGATTACTTGTTAGATATTGCTGCACTGTCGAACTAGAAGCACAGGCATTTCGCTACACTCGCAATAACATCTGCTAACCATGTGTGTGACCAATAAAATGTGATTTGATGTGTGACCTTCTTAATCCTAATCGCCATAATGAACAATAAAGTTTTATTCTATTCTATTATTTTCATAACTCTAACATTAATTTTTTGGGGTTTAGGTTAAATAAATACAATTCAATTTAAATTCAATTCAAGGGCTTTATTGGCATAGGAAACATTTGTTAACGTGGCCAAGGCAAGTGAAGTAACTACTCCAGCTCGTTAGGTGGCAGTGTTCTGGAATATCTATGTCACATCTACGCGTGCGCATTAGTTCCACATGTTGACATTGTCGTGATGTGAAACATTGCCAGGTTGGAACTGCGTTTATGTGAAATTTGACGAAGTGTATCGTTATTTAACACTGTTTATGGGTAACAAATGCTGGACAATATTTGTTGAGATCTAGCGTTATGGCGAGGGCATCTGTTCGCGTGTTTCATAAACTAGAGGGATTGTTTTCCATTTACAAACCCCCCGGTGTCCACTGGAAACTCGTCCGGGATACCATCGAGACAAACCTGCTCAAAGGTACTGTAACGTTACTGACACTAGCATTTACTTTTGCACTACAAATGCAACATAATCCCCCATGTTGTTATTTTGATAATTGCATGCTTAATTGTAGTTTGATTAATCAGGCTGTAATACACAATGAATTGGTATATTCAGCCTGGAAATAATGCCTGCAAAATCGTGTAAATGTAACGTTACAAGCCTGAATTTTGAAAAAAAATACATTTAAGCTTACTCTACCTGTTGTCTGTGCGGTTTGCACTATAGAGACAAAATATCCACAGGAAAGTAATTGCTACCCGACATTTTAGAGAGACGGTAATGTTTAGTAGTAACGTTATGAGTTGCTACTGCTGTTACCTAATGGGTTTAGCACTTGACAAGAAATGCCAGCAAGCGATTTCCTGTCACATGTCCAGTTCATTCACAGCAGTGCAGTTGAAGGAAATTAGAGAATAATTTTACATCTTACATTTCTAGTCATTTAGCAGACGCTCTTATCCAGAGCGACTTAGTAGCAAGAGCATACATTTTCATAAAAAATATTTGTCCTGGTCCCCCTGGGAATCGAACCCACTACCCTGGCATTTCAACCACCATGCTCTACTAACTGAGTCAGATGGGACCAATGATGATGCAATCTCTTTCCAAAGGGATAAATGCTGCCCCTCCTCCAGCCCCTCGTCAGCGGGTCCAGTTCCTGGCTGAGCCCACCAGTGATGTGGCTGAGGGTTCCAATGAGCTCACCTTGTCTGCAGCCTCTGTCCCAGCTCTGGCTCATCACCCTCTGGGTATGTTCAGGTTCACTGTACAATCACTTCCAAGTCTTTCATGACCTGTCCCTTACACAACCTATAAGTGCGTTCACTTGTATTTTAAAGGTGAAGCTCTCCATATTGTAATGATGCTGGATTTGTGTGAATTCAATAACGGTCTTACTGTTTTCTTGTCAGTGAGTGGACCTGAGTTCCAGCACATAGGAGTAGGAGTGGGACATCGCCTGGACGTATTCTCCTCTGGAGTTCTAGGTGGGACTTTCTGTCATGTCCTCCAAATTACAAAAAAATATATATATTGCTGAGGGATATGCTCATTTGAGCCACATCTGGCCTGCATTACTGCACCGATATAAGTTTTCATGTTTGATCATGTACATCATCATGGCATCTGTTTCTCCTCAGTTCTAGGTGTTGGCCAGTCAAACAAGGCTCTGACTGATCTCTACAGATCTCATGTCACTAGAGTAAGTGTTCATCTCTATTTATGTTACAAGTAAAATAGCATACAGTTTATTGGAGGTGGAAAATCCATATGGCATCGTTCTGATAGAATGCTGAGATTGCCATGGTGCATTTCTTGTTCAACTTTCGATAATTTATTCAGGATTATACATTGGAAGGTGAATTGGGGATGGCCACAGATAATTTCTCTCACACAGGCCGCCTCATAGAGAGGACCACATATGGTAGGTACAGCAGCACTTTTTTTTTTCACCTTATTGAAATAAATACAGAATCTATAAAAACATTATCTTGACTGTGTAGCAACCCTTGACATGCCTTTCAGATCACATTACACGGGACAAGCTGGAGAGAGTCCTGGCCATGATGCAAGGATCCAATCAGAAGGCCCTGCTCACGTACGTCCACCATTCATTCTAGTTCTGTGGTCCACTTCTTATCCCTCTCTGTTCACCTTACTTTATCTACTCACTGAACCAAGGTATATTGCAATTAGAGCTTTCCCATAGACCTGTACCAATTCAACCCCATTACTTACCAAACTAATGCTGTGATATAAGTGCCAGTCAGTTGTTGTCTGTGCCAGTGAAAGCTTATTTGTTATTTTTGCTATACCTAGTGTGTGGAGCAGTGTAGGATAACTGTTTGTTCTGGCAGGTACTCTAAGGTGGACATGAGCACCCAGGGGGCCTATGAGCTGGCTGTGAAGGGGGAACTGCGTCCCGACGGGAAGTCTCCCCCTATTATGACAGGCCTGCGTTTATTACACTTCCAACCACCCCATTTTACCTTGGGTAAATGTATTGCCACCTCCAGTTTCACCTGTACTGTACAACACACTGCTAGATAGACACTTTATCACACACAAAGACACAGGGACACACTCACATGCAATAGGACATGGCACATGGCTCTTTCTAACTGATGAACTGCATTAGATATGTATCCGGTATTCTTGAATAGTGGGGCAATTCCATGATGACAGTGACACTGAGACTGATTTTTCACTTTAAAATGTATGCCAAACCAAAACCAATGATTGCAAAGTTAAACAAACCATACAACTCTATGCACAAGAACTACAGTATAAATAGTTAAACGTAGTTATTGTGTATAGTTGTATGGTTTGTTTAACTTTACAATCATTGGTTTTTGTTTGACATAGTTATGTTACCGTGAAACTGCCCAGTGCTTAATTAAATTTATACACTTGACATGTGTAAATATTGTACTATAAATCAAATATGTTACTGTGGAATTGCCCAGTACTCAATTAAATGTATACACTCCCCTCCCCCTTACCTAATACATGTGTAAATATGGTACTATAAATTGTGCCTATCTGTATTATACATATTTCTCAAATGTTAATTCTATTCTACTGCCATTTACTTTGTTTATATTCTTATTTTTTTTACTATTTCATATTGTTAATGCAATGTCAAAAAGGAACCTGCAAGTAAGCATTTCGTTGGACAATGTATACCATGCGTGTCCCGTACATACGACTAATACAACTTGAAACTTGCTAATTCAGTTTTGTACATTTCATTAACCAGTTTTCTCCCTCTCGCAGAGGTGCAGTGTTTGAATGAAACCCAGCGGTACCTGTGCAGAATCCTGCATGAAGTGGGCTTGGAGCTCCGCAGCACGGCCGTATGTAAGGGAGTGCGCCGCACTCGAGACGGGCCCTTCACCATACAACATGCCTTGACCCATCAACACTGGACTTCCACAGATGTCATACAGGCCATCAGACAGTACCGCTCTTCCAGAAAGGCTAGCAAAGCCAAGCACACACAGCCAGGGAAGGATACAGGAACAGCCAGTCAGAGACAGGAGATGGCAGAAGAAGCAGCAGTCACTGGTGATTCCCACCGGTTACACTCTGTATTGACCTCAAAAGCATTTGGCTCTTGATGTCCTTGGAATAGATATCCTTGAAAGCTACATCAGCCTCAAAACATACTGGTTTTAGTCAATGAAGATGTAGTCTCTGCCACAGGCTTTCACCTCACCTACAAGTGCGAAGCCTGGAGCCTAGGCCAATGAGGATGTGGCTGTTGGAAAACCAATGTTTTTTTTTCTTCATGTGCAATGTCTGCTTTCTTTAGGCCAATGTAAAAATGTATGACCAGTTTGTATTAGTTCATGTCTGTTCTTTTAAATTAAAATATACCAAATTATGTGATCATCTCAATCTGTAGGGGGAAATAAGCTAATAAATATTCTTAGTTTTAAGAAACACTAGTAAGTAGCTTGAGCCATCCCAACATTAGCCCTTGATCATGACCCTCAGTTCCATTACACATAAGTCATTGGGCGAAGGCGTCTTCTGTATAGGGGTTTTGTTAAGATCCCTGACGCTTGTTTTGAACATTAACACGCGTTGCTTGCAGTACAGTTTTGGAAACATAAGGACCTTATTTTTCATATCAGCAAGCAATACGTTAAAACATTTTTTAAAATTTTTTAAAATTTTTTTACGGTTAAATTGATACACCTTTTTTAGGGTTAGTGTTCCCACACGGCCATATCGCTATGTTACAGCGCGTGTTTTTTGTACAACAGACGGACCACCTCTGCTAATTAGCAATCTATCGTGCTCTGAACGCCTGTGTATGTAATGGAAAAAGGCCACCAGAAACGTGTTGTCACTGAAAAAATACTGTCAGCTGCAACTGTGATAAAGCCGGTAAACAGTGTACAGTGTATATTTTGCGATACATTATTTGGATGTTATATGAACGAACGTAACGGGCTTCTGTTTCTAAAACCGTATTCCAATTGAGAATCAATTCACGTTTCAATATAATATTTTGCTGCCAGAGCCAGTCTACCTCTAAAATAACATACAAGGTCCTTGAACCTTAAGACAGGCTCCTTATTAAGAGTAAGTACATATTGGGTTATCCCAACATTAGATGGCAGGAGAAGCAGTTATTTGTCACAATTTAGAATGGATTTACTCTATTTTGAACGTCCTGTAACTTTTTGTCCAACCTCAGTATTATAATACATTTATGCAAAGGATTAACACAACAAACATTACACGGTAGGCTACATGTTTGAGTGCAGGACTCAAATGGAACCCTTTCTTCTGTGCAAGAGATTCCGTGGTGATATTTGAAGTGCTGCACCCTAGGACCGACTGCCAGTAAGGGTATACTTCGTTGCAAATATACTGGTAACTAACCCTTCTTCTGTCTGTGCTTGTAGCGTCGAGAGTGATCAGGTACGATACACACACAACCTTCGGTTATCTTCCTTGACAAACATATCATTTAACTCCGATGTTGTCATATATGCTGCTGCTGTTTATCCTGTTGTTTAGTCACTTTATCCCTGCCTATAAATCAGTGGCGAACCGTAACTATGACCCTAGTCTTCAGAGGGACCAAAAATCTTCCAATACGTTGTGTCAAACTCAAATCAAGAAAATAACAGAAAACATAGTATAATTTATTATAGCTTCTGTAGTCGGACCACTCTAGTTCTACTGAAGGAGGAATGAAAACAGGCCTGGCCGAGCCTCGGAGACAGAAAATCATAACAATACAAAAGCACAACCATTTCATTTACCAAATGAAATTAACAAAATGTATTTTATGACCTTCATCACACTAACCAGTGATCTAAAGTTTAAATGCAACAATGTTTCATAGTAATTATTTTCAGAGATCGCAAACATCAAGTGCGCTGCAAAAAAGTGCCATTCACCAGATTATCATTTGTAAACAAAGTTTGAAAGTTAAAAGGGTGGTGCTAACAAATTAGCAACAACATCCACCTTGAAGTAAATAACAGCTTCTACAGCCGCTGTTGCCATTGTCACACTACTACAACACTAGCTAGCTAACATTACCAGCATTTTCGTGGGAAAACTACTGTTTGCGCCTCTGATTATTTGCTCGTCTTGCGCCCATAGTAGTGATGTGTCTAGGCCTTAGAGAAAGAGAATGGTGTAATTTCGGCCTGCATTCCTGTATCTGCAGGAACCCCTCTTTATACTTCTATAAGTACATTTTTAGGTTAGGGAAGGCAGAAGCGATCCAGTACAGTAGGTGGCGTTATTGAACAATAACGTTGGATGCCAGCCGCCTATTAAACCCACAGAAGAAGGGGCGGGGTTACAACGGGCACTGTTTTCCTGCAGTTCTGTTTAACGATGCAGAGGGCTGGTGTTCAGATTTCGGGAGCGAATGACACTGTGCCAGTTTATCCAGCTAGTCCTACGGAGGACTCCGGGACACAGCAGGCGAGAGGTGGGAGTGACACTTTGTGCTAGCTAGCCAGCACACTATGGGGGGTGATTCATGCCATAATTAAGCCTCGTGAAGCTAATGATACCTTCCACCAAGTCACCTAACATCTTCCTAGCGCCATAAAATAACGCCATGAATTAACATGTAAGTTTATTCTGAATGATTTTACCATGAATGCCTTAATGCCTTAAAAACGTCTACATGTGTTAGTTTAAGTGTCTGTTTATATCAATTTCATTTGTCGATTTAGCTAAAATAGGCCTATCACCTCAATGCAAAAATGATTAGGCTAGTTGATATCGTAGCCACAATTACTGTGTAGATATGCCTATTTCTCGCATCAATAGAAACACAAGAGTTTCTTGGTAGCCTAGTGGTTAAAGCGCTGAGCCAGTAACTGAAAGGTTGCTTGATTGAATCCCAAAGCTGAAAATATTCACTTTTTTGTTGTCTTGTCCAAGCAAAGCACTGTTCCCCCTGGCTGCGAATACATGGATTTTGATTAAGGCAGCCCCCCGCACCTCTCTGATTCAGAGAGGTTGGGTTGGGTTAAACGCGAAAGACACATTTCAGTTGAATGCATTCAGTTATACAACTGACTAGGTATCCCCCTTTCCTTTTCTTTGTTGGAGGTAGCCTAGGTGTCTAGTGGCATATTCAAAACAACCCACAAGTCGGGCAAATCAATCTCTGACTTCCGAATACAGTGCCTTCAAGCATCTTACTCTGACCTGAAAATCACTGACGTCATGATTTGACCTAGTTTCCCCCCCACTTCCCAGATTTACCACTTTACCGGATTAACAGACACAGTCACCTAAAGGTGGTCTTCAAAGGCATTCTGATCTGCTTCAACTTCCACCACATCAGGTGGAATATCAGTGACCTCAAAGTATGTTATACAAAAACAGCAAAAGAAAAACACTAAGTCAATTAAAAAAATATTATACTACAGTATATGCAATAATGTTATATACAATTGCATTGTTTACGTCAGTTAACTGCTGCGGCTCCCCTCCATATGGCAGGCAATAGAGTGAATACTCTGGAGGCCTGGACACTGCTGTGTTGTGTGCAAAGACAATTACCTTCAGATTGTCTTTCCACCATTCCTGGTACCCGTCAAGGGACTTGCCCGTGGCAGTCCCGTTGGTCCTTTCATCCAAATGTGGAGTCCCCATACATCTACACATTCACATTATATATAACTCACTGTACGATCAGTGTCAATTTAGAAAAAACTCTAAAATACTTGGGCGCCAATGCAAAACAATGCCACAACCATTACATTAAGCTGACACCAGACACCACTAAAACCAACTAGGCTAGAGCTAACTACTATTGTGCTTAGCCAAGCTAAATTTGGTTAGCATCAAGCTAGTGAACTGTTACACTATTTTTGTACAAATATTAACACTAACACATTATATCTTGACGCCACATATTTACATGTATTACCTAAAGTGAACTGAGCCTTTGTTCATAGAAAATAAAACAAATTGGATCTAAAACGTTGAAAAAAAGTACAGAATGTTTGGGCGCCATGTTAATCCCTTCTCGTTCCTTTGTCTGTACATTATGCCTTGAATCTATGGTATCGTGCCCTAAAACCTGCTCCTTTTACTCTCTGTTCCGAACATGCTAGACGGCCAGTTCTTATAGCCTTTAGCCGTACCCTTATCCTACTTCCCCTCTGTTCCTCTGGTGATGTAGAGGTTAATCCAGGACCTGCAATTCCTAGCTCCACTCCTACTCCCCAGGTGCTCTCATGGGTTGACTTCTGTAACCGTAAAAGCCTTGGTTTCATGCATGTTAACATTAGAAGCCTACCCCCTAAGTTTGCTTTATTCACGGCTTTAGCACATTCTGCCAACCCGGATGTCTTAGCCGTGTCTGAATCCTGGCTCTAGTCCAGTACAGTGTCTCTTTACATGATGAACATTGTTTCAGGTTCTCAATTGAATCTTCTCTGGTACAATTTGCACATTTCTGGGACTTTTTGGAAGCTACGGTTAAAACTCGTCCCTCAGCGGTAACCCGTTTCCGTTTAAAGGGGCCTCCCTTGATGGTCTGGCTCCCCTGATTTTACATCCAGCTTGAAAATGTTCTCCACTCCCACATCGGAAGCAGTGTGTGCAGCGTGCATCTGTTCTGGCCTGCTGGCAGACAAAACACCTCCTTGGAGCTTGAGCAGAGCGGTTGGTATACCGGTTAGGTGCATATTGATGCTGCGCAGGGTCAGGTGCTTGGGACCGACTGTAGTTGCTGTAATACTGCTGCTGGGAAACAGGGACCCCCAGCCACCTATCTGGCCTCCTAACTGGGGGTGGGGCATAGGCACAAGGCAGTGACTGAAACATAGGCTGCTGTAATGTCTCCTTAATCTGAGCAATCTCTGCACTGAGACCTTTTAGAGAAGCTACACCTGTCTTAAGTTCAGCTAACTCTGTTAACAGTTCTGCGGGTATCTTAGCTTTGGCTTCCTTCATAGGACACTTTGCAGATGGCGTATCTTCTAACTGGACTACACTTACAGTTGTAGCAGGCTGTGGGGCATTAAACTGTTTTTTGTTTCGTCTTTCTATCTCATTAGCACAAGCAATGTTAAGCTTCTCTAGCAAAACCTCATCTGATGTTTCGCTCTCTAGCAGGAGAGGCTGCATGTCTATCCTGATACTGTCACTCTGGAGACCTGTAAGGACTGTGTGTAAACACATGCTCTGGACTAGAGCAGGGTCATACTTAAGCCCTGATTCTGACTCCTGGGATGCAAACAGTACTTTTTGCCTAAGACGCGCATCAGGAAGCTTTGAGGGGTCTCCTTGCTATGCTGTGCTTCTGAAGCTAGCTGTTTGTAAAGCTCTGTTGCACTCTTCTCTTGGAAGTGGGAACGCAGGATACCTCTAAGTGTGGGAAGGGTTTACCTTCCAAGTAGCTGCGTAGCTGTGAGCCTGGAGAAATAGCCCTGACTACTGCGTCTACTATTTCTACCTCAGGATAGCCTCTGTTAAGTCCATTCTCGATCTGATGGGCAAGGCTGGAAAAAAATCTGTTTTTCTTTCTGGCCCGGTTCACCTATCTGACCAGAAATTTTAAACTCTTTGCGCCAGTATGAGCTGGGCTGTGCATTGGGTGAGAGCGGCACGCTCCCCTGAAGATTGGCATGGGGTTGGGGCTGACACAGAGAATCACTGGCTTTGGCTGCAGTAATCTGCTCAGTTCCCACCCCTTGTTGTAGGGTTACAGTTCTCAGTTCCTCTATTCTGTGATGTGTTCCGGCTGGTTCAATATCATGGTCAATTTGCCCTGTTTTGTTATCTATGCCACTGATCATCTCTGTCATTTTGTCTTTAAGTAAGCAACAATTCTGACATGCCACCATCTTCTAACTCTGCAACTTCCTCTCTTTCAAGGAACATCATAATGTGAGTCATTAATGATATGCGGGATTTGTTTTGAACATCTCTTCTCTGTTTGCCTGATATGTCAAGGAAATCACATATCTCTAGTAATTTGTCTTTAGTCAGGGTGTGCAATTCTCCTACTACCTCTTCCTGTAGTTCTTCCAAGGCGCTTGTCATGTTGACAGAACAGGAGGAACTTTTACTGTGCAGGAGTTTACTCTGAATTAGATGGTCCTTACTGTCTCTGATGGTCGATCAATGGCCTCAGTTGACACGTACTTAACCACTAACTTCCAGCTTCCCTCGAACAGCAACACTTTCCTCACTGCAGCCTGCCTGAGTTGTTATGTGGGGATTTAGCTTGCTCGGAATTCAGCGACCAGGATGTGGAAACTGGTCATCTGAGCAGCAATCTCAGCGGAGCCTCCAAAAATGTTACGCCCCTGAAAACAGGGGAGAAAAAATCACGAGAGTGATACGGTGTTTTCTCAATTCAACTTTTAGTTCAATGAGAAAAGACCGTGATTTCCCCAGGAATATGGGTGGAGACCAGAGCAATCGATCTCCGGCTCATAGATTAAGAGCATTTCGTAGATCACAGATCAACACTTTTAGGCACCACAAAATAAAGTAATCAATATAATGTTGGCCCATTACTCTCACAATTCGTACCCTTTGTACGCTTGACGGATTTTAACTTTAACACAATTATATGAATGTTATCAATCTCTTATCAACTAATACTGAATGCATCTTTTTAACCTTAGATGTTTTAAGATCCTCACATACTCTGAACTTACTAATTATTTTTAATGTATAACAGGCTATGAATATTTCCTTTAACCTGTCACACAGGCAGTTAGGAAAGCTAAGGCTAGCTTTTTCAAACAGAAATTTGCATCCTGTAGTACAAACTCAAAAAAGTTATTGGACACTGTAAAGTCCATGGAGAATAAGAGCACCTCCTCCCAGCTGCCCACTGCACTGAGGTTAGGAAACACTGTCACTACCGATAAATCCACTATAATTGAGAATTTGAATAAGCATTTTTCTTCGGCTGGCCATGATTTCCACCTGGCTATCCCTACCCCGGTCAACTGCCCGGCACCCTCCACAGCAACCCGCCCAAGCCCCCACCATTTCTCCTTCACCCAAATCCAGATAGCTGATGTTCTGAAAGAGCTGCAAAATCTGGACCCCTACAAATCAGCCGGGCTAGACAATCTGGACCCTCTCTTTCTAAAATTATCTGCCAAAATTTTTGCAACCCCTATTACTAGCCTGTTCAATCTCTCTTTCGTATCGTCTGAGATTCCCAAAGATTGGAAAGCTGCCGCGGTCATCCCCCTCTTCAAAGTGGGAGACACTCTAGACCCAAACTTCTACAGACCTATATCTATCCTACCCTGCCTTTTGTCGTGGCAGAATCAGAATTAGTTGGGTAACATAGATAAGCTGTTTTATTTTCATAATATGCTTGTGAGATACTTGTCATTTAGAAAGTATTTTGTTGTACTATAGTGTTGGCCGTTTGCAGTTATCTGTTCTCTGTCAGGGTTCAGTTACTTGGGCCACAGAAAGGGGAGAGGTCAAGCTTGTCTTGATATGTAAACGTATCTTTTAAACCATGTGAAGGGATGATTGAGGGGGAACCAATTATCTCTTGGCTTCACAATGTCTGTGTGCCAGTCACTCCCTACTTTTCCCATCGGGGAGAGGAGGACGGCAGTGTCTGGAACCATTCTATGTTCCCTCTGAGGTTGCCCTTATCTTGACCTAGAGGCTCACTCCCCTCTCCGTGAGCTTGTCCAGGATGGATTGTATTTGGGATGGGAGTGTCTAAAATGACAATTGATATATACAGTGCCTTGCGAAAGTATTCGGCCCCCTTGAACTTTGCGACCTTTTACCACATTTCAGGCTTCAAACATAAAGATATAAAACTGTATTTTTTTGTGAAGAATCAACAACAAGTGGGACACAATCATGAAGTGGAACGACATTTATTGGAAATTTCAAACTTTTTTAACAAATCAAAAACTGAAAAATTGGGCGTGCAAAATCATTCAGCCCCTTTACTTTCAGTGCAGCAAACTCTCTCCAGAAGTTCAGTGAGGATCTCTGAATGATCCAATGTTGACCTAAATGACTAATGATGATAAATACAATCCACCTGTGTGTAATCAAGTCTCCGTATAAATGCACCTGCACTGTGATAGTCTCAGAGGTCCGTTAAAAGCGCAGAGAGCATCATGAAGAACAAGGAACACACCAGGCAGGTCCGAGATACTGTTGTGAAGAAGTTTAAAGCCGGATTTGGATACAAAAATATTTCCCAAGCTTTAAACATCCCAAGGAGCACTGGGCAAGCGATAATATTGAAATGGAAGGAGTATCAGACCACTGCAAATCTACCAAGACCTGGCCGTCCCTCTAAACTTTCAGCTCATACAAGGAGAAGACTGATCAGAGATGCAGCCAAGAGGCCCATGATCACTCTGGATGAACTGCAGACATCTACAGCTGAGGTGGGAGACTCTGTCCATAGGACAACAATCAGTCGTATATTGCACAAATCTGGCCTTTATGGAAGAGTGGCAAGAAGAAAGCCATTTCTTAAAGATATCCATAAAAAGTGTTGTTTAAAGTTTGCCACAAGCCACCTGGGAGACACACCAAACATGTGGAAGAAGGTGCTCTGGTCAGATGAAACCAAAATTGAACTTTTTGGCAACAATGCAAAACGTTATGTTTGGCGTAAAAGCAACACAGCTCATCACCCTGAACACACCATCCCCACTGTCAAACATGGTGGTGGCAGCATCATGGTTTGGGCCGGGTTTTCTTCAGCAGGGACAGGGAAGATGGTTAAAATTGATGGGAAGATGGATGGAGCCAAATACAGGACCATTCTGGAAGAAAACCTGATGGAGTCTGCAAAAGACCTGAGATTGGGACGGAGATTTGTCTTCCAACAAGACAATGATCCAAAACATAAAGCAAAATCTACAATGGAATGGTTCAAAAATAAACATATCCAGGTGTTAGAATGGCCAAGTCAAAGTCCAGACCTGAATCCAATCGAGAATCTGTGGAAAGAACTGAAAACTGCTGTTCACAAATGCTCTCCATCCAACCTCACTGAGCTCGAGCTGTTTTGCAAGGAGGAATGGGAAAAAATTTCAGTCTCTCGATGTGCAAAACTGATAGAGACATACCCCAAGCGACTTACAGCTGTAATCGCAGCAAAAGGTGGCGCTACAAAGTATTAACTCAAGGGGGCTGAATAATTTTGCACGCCCGATTTTTCTGTTTTTGATTTGTTAAAAAAGTTTGAAATATCCAATAAATGTCGTTCCACTTCATGATTGTGTCCCACTTGTTGTTGATTCTTCACAAAAAAAATACAGTTTTATATCTTTATGTTTAAAGCCTGAAATGTGGCAGAAGGTCGCAAAGTTCAAGGGGGCCGAATACTTTCGCAAGGCACTGTATCTGTTTCACTAGTAGGCCTACCTGTACAGTACAGCTTGGGTTGGCCTGACTGTGAAAGATAATTGTAGGTCATTCAGAGTGTATGTCGCTGTTTCTCATACATTTTCACACAGCATCTTTCTTTCACCGGGCAGGCCATTTGGGAAATGTTTTGCTCAATTAGTGTATACTCACTTCTCCAGGCACCACTATGTGGTGTTATCATTGAGCAACTAACAAAAAAAGTCAGTGTATCACTGTGGGATCAATCAGTTAGAAATAAAACAGTATCTGGACTTTGTACCTGTAGAAAAGGCCCATGGAGTTGGTGGAATAATCCTTTAATTCATTGCCACTTACTCAGCTGGGCCAGGGGCGCTTTAATTAGGTCAGGTGGAAAAGTCAGACAGATCTCAACTCCATAAAAGGAGGAAATTGCCATCGCCTGAGCTCACTGCTTTCTCTTCCTTAACTCCGTCTGATCCAGAAGTTCTGTGCGTCCATGAATCCAACGACTCGGTTCAGATGAAAGGTAACGATCTGTTGCGATCCGGAGAGTGGGCCATCAGTTATTGTTTGTTATTACCGCGGAGCGCACGCTTCAAACATATTGTGTAATGTGAATTGTCAATGATCACGGCCCTACGGATCCTCATAGGCCAATTATGCAATCGATATGGTTAATAGGTAATGAAATTAATTACATGTACACATGAAAGGGTGAAATGAGAAACGTCATTGTTTGCTGAACTGATCGACTTTGATATCAAACTACTGGGGATTTTAGATTGAATAACCATTCATTGTTCGTATTCTTTCATGATTTATGATAAATAGTTACGAGCCTAAATAACTCACGGATGATTACTATTGACTTCTTAATGAACTGGACTGTTGAATTCCCTAAATTATGTTAATAATGATTGTTATGATTTGTGTTTTATTTTGCAGCCTTAGCTATTTTGTTAATTTTCTTTTTGTCAATGCAGTGAAATTAGCTGAGCCATTTTTCATACCTTTTCTGATTTCCTCCATCTCAGCTACATCTACAACATGAGATGCGTGTGGATGTGTGTATTTCTGTGGCAGGTGTGATGCATGTGCCACTGCGCTGGGTGCTGTGGGATGTGAAAGACACCCTGCTGAAGGTGCGCAGGTCTGTCGGGGAGCAGTACTGCCAAGAGGTCCAGCGAACAGCAGGTTTCAGTCTTAACCCTACAGAGGTGGAGGCTGCCTTCCGCCAGTCCTTCCACCAGTACTCCAAACTCTACCCCAACTACGGTAGGGCCCAGGGCCTGGGGGGGAAGGCCTGGTGGATGGGAGTGGTTCGGGACACCTTCGCCCAGTGTAGAATACAGGACGCAGCCCTACTGGACACACTGGCCCACAACTTGTATCATGGCTTCTGCAGCCCTAATAACTGGGAGGTGAGGGGATTATAATAATTGCTTCTCCAAAAATGTGATATTATGATTGTGCAAAATGATCATGCATTCATTAAAATAGTTAAATTGTAAACATCCTCAATATCAATTGGAACAATTGTGCCACATTGTGAAATTAATAGCCTGTATCTTCCATCCTAAGGTATTTCCAGACTCTGCGAAGACCCTGGAGAGCATATCCTCCCTGGGACTGAAGCAGGGTGTGGTGTCCAACTTTGACAATCGCCTGGAGGGGATTCTACGAGGCTGTGGCCTGCTGTCTCACTTCAGCTTCCTGCTCACCTCAGAGGAGGCCGGTATAGCCAAGCCTAACCCAGCCATCTTCAACCGGGCACTAGAGAAATGTGGCGTAACAGCCGCGAGTGTAGCTCACATTGGGGACCATTATGTCTATGACTATGTGACCTCTCGGTCACTGGGCCTCCATGGGTACTTGCTGGACAGACAGGGCAGGAATAAATACCCTGATGTTCCCCCACAGCATCGACTAAAGACCCTGGAGGAGCTACCTGCACGTCTCCAGCAACATATGGACTAAATGTTATCTATTACACAAGTAAACTCAAGCCAGGACTCAAACAAACCGCACTGTGCCAACATTTCACTGCACTTGACATTAAAGTATAACAACTATATATAAAAGCCAAGCCTTAATCTACGGCAGTGAAACTAGCCCCAAAACTTAACATATGCGATGACCACTTTTAGATTATCTAAATATGTACATGTAACTTATTTCACCAATACGTTTTAGATCACGTTGTGACACCCTCCAATTAATGTATTATGTTCAATAAATAAAAATGCCTGTTCTACAGCCAGTGCTACATTCTACGACTTAACTTCTCTTGGAAATGAATTTTTAAAAAATCATACAGCATTAGATTTCAGCTCACTTGAGCTGAGACGAGGAGGGATCGGGCCGGTTATTTATGGTCGTGGCTATGCAGCTAATGTCAAAGTGATATCAAAAGTTGCATGTTTTTAGCATTTTACCTAACCTTAACTTAATTCTCCTAACCTGCTACATAAGTTCTCCAAACCTGCTAGTCACTTCTGACATTTACTGCATCCCATCCAGTCAAAACTGTTACCTGACATAAAAAGCTACGACTGGCTGCACATGATTGAGAGAAGCACTCCAAAGTGCATCCAATCTGAGGGCAGGAACCAGTCTTTATTTGTTTGCATGGGTGGTCCATCCCACCATTCAGTACAACCCAGTGAAAAGCATACCGCTATCCATCTTAAGCCTATTTTCATTGTTGTGTAGTTTTGGCCTAAAAGGCATGAATTCTTTGTTGGTCTTTAATAGTAGAGCTCTTTTGTTACACAGCAAATTGGCCAGTGTTACCTTTTCAATGTAACATTCTTTGTGTTGATTCAGGAGTTAACATTTTCAACACTGTGTGTTACTATGAGCCTGTCCTCCACAACTAACTTAAATTAAGCGTGTACCAGAATGAGGCTCACACCTCACTGCCTATTGTTCCTGCAGTGAGGAAATTCCCATCTTCAGAGAATATGTTTATAACTTCTCTACAGATAGTTGTTGTCTGGAGCTCAAAAAGCAGTAGCCTAGCAGTATGCAAGTCAGGGAGCCAAATGAATGTCTTTAAATGTGGTAAATACTTTTACGTCAGAACACATGCTACATAATTATAGAGTAAGATACAAGTTCCTTTGTCTATAGGTCAGCTGATTGTATGCGGTGCATTCGGAAAGTACTCAGACCTAGTTTTTTTCCACATTTTGTTACGTTAAAGCCTTTATTCTAAAATGAATTAAATAAATATCCTCATAATAACAAAGTGAACAAAGGTTTAGACTTTTGCAAATGTATTCAAACTAAAAAAAACGTATTTACATAATTATTCAGACCCTTTGCTATGAGTCTCATCATTGAGCTCAGGTTCATCCTGTTTCTATTGATCATCCTTGATGTTTCTACAACTTGATTGGAGTCCAACTTTGGTAAATTCAATTGATTGGACATGGTTTGAAAGGCGCACACACCTGTCTATATAAAAAGGTTGCACAGTTGACAGTGCATGCCAGAGCAAAAATCAAGTCATGGCGTCAAACAAATTGTCCGTAGAGTTCCGAGACAGGATTGTGTTGAGGCACAGATCTGGGGAAGGGTACCAACACATTTATGCAGCATTGAAGGTCCCTAAGAGCACAGTGGCTTCCATCATTCTTAAATGGAAGAAGTTTGGAAACACTACGACTTCCTAGAGCTGGTCGCCCGGCCAAACTGGACAATCGAGGGAGAATGGCCTTTGTCAGGGAGGTGGCCAAGAATCCGATGTTCACTCTGATAGAGTTCCTTTGTGGAGATGGGAGAACCTTCCAGAAGGAAAACCATCTCTGCAGCACTCCACCAATCAGGCCTTTATGGTAGTGGCAAGATGGAAGCCACTCCTCAGTAAAAGACATGACAGCCCGCTTGGAGTTTGCCAAAAGGCACCTAAAGGACTCTGACCATGAGAAACAAGGTTCTCTGGTCTGATGAAACCAAGATTGAACACTTTGGGCTGAATGCCAAGTGTCACATCTGGAGGAAACCTGGGGGGGGGTTTGGCCGGTAGGGAAATCCTTGTCTCATCGCGCACCAGCGACTCCTGTGGCGGGCCGGGCGCAGTGCACGCTAACCAAGGTTGCCAGGTGCACGGTGTTTCCTGCGACACATTGGTGCTGCTGGCTTCTGGGTTGGATGGCGCTGTGTTAAGAAGCAGTGCGGCTTGGTTGGGTTGTGTATTACTAAAAAAAACAATTGGATACCACGAAATTGGGGAGAAAAGGGGATAAAATTCAACAAAAAAAACACTTTTTTTATATATATAAAGAAATATTAAAAACTAGGTAAAAAATTTATAACTATTAAAGAGCAATAATGCAAATAGTCATGGTAGCCATTTGATTAGCTGTTCAAGAGTCTTATCACTTGGGGGTATAAGCTGTTAAGAAGCCTTTTGGACCTAGACAGGCTGTGCAGAAGCAGAGAACAGTCTATGAGTAGGGTGGCTGGAGTCTTTGGCAATTTTTAGGGCCGTACACACTACCCTCTGTAGTGCCTTGTGGTCGGAGGCCGAGCAGTTGCCATACCAGGCAGTGATCAGTGTGGCAGATGTGTTGTTACCTACCCTTACCACTTTGGGGTGGCCCCATCAGGAAGTCCAGAATCCAGTTGCAGAGGGAGGTGTTTAGTCCCAGGGTCCTTAGCTTATTGATGAGCTTTGAGGGCACTATGGTGTTGAACACTGAGCTGTAGTCAATGAATAGCATTCTCACGTGGGAGGTTCCTTTTGTCCAGGTGGCAAAGGGTAGTGTGGAGTGCAATAGAGATTGTGTCATCTGTGGATCTGTTGGGGCGGTATGCAAATTGGAGTGGGTCTAGGGTTCCTGGGATAATGGTGTTGATTTGGGTGGGTGGGTGGGACCCCCCCGGGTGGGACCCCCCTATCCCAACAGAGGGTAAAGGGTACATTCTCTATTTGTATTCATAGCTGACTATTCTACTGTATACTAAATGAAAGAAATGCTCATATCTTTGATACTGTACCACATTTTTCCCTTTTATTTGCATATAAGGGGGGGAAACCCTCTAATCTTGTTCTAGTATTGTAATGTCTAAGTCAAAGATGTGGCATGAATAAGAATCAAATAACTTGAGTTTTGTTGAAAAAGGTGTCTAATCAATGATACATTTTGTTGTATTGTACTGGATCAAATGACAACGAACTCAAATATAATAGGTTCAATTAAGAAAAAAAGTTGTAATGATTATGATTGGGGTGACAAAATCCTACGAAACATAAGGTTTTTAGTTTCTTTTCAATTAAAGACCTAGACACCAGGAAAGGGGAATTCCTTAATTATTAGTGACCTTAATTCATCGATCAAGTACAAGGGTGGAGAGAATCTGCAGACATTCAGCCCTCCATGGAATGAGTTTGACATCTGCTATACAACTGTCATGACGTGGCCCTTTCTGGGTATAGAGTGTGGCAAACCTCTCCCTCTCCTACACCCAGGTTCTGTTATCTCAGGTCATAAATTCCTAGAAGAGACTCCTCCTGGCCATGCAGTATAGAGAGAGAGTTTCACAGTAGAATAAAGGAACTTCTTCTACAATCACAGAACTGAACAATTATCCATGTTTTGGAGAATGTGTAAACAGTCGGTGGAGAACCCAGCTACAACCCGGTCCGTTTTGTTTCATGTTTGTGACCTCATGAAAGACCACACAGCCACATTACCATATCTCTGTTTATACAGGTGTCTCCATTATGAGGTTTGCGTCTAATTATTGTATAAAATGAATGAGATGAGTAAAGATTAAACTGTTTGTGAAATGATGTTAATGTGAGAGAATTGTATTCCCTTTAAAGTTTAACTAAGTCATTGGCCCACCCCCATGAGCACAGACAGGATCTGGCGTCATGGAACAGCCCTTCTCTACTGTTACGGATAAAAAAAAACACCTGAAGAATTCCTCTTCAGACCATGCTTACCTCGGTCAGCTGAGGGGGCAAAGGTTTGAGTAGAGACCACAAAAACCTCAGTACAAGCTAAGGTTGTAATGGCTGTTGAATTCCTAACCATACCACGTGGAGCATTGGCTACACGGGTGGAAATGGTTAAACAGAATAAGAGCAAATCTTAGATACTAATTACTAGTCCGCAGCTAGAAATTGTTAACCAGGGATGCGAAGACATGACAACTGCCGAAACATCTATTCTATAAGAACATTTCTGAATGGTACTCTGAAGTATCTATTCTAACCACGAAAGACTTCAGGGAAGCAGAGAGACACTTGGATGAACTTTCCAACAGAAAGACGAATGATTCCAACAGAGATCAAGATGACACACCGAGCGTAAATATATATATTGATTGCAATTATTCCCGAATGAGTGAGCGTTTATGTGCAGAGGATTAGCATTTCAATTAATATAATTATCAACTGTGTAGCGACTCATGTCTTTCCCACCCTTCTCAGTCCACACACACTTCCCTTTCTCCACCAAGCTGTCATATTGGCTTAGCCCACTAGGGAATCTCCCCTATCATTTCCTTGTAACCATATCTGTTCGTTTATGCATTTGTGATGATTTATTTAGTTAGTAAATAAATGATTAAGACAATTGATGTATGGATGAATCATATTAGAGGCTGGGTTCATGCAGATTAACATGAGACTAACATGAGGTAAAGAATAATTCATTAATTAGACTAATTGATCAGATATTAAAATATCTGAAGAGTTATTAGGAAAATTATAACTTTGTAATCTGAAGATTTTCTTTGGTGCCCATACTTCCTAGTTAGTTATATTTACATGCTTAGTTTAATCACGTAATAATAATTACAGAGAATTTATTTGATAAAATAAGTATTCAATTTAATGATGCCAAAGACACGACATAACCATGCACTGCGTCAATGGAAGAGATAAGTGAATGCGGAAACGGAAGAGTTAGGCCATTACTGCGGAAACAATAGATCCCTTTTTACAAAGAAATATCCCATTGAATAGTGCCTGCGTTTACATACATGTTGAGTGCAGAGATCATGATGATGTGTATGAGCACAATCAGCGATTATATCAGAGGGGGAGAGAGGGAACATCGGGCTGGGAGGATGGACAGCTAGGCGGGGGAGTTGGAGCTTGCTCACTTAACCCTAATACTGTTATTCCAAGCCTAGCCTTGCCATCTGCGCCAAGGCAGATGCTGGGAATGTTGGGTTAGGATCAGAGAGGATGGTCAGAAGTTCAAAACCAACACCAAAAGAAAAAGATGGCCCTGAGTGGCACCAAAGAGCTTTAGGCAAAATCATCGTCTCCATTATAGGGCCATAACAGCTGAACTGGAGCTTGGCTTTAGGTTTTTCCCCTTTTCCTCCATCTGATCATCCTCCTCTTTCTATCCATTCTTCCTCTCCAACACACAGTAAGCCTTTTGTGCATCTATCACAGGAGGCTGCCGAGGGGAGGACGGCTCATAATAAGGGCTGGAAGAGAGTGAATGGAATGGTATCAACCACGTGGAAACCATGTGTTTGATATCATTCCATTCCAGCCATTGGAATGAGTCCATCCTCACCAATTAAATAGCAACCAGCCTCCAGTGGTATCCATAGGGAGGGATACCCCAAAAGAGCTTCTTAATTCAAAGCTGGGTTTAGTAGCTCAGCCAAACGGCTCTTAAGGACTCCACACAAATCCAATTGTTAACATAATGGGATTGGGAAACGAAGCACGTGGAGGGAGAAACAGGAAGGGTAGAGCAAAAGATGGATACGAGTGGTGGTGGTGGTCAAGCAAAAGACATCTGCAACTGAAAAAGCCAAATGAATGGAGATAGTGAGGCAACGTCACACAGGCTATACTCATGCACTGAACAAGTACAGACACAGTTTCTTTTTTTTCTTGTAGCGACATCTACTCTCACTCAACAAGGAACAAGCAAACAAATAGCCATGGAAGTAAATAGAATAAAACCTTTCCTTCCCTCAGCTAAAAAAAAAAGCACTCAGGACCGAGGCTCTTTATTCCCCAATTGTGCCTGAGGTTTTGTTTAGAGTTTTTTTTTCATTTATTCTGCCTTTTAAAATATTCAGTAGAAAGGGGGGGTGGACAGAGCTCTAAATAAAGAGGGCAACTGCCGTAAGAGGAGAGGTGAAAGTAGCGGCACGCAATGGATAGAGTATGGAGGAAGAGAGAAAGTCAAGTGAGGATCAAAAAGTGGGTCATATAGACAGGTGTAAGTCTACACTGTGTTCCAACAATCCACTAGCTTCTCATTATTGACCCTTTCTCCTCTGTTAGCGAGTAGACATCTTGCTATGTTACTGAGCAACAGAAAACAGCAGGGAGACAGCCACCTTCACAAATTTCAGTCTTCATTGAAAAAGAAAAAAAACATAAGTCAAGGACATTACATCATCATACAACTGGTTAGTTCCAAAGAAAATATCCAGTACAGTTGTACTGTTGATGAACATCCAAGAGGTTAATCATTGACAAGGTCAAGTCTGAAGTTAATACTGTATAGTCCATGATCCTTATTCTCTTCAAATGAAAACATGAGAGTACACAGATTATATTTCATTTGTATAGTTTACAACTTTACATTGTTCAGTAGGTGTGTTTTCCATGCTTACCCCTCCTACTTCAATTCTCTTTCACCATCTTTTGCAAATTTTTAATACACTTGAAAGCTCCAAACATTTATTTACTTCAAAATTTGGTTTTAGGCTGCTTTCCATTTCCACCAAATGGTAGGCTTATGGTATAATAATCATAGACAAAATGTCTGAATTAAATATATACATGTATAAATAAATATAAAGCAGGTCTCCATACAACTTTCTTTTCCCCAAGTATTTGTTTTTCAGCAATTCATTTGTCCAATACTGTACAAAAATTGCCATTCATACGCTTCAGCGCTCTACTTCCACCATATTTTCTTATTCAGACATCTATTGTACCATATCTGTAAAGTGTGGTTTTAACAGCTTCTAAAAATTATGCTCTATAAAAAGTGTTGCACAATTTCCAGTTAATAAACAAGTCATTCCAGCTAAAAGCTGTGTTTTGTGCATATTTGTGGTGTGCAATAAATACAAACGCTGTGCTGTCTAATATGTTTCATAAATAGAAACAGGGCTGGATGCACCCTATAGAAGGGCAATTCCATGGTAACAGTGATGCTGGGACAGAGGTTTCACTTTAAATGTATGTCAAACAAAAAACTGTTTGCAAAGTTAAACCATACAACTATGCACAAGGACTACTTTGACATACAAATAAATACATTGAAGAACAGTGCAGATACAAAGTTTGGTAAAAGAATGATGGCACAAACGGCACAAACTATCCTTCTGTTACCAAACTTTGCATCTGCACTGTCCTTCAATTAAATATGTTTTTGTAACATTGTTCAAAGTAGATCTGTGCATATAACTGCATGGTTTGTTTAACTTTGCAATGATTGTTTTTTACTTTACATATATTTTAATGTGAAATATCTGAGTCTCAATCATTCTGTTACAGTGTTATTACCCAGAACTGACGCTTGTCGCATGAGTCTTTCTGTGCTCTATCAGACATGTAAGATCTTCAGGTGCATTTGGCATCTCTCACATGTGAAGTAACAGAAACCTAAGTGCAGAAGTGTGCTATGCAATCGTGAGCAAGCTTGCTATGACGTGTACCACAAGAAAACATTACTATACAATGAAGTGTACATCTAGAATAGGTCATGATAAGAATCTCATGCATACAATGCTCCCAGTAACATATGTGCATAAAACAAGTGCTAGAACACAACGTCTGTTTGTATGTGCATCACTCACTCAAACCTCTGAGGCAGAGGAAAATGTAATGCATGTTTTGTTCAGGAATGGAAAGAAACAAACAACACTACAATATCTGAGGTACAATGCAATGTGCACACTCATAGAAAGAGGGGCATATCAGGAATAATGATACATGGTGGGAGATAAGTTAATAAGGGACTATAGGTTGGCAATGTTTTTGGAAACTATACAGTCCTCTTATATCTACTTTTTTGCATGCATTTAATTTCTCCCATATCTATGTCCAAGTCCCACCATTGGTCCTTAATCCACAGTGGGGTTAAAGAGTCCCAGTAGCAATCTCCCATTTTTGTCAGGTGAGGTATGTCAATATCCCTTGCTTAAAACAGAAACTAAAATGTTCTTGCCCCACCTAAATCTCTGTGCGCTTTAAGTTTTGATGAAACAATTGTTCATTGTGTTTTTAGCTTGTGTTTAGCTTCTTAAAAGACAAAAATTGAAGAATTTTGAGTTCCTCTGAGTTTGAGTGAATAAAACAAAGTTATACCTCAAATCGAAATCTGAAATAGTTGCTTTCATGCGCCAAAAACCCCACAGGACACCAAGTTGTCAAAAGTATTTCTCTTATGTCCAGCATGTTCCTGGTCATGTCCTTGACTTCATCATCTTTACAGTGATGATGTCACACTAAGCGCTCACAATTTAGAGGGTATCTGTTCAGGAGTCCAGTTCCAGAGAGTTGTTCCTGGAGAATTTGGTATTTCTGACCGGTCAGTTCCCATCTCTTCTCCTCCATGCATTAAAACAGTAGTGAGATCACAGTATTCCAAGTGTGCGGAGGTTCTGAAAGGACATGAAACTCTCACATCAAATGGGCCTCCCTTGGTCTGGTAATAGAGATAGAGGGGGTCTCTACTCCCTCTCAGTCTTATGAGGATGTTATTAGCCAGGTGTCTGATGCCCATCTTAGGTATGATCCATATGTCCCAGCAGTCTTTAGGATTGAATAGACAGAGGAAGAGAGAAGGCAGCCCATCATGAAAATCCCTGGCGTTCCAAGCAGGAGTTCTTCTCTTACACCACTGAGGGGAAATTATAAGATAAAAAAAACAAGGAAATCAGATAGCCATATCAACCCATTTTGTAAAAAGGACAATGTGGTATGGAGACTCAGAAGTCATGCTCAAAGTCACTACAGTCTATTCTATGCACTAAGGTTTGAAGACAAGTCCATGAGAATTGTCTGATCGCTGTTTTAAATGAGAGATGAGTTTCCAACCATTGTGTGTATAACCCCTGATCTGGACTACAATAAAAACACACTATCCCACCAAACAAAGATAAAGTCTGTAGTCTAGGCCACCTAAAAACAACAAAACACAATCCCAATGGTACCTTGTGAATAAGGGATGTGAGGACAAAGTAGAAACAGAACATGTCATTCAATTACATCAGAAAAGTACCTTATGGGAATTGATGGGAAATTATGTAAAATATATCACTAGCCACTTTAAACAATGCTACCTAATATAATGTTTACATACCCTACATTATTCATCTCATATGTATATGTATACACTGTACTCTATATCATCTACTGCATCTTTATGTAATACATGTATCACTAGCCACTTTAACTATGCCACTTTGTTTACATACTCATCTCATATGTATATACTGCACTCAATACCATCTACTGTATCTTGCCTATGCCGCTCTGTACCATCACTCATTCATATATCTTTATGTACATATTCTTTATCCCCTTACACTTGTGTCTATAAGGTAGTAGTTTTGGAATTGTTAGCTAGATTACATGTTGGTTATTACTGCATTGTCGGAACTAGAAGCACAAGCATTTCGCTTCACTCGCATTAACATCTGCTAACCATGTGTATGTGACAAATAACATTTTATTTTATTTGATTATATTCTAAAATTGTGTTTCAGATGAAGTCAAATTTCTACATGATATAGGAAACTTACATAAGGAAATATTGGTCCTGGGTTTGCATAACCATCAGATAGACCCATAGCATGCCACTGCTGGGTAAGAGAGGCCACTGAGAAGACCGGAGTCTTTCAAGCATCTAACTACAGTACAGTATATCTATGGAGGAAGGTGGTTTATAATTTGATTGACATTGCGGTCTGGGTGTGATGATAATGTTGTTAGTGTGGACTTCCCCAAAACACGAGTCAAGAACATTCAAAGTTCATACAGCATGAGACAGAGTACAGTAGTAAGCATAGCCTTAATAGCATAGTCTATAGAGAACCCTGTTCTAATATGGGCATAACAATTTTCTCAGTATAGTGTTCTCATAACCCTGTGTGGGAGCTAGAGTAGAGACCTCAAGTGAGAGTTCTACATGTCTATGGATGTAAAGGACAAGAAACATAAATTAGCTACAGCAGTGTCAGCAACACCTCAATGGTTCCCATACACCGTGTGAGCCTTTAATACGGTCATGATCAAACCAGATGGGTCCTATACGCACAGAGAAAGGTTCAGTATGCTTCAGCAGATTGGACACAGTAGGCCATTAAACCGAACTCTAAGGCTCATAGCCATCTACCCTTTCCAGTTGATTACAAAAATACCCCATACCGATTACCATAATTAGAAACCCTGTAGTTTCACATTTCAAACATGATAACAGTTGGGAATGTGAAACAGACAAAAGACAAAACTAGGTAAAAGTACAAAATGAAAAACAAGTTGAAGTCTGTACCACTTTCAGAGTGACAGCAGGACCCTCGGCCCTTCAGCATACTGCCTTGTTTCTCTGGGGCACAGTGGAGTCTGTGCCTCCGCCCCAAACCGTCCCGCCTCCACCAGCAACTGGGAGAGAGAGGACAAACTCTTCATGACGAATGATTTCAGGTCAACACACCAAATTACCTTCTAAAGACCAGTGGAGGGTTTTTAATCTTACTTCATGGACAAACTCATCATGGTAGCATGTGCAGTATGTTTGGTTAATCACAGTGTAATGACGCAGATGTCTACACAAGGTATGTAGGCTCAGTGAATGGGCAGTGTCAGAGGGAGATTGCTGTTCTCTTGTGGACAGTTCATTGAGCAGAATCACAGTGTGGTTGGTTAAGCACAGTGTGGTTGGTTAATCAACCACGTAGTTGTCTTTATGATATGCCATTTCAGTAAATGGGATAAGTCACGGAGAGATTTTCCTATTAAGCAGACATCATGTACTTACTGTAAAAGGGTGCAGAGCAGCATCGTCAAGACGCAACCAATCACACACAGAACTAGCACCGTGGCAACTGTCTGTTGCCTGTGATTGGTGGCTACCACAGCTAGCAGGTCAGCATGCTCACATCGCATCCCTACGAAGCCTTGGTGACACCTGTCAAACATGAAGTGGAGAAAGGACGTAAAACTTCATACAGCAGCATGGACTTGATCCTTCAAGGCTGTTTGACAAACTCACTGACTCCATTTGCAATGGAGAGACCACAGCATTAAATATAACATCTATAAATATATTGTATCTCTATGGAAGAGACTAATAGAGGTAGAGATTAATGAAGTAGAACAGGTAAGTAGAACTATTAGCCCTACGTTTCAGAAAGAATAGTTCAGTCTGCAAAACTATTTTGCATCATATTGCTACCCATACAATACCCTTCGTATTATGAACATGCCATAAAGTGTCTCAAGAGGTCGCTACTAAAGAGCATTTTAGTAAAGGGTTTAGGTCAAAGAGCCTAACCCTGGACGGAATTCCCTTTTCTGCTCATCTCACTCAGTGAGAAGTGAACTGTCGCGCTCCAATTCCATAGGCCAGTGAAATTCGTATCATGATCAGACCAGCTCTACGAACTGCAGTGAATCAGTGTACAAACATAGCACTGACAGAACAGATCCTAAACACACTTTGGATGCATTTGTATTTATTATGGATCCCAATTAACTCTTTCTGGGGTCCAGTAAAATTAAGGCAGTTAAACAATTTTAGAAAAGCATGACAATACATTAATTACAGAATTCACAACACACTAAGTGTGAGCCCTGAGGTCGATACTCCACTATCTACAACACAAAATGTGTACGTGTGTGTATGTTATCGTGTGTGTATATACATGCATATGTCTGTGCCTATGTGTGTGTTGCTTCACAGTCCCCGCTGTTCCATAAGGTGTAATTTTCATTTTTATAAAAATCTTATTCTACTGCTTGCATCAGTTACCTGATGTGAAATAGAGTCCTATATGGTCATGGTTCTATGTGGTACTGTGTGCATCCCAGTCTGTTCTGAATTTGGGGACTGTGAAGAGACCTCTGGTGGCATGTCTTGTGGGGTATACATGGGTGTCTGAGCTGTGTGCTAGTTGTTTAAACAGACAGCTCGGTGCTTTCAACATGTCAATACCTCTCACTAATACAAGTAGTGATGAAGTCAATCTCTCCTCTACTTTGAGCCAGGAGAGATTGACATGCGAGAGAGAGATTGACTCATGTTCTGAGCCAATTGCAATTTTCCTGAGTCCCTCTGTGGCACCTGACCACACGACTGAACAGTAGTCCAAGAGTGACAAAACTAGGACCTGCCTTGTTGATTGTGTTGTTAAGAAGGTAGAGCAGCACTTTATTATGGACAGACTTATCCCCATCTTAGCTACTGTTGTATCAATATGTTTTGACCATGACAGTTTACAATCTAGGGTTACTCCAAGCAGTTTAGTCACCTCAACTTGCTCAATTTCCACATTATTTATAACAAGATTTTGTAGAGTTTAGTGAATGATTAGTCACAAATACAATGCTTTTAGTTTTTTAAATATTTAGGAATAACTTATTCCTTGCCACCCATTCTGAAACTAACTGCAGCTCTTTGTTAAGTGTTGCAGTCATTTCAGTTGCTGTAGTGGCTGATGTGTATAGTGTTGAGTCATCTACATACATAGACACACTGGCTTTACTCATACACCGCATACATAGACACACTGTCGTTAGTAAAGATTGGCCTAGACAGCTGCCCTGGGGAATTCCTGATTCTACCTGGATTATGTTGGAGAAGCTTCCACGCCCTCTGTTCTGTTAGACAGGTAACTCTTTATACACAATATAGCAGGGGATGTAAAGCAATAACACATATGTTTTTCCAGCAGCAGACTATGATCGATAATGTCAAAAGCCACACTGAAGTCTGAACAAAACAGCCCCCCAATCTTTTTATCGTCAATTTCACTCAGCCAATCAGTCATTTGTGTAAGTTCTGTGCTTGTTAAATGTCCTTCCCTATAAGCGTGCTGAAAGACTGTTGTCAATTTGTTTACTGTAAAATAGCATTGTATCTGGTCAAACACCATTTTCTCCAAAACTTTACTAAGGGTTGGTAACAGGCTGATTTGTCAGCTATTTGAGCCAGTAAAGGGGGCTTTACTATTCTTAGGTAGAGGAATGACTTTAGCTTTCCTCCAGGCCCGAGGGCGCACACTTTTCCTCTGTAATTTTCCATCCAAGTTGTCAGACCCCGGTGGCTTGTCATCGTTGATAGATAATACGTTTTACCCCCTCTTCCACACTCACTTTATAGATTTCAAAATTACAATTCTTGTCTTCCATAATTTGGTCAGATATACTTGGATGTGTAGTGTCAGCATTTGCTGATGGCATATCATGCCCAAGTTTGCTAATCTTGCCAATGAAAAAAACATTAAAGTAGTTGGCAATATCAGTGGGTTTTGTAATGAATGAGCCATCTGATTCAATGAATGGAAGAGCTGAGTTTGCGTTTTTTCACAATTTCATTTAAGGTGCTCCAAAGATTTTTACTATCATTCTTTGTCATTTATCTTTGTTTCATAGTGTAGTTTCTTCTTCTTTTTATTCAGTTTAGTCTCATGATTTCTCAATTTGCAGTACGTTTGCCAAGCAGTTGTGCAGCCAGACTTAAATTGCCATTCCCTTTGCCTCATCCCTCTCAACCATACAATTTCTCAATTACTTATCAATCCACAGGGATGTAACAGTTTTAGTCATTTTCTTAATGGGTACATGATTATTAGTAACTGGGATAAGCAATTGGATGTCACAGACAGACCTAAAACTGGGTGGCTTGCCCAACAAACTCTCCATAAATCCTACTAACTGGTGACCACTCAAAATAAAATAATTACAACATATGCTAACCTTTTACAGTTTACTTGTGACAGGTCACAAGTTCATTATCGAAGAACAATTTCCCATACAGACTGAGTAACACAATGATGATTCACCTGATTTTTAAATAATGACGACAATCCCTTACTGTGGGATGTAGCCTTATTTCAACTATGTGGGTGCGTGTATCAGCGAGAGAGAAAGAGAAGTTGAACTTACACACATGCGGGTGTCTCCTCCAGAATCAAGAAACGACAGGTGCCATGGAAACAGAAGTGGCTGTGGGAGTCAGGACAGTCATCGAAGTGGGATCGAACAGCTGCTGCAACAAACTCTGACAGAGAGAAAGAATGACATTTAAGGGTATTTCTAAAACATTGTGCAACTGGATTGCAGTCAGATTGCACGTACTCAATGATTTATAAATCACCTTGTATTCCAAATAACTACTCAATATGTGATGAAGATTAGAAATTCTGCACTTAGCTTTGCTCAAACTGATCCCCTCCAACATGCCGTTTCTCTCTTTGTAGGATTACACTGCAAAAGAGCCCAATAACCTGGCCATACGCCTTATAAAACTCCATAGGTCAGTCAGTGTCATAGATCTAAAATAACTTAATTCTTGGACAACAATGTCAAAATCTACTCCCACGCCTCCATCCCATGCCTCCAGTTGGGGAAGTTCCTGAGGCAGAGGAAACTTATTCTAAGCCTTTTGTTACATCGCTGAGTGACTGGGGTTGTCATGGCTTATGTCAGGGACAGGGCCCTCCAAGGGACAAGTCTAACCCCATGTCAAATCCCCAGTGCCACGACACAGCAAACAAAACATCTGTCCATCATCAAACCCATTAGAGGTCTGGAGAAAGCACATCCCTGAAGCCAGGAAGTAAAACGCTCACCCTTTTCACTCCATGGTTGTGTCTGAAAAGATTACTAGCCATCACGTCCTTGCTTCCTCCTTATGGAGTGGATCAAAAGGTCCCTCCTTCCGAGCTCTACTCTATTGAGCTTTGAGAGGAATTCAGGAAACAAGGAAAGAGGAGACAAGGATTTGACAGCTAGTAAGCTTTCACAGACACAGCCTCTCTCCTCTACCCTTTACATCCAATCAAACTTGATTTATTATGGCTAGAATAACATAATTCATCTTCTGAAATAAATTAACATTGGGATGAGCTGAAGAGGTCAGAACTCAGGAAGAACACGGTAACCACATTTTTGTGTCTGGACAAATTTCTTACTCATCAACTATACAGTCAGGGTTTCAAATTCCAACCTGACTGGCCCAAACAAAAGTCTGAGTATCTTTTCTCGGGCAGCCAAAACAGATGTCACAATGTGGCATTCAGAGAGGGAGGAAGAGAGGGAGTAAGTGAGAAAGAGAGAGAGGATGAACAGACAGACTGCTGCAGTACAGCCGACCGTAACACACTCCATTCCATTAGTAAATAGCTGGTTGGATTCCAGCCTACATGCATTGTCCTTTCTCCCCTCTCTCTTTCAGAGTCTGTATAAAGCTCTCTGTTCTTCCCTGAGGCATCTGCCCCAGCTACCCCTCAGCCCCTCTCTAGCAGAGTCCCAAATTGTACCCTATTCACTATAGTGCACTATTTTTGACCAGGGACCATAGGGCTCTGGTCAAACATGGAACCCTATTCCCTACATAGTGCACTATTTGGGATACAGTCCATCTCTCTCTTCATGTGATTTTGGCAGTCAGTCGAGGATAACATTTAGGAGGAACGGAAATTAGTCATTTCTGGATTTTAAATGGTGCCTCACAGATAATGGCGGAAATGTGATAGTTGCTAACCTGGGATTTAGGCTACTTGATAATTTTTTTTGCTACATTCTATCCAGGCTGAGAAACTAGATTTATGAAAAAAATAAACCAATTAATTCATGTGTAGCTTAGTATGTGTCCACTTTTGAAATACATTCTCTGTTGCCATCTGACTCTTCACTAGAAAAGCCTTTATAAAATGTGTGTGTGCAGTCACCTGCACATCTACACACACAAAGACAAAACACACACACACACACACACAAATACATACTTTTCACTGGAATGGTGGTTGTAGTGGTGATACTGGTGGTGGTAGTAGAAGAGGTAGTAACATTTACAGTGGTAGTGGTGGTAGTTACGGGAGGTGTGGTGGTCATTGTAGAATTAGTAGCAATAGTGGAATTATCCTGGCCTGTTCCATATGTAAAGAGCGAACCTATTGGAAGAAACAGATTATGAAATGATAAAGTGCATACATCAGTAATAATGTCAAGAGTGATCAGTGAAAAACGAACAAAATTCCAGTTGGCTTTAATAGTTGACAATCAGGAAACAGGCCGTCTCCAGATTACTTGTTGCTCTTAAAGTTTAACTAATCTCCCACTTGGAACACAAGATTTTTTGCACTGGGCTCATTGTGGATTGCATGCTGAGGCATGTTCTGTACTCATACCGCTCACATTTATCATTATGTTTGGAGCTCCTCTTACCAGTTGAGTAGTCCAAGAGTGGCAATAGGATGAACACACTACAATGGGTCTATAATAGGTCTAAGCTGGGATAGTCTTAATATAGACAGGTCTTGGGAGAGAGATCACACAATTAGAATACTGTAAGTATTCACTGTTATTCAGTGATATGGAGAAAGGCATTTTTTTTATTGAACCTTTATTTAACTAGGCAAGTCAGTTAAGAACAAACTCTTACTTGACGGCCTACCCCAGCCAAACCCTAACGACGCTGAGCAAATTGTGCCCCGCTCTATGGGACTCCCAATCAAAATCAAACTTTATTTGTCACATGCGCCAAATACAACTTACAAGCCCTTAACCAACAGTGCAGTTCAAGAATAAATTATTTTCAGTCATAAGAGCAACATTATGTGCACAATGAGTTAAAAAAATAAAAACACAAAAAAACTAACAAAATAGCACAATTGGTTGGGAGAATGTAAAACGTCAGCCATGTTCTTCGGCGCCATCTTGTTGTCAATCACGGCCGGTTGTGATACAGCCTGGAATCAAACCATGGCCTGTAGTGACGACACAGATGCAGTGCCTTAGACCGCTGCGCCACTCAGACAATAAAAATGCTGAGTATCAAATTAGCCATCACCATACTGCTCAGATAGATAATAGATGGTTGCAGTCTGTCATAAGGGTTTCAGGAAGGGCCATTTTCTTGCAAGCTCTTCCCTTTCTGAGAATTCAAATGATGGTTAAAAATAAAAGAAAACAATTTTAAATACTGAGCGTCAGTTAAATGGGTGACATCCCTGTGATCTTGCTAAGGACACTGTGCACGCAACAAGGTACAAAGTCCAGAAATAGAGAGGGCAAATGAATGAATGAAGCTGTGTCAAGGTAGTGATTGTCCCCAATGGCACCCTATTCTCTACATAGTGCACTACTTTTAACCCAAGCCCTAAGACCCCTGGTCAAAATTAGTACACTGTGTAGGGAATAGAGCTATATTTTGTACACAAGCCAGTGTAACTGAACAACCAATAACAGTAGCAGGGTCAAGTATTCCCTCCCTACTAAAAGGACGAGGCCATTAGAAACCTATGAATAGGTCTGAACTGACAGTTAACGCATGCTACATCAAACATCAACAGTGGCTCATTGGTCGGCCAACCATCTTTTTTCTCATAGAAAAGGTGAAATGTCACCGACCCTGAGGGATAGCCATAAAAATGGTTAGAATTCACAAATTGGAGCCATATTCAATCAAACCTGGAAACCAAATTCCCAGCGTATGAGTAGGCTAGGTTAGGCTATATAGGCCTGGAGTATCAACTTTGTCCTTTCTGATGCCCACGAAAATATTGAAATAGAGGTTACTGTTAATATTTTGTATTTACAATTGTCGTTTCTCCCTGCTTTTTCAGGGACCTCTGGTTGAGGTTTTATTTGAAAGGAATTGTATTTGTAAGGAAAATGGTCTACAGAAGCAAAGCTAGTTTATTAGGAAATAATAAGGACCTTTTCCCTTATGGTATAGCAAATTCAAATTTACTCAAATCCATTTTATATTTAACATTTTACACCTTAAAATATTTTACCAACTGTTTTTTTTTTTTTTCATTGAACTCACCAGTAATGAGAAATATCGCATCCCAGAAAGCCCGATTCATCATGATGAAGGTTGTCTATCAAGATAATCCTCCGAAATTAGAATGTTCTCTGCTCAATTCCATAAATATTTGTGTAGGCCTACGCACGCATCCGTCAGGCGAGAGAAATGTATTCGTCTAAAATTAAATGTAAAAAAAACCTTTCTGCTTCTCCACTATAGGCTACTAACTGACGTTCTTCAGAAATTTCTCAAACAATGCAAGTGCGTCGCTATTCAGCAACTTCATTATTGTCCAATGCCATGTGCAAACTGAGTTGACGTGCCTGATATGTCATCATTAAAGTGTATCAACCAACAAGTCTTCAAATACTTCGTTTCGATTCATATTTATTACATTTAAACGGAGACGTTAAGTCCATGCCCTAAACAATTCCACTCTTCTCCTGTCGAAATAAACCCTTTCACGCACGGCACACGTAATCTTGTCAGTAGCGTCCCCTGAGGAGCTCTATCATGGGACACATGTAATTGGAGAGAGAGAGAGCGGCGTGAGATAGTGATAAATATATATATATATATATTTTTCCCTTTCGTACTCTACTACTTGCACATTGTTACAACACTGTACATAGCCATAATTTAATCTTTGAAATGTATCTATTCCTTTGACACTTTTGTGAGTAATGTTTACTGTTAATTGTTTATTTCACTTTTTAATTGAATTAAGAAAGAGCGAGTGATTATTCAATATCATTCTGTCTTTGCTCTCTCTGGGAATGTTTTAGAGTAAAATTAAACTTATCACAAGAATCTTGTAATTATAACTCAATCTTCAAATGACTGGCTTTCATATTTCAATTTGGTGGTGGCTTTTATATGGGCAGTTATACTGAACAAAAATATAAATGCAACATGTAAAGTGTTGACCCCATGTTTCATGAGCTGAAATAAAAGATCCCATAGAGAAAGCGTATTTCTCTCAAATTTTGTGCACATAATTGTTTGCATCCTTGTTAGTGAGCATTTCTCCTTTGCCAAGATAATCCATCCACCTGACAGGTGTGGCATATCAAGAAGATGATTAAATAGCATGATCAGTACACAGGTGCACCTTGTGCTGGGGCCAATAAGAGGACACTCTAAAATGTGCCGTTTTGTAACACAACACAATGCCACAGATGTCTCAAGTTTGAGCGAGCGTTCAATTTGCATGTTGACTGCAGGAATGTCCACCAGAGCTGTTGTCAGATAATTGAATGTTCATTTCTCTACCATGAGCCACCTCCAATGTCATTTTAGAGAATTTGGCAGTACGTCCAACTGGCTTCACAACCGCAGACCACATGTATGGCTTTGTGTGGGCAGCGGTCAACATTTTGAACAGTGTCCCATGGTAGTGGTGGGGTTATACTGTAGTATGGGCAGGCATAAGCTACGTACAACAAACACAGTTGCGTTTTATTGATGGCAATTTGAATGCACAGAGATACCGTGATGCGATCGTGAGGCCCATTGTCATACCATTCATCCTCGTCCATCACCTCAGCATGATAATGCATGGCCCCATGTCGCAAGGATCTGTACACAATTCCTGGAAGTTGAACATTTTCCAGTTCTTCAGCATACTCACCAGACATATCACCCATTGAGCATGTTTGGGATACTCTTAATCGACGTGTATGACAGTGTGTTCCAGTACCCGCCAAGATCCAGAAACTTCACACAGCCATTGAAGAGGAGTTGGATAACATTCAACAGGCCACAATCAACAGTGTGATCAACTCTATGCGAAGGAGATGTCACGCTGCATGAGGCAAATGGTGCTCACACCAGATACTGACTGGTTTTCTGATCCACGCCCCTACCTTTTTTGACCAACTGATGCATATCTATATTCCCAGTCATGTGAAATCCATAGATTAGGGCCTTTTCAATTTATTTTGATTGACTGATTTCCTTATATGAACTGTAACTCCGTAAAATCATTGAAATTGTTGAATGTTGCGTTTATATTTTTATTCAGTGTATGTAGCCTACATCTAGTGCACCCATATGTGCCGACAGATTTTACAGAATCAATGTCTGCATACTGCATACTTATGCTTCCATAGAGCAATAACAGTTGGCTCCACTCCACTTAATACACTCACAAATCAGCATAAAACTGATAAAGGTTAATGAGCACATTCCCTTTATGTTGATCCAACAACACCCATGCACCTTGAAACTCAGAAAACTCCAGATACAGAGCATGTTCTTTTACATTTCCAAACCAAATTAAAAGGATGTTGGTCTTGAAATAGTAAACATCAAAATCTTTCATTCATATCCATGAAAGTATGTATGTATGGATATGTATGTATGAAATGTATGGCAATGTATTGAATGGACACTTAACATCATGCAGGTTTCTCTGATCAAATACCCTAACCTAAAATGGCGCCCAATCAAATAAAACATGTGCTGTCAGCTTAATAAACAACGTATCCTAAAACCAGACAGGTAAAGGAAAAATGAATATGGAATGGACAATCATAACTGTTGTCCAGGAGTTTCACCCAAGTGTCATGATCAGTGGTTTCAAGTTTGTTTCTGTACATTTTTGACCAGCTTATCATAGTAAAACAGAAAAAATATTTCTGCATTTCCTGCTGTGTAAACACATTGCAAATAGGCTCACGATAACGTCTGATAAAGTTGGTTAGCTGATATTCAGAGCTTAAATAGCCAAATTGATTAGTCACAAGAATCAAGACTAATAATATCAGACCTCAAGATAAGACACAGATGCAGACAGTTCAAAATAACAAACGTTCATTTACAAAACAGGGAGCAGGCAATCAACAGGTCAAGGGCAGGCAGAGGTCAGTAATCCAGGTCAGAGTCCGTAAAGTACAGAACGGCAGGGTCAGGGCAGGGAGGGGTCAGTAATCCAGGACAGTGTCAAAAGGTACAGAACAGCAGGCTCAGGGCAGGCAGGATGGTCAAAAACCGGGAGAACTAGAAAACAGGAACTAACACGAATCAGGCATATGGGAAAAAAATGCTGGTAGGCTTGATGAGACAAGACAAACTGGCAACAGACAAACAGAAAACACAGGTATAAATGCACAGGGGATAATGGGGAAAATGGGCAACACCAGGAGCGGGGTGGAGACAAGCACAAGACAGGTGAAACAGATCAGGGTGTGACAAATAAAGCCAATGCAATGGCCTCTTTTACAAATGGTGGGCCTACCACATTCAGTAGGCTACATCCCAGGCAGATTTTTTTTGTCTTTCCTAGGGTGGCAAAAATGTAAGGACCGGCCCTGTTCCCATTTAGTTAACATTATCAAAGTTTCCCTTTACTGTGGAAATTGTGATCGAATCAACGCAATATTAGCGTTCAATGCAACATACCGAAACAAAACAAACTATGCAGAACGCTTTGGAGTAGGATTCTATTGCATTGACACATATGACTCAGCCAGTACTCTAAAAAGACTGGTGTGGCATAACCAATCAGATTTGCATTAGGCCTATATGCAAATAGACCATTGCCATATATGGATCTGAGCCATTCACTTTGAACTGGACTGTGTTCACAGCATGAGTGGTGGTGAGTAGATGTGCTTGTTTTGAGATCAAAGCTGCATGTACTGAAGCCATGTGTGGACATTTGTTCATATCCTTTACTAGTTAGTGAGTTATTAGCCTAGTTGTAGATCATTTATAGTCAGCAATGGGGGAGTGATTGCTTTCTACAAAGCACAAAGTGTGTACATTTCTAGACCTTTTTGAAAAGCAAGTCAGATAAAGAGCTTTTTTTTGTCTTAAAGGGGCAGTATTGTATTTTGAGACAGGCTTGAATAAGCTAAGAGCCAATAGGCAGAGGGTTGCATCATTTGTCTGATTCTCTGTTATAATGGTATAGGAATAAGAATGCATTTTATTTTGTAAAGTGGTTTCTTGCATCAAACAACAACATTTTCAGTCACCTCCATGTCTGAAGGACAAGTGGATAAACAGGTTAATGTCAATCCCAACATGTTTTTTTTCAAAAGGCTCATGAAATGTAGGCCTACATTGAACATCACACATTGGCTGCTGAACACCACCACTACTGTAGGCTGAATGATAGAACAGCTATTTCCATGTTACAATGTTATTGGATACATTTTTTTCCATTGTTTTTGATGGTAGGCCACTCTGGTAGACCTACTTTATGATCAAATAGCCACAGTAGCCTACTTGATCATTGTCTGTAACTTAAAGCGAGTGCAGCCTCAGTGTTCACAGTAAATGTTCAAGTTTAGGCTCAGCAGACTTGAAATTTGCTCAGTGCCTCATTTTTTTAAAGGGAAGATTGGTAGTGGGTCACCAGAATTGTCATCATGCTTCACTGTGCTCGGTCCTGTAATTGCATTATAATGTGTGAACACGTCGCCCCATGACACCAAGTGTTTGACCCATAATGTAAATGTTTGCTCCACTATATTTATGCACACTTATTCACTACAAAATTATATTCGACACCACTTACTTTCTGCAGTTTGCCAGTTGTCTTAGAGCTTTGGATCTACAGGGGTCTGTTGGAAAGCATAATATTGACACATGTCAGAGAGAATTGTCTGTTTGGAGGTGAGTTAAGTGATATAAACTAATTTACCACCAGAAAGTTAATGAGAGAACAGCTAAAAAAAACATTTTGTTCAATGGGTTCAAAAATACATAGTACATTGTAGTAATATCCAAAAGTGACAACAGTAATAGTGCAAATTTAACTTAAAATTAGATAAAGGGTTGAATTTAACCAGGAAGTTTTGTTAAGCATGATTACTGAATCAGTCTTGATTTAACCCAGTTTAACCTTTTCCTCTGGTCACACAGAGCAATTTTTGGCAGTCTTTATCTATGTTGGTGCAACCCACCCTGATTTGTCACTGCTGGCTAAATTATTAGATGAATAAATTAGATATCTGGCTAGTTGACTTATAGAAACATGATAAGCCACAATAGTTAAATTGGTAGTCATACCAAAAATACAGCACATGCAATGTAATTTCATCACTTAAACCACCTCCAGGGGCAGTTTATAATTAAACCCTAATCTAAGTTTAAATTTGATTTTGAAACAAGAGTAGACTTGATCCTGGTTCAAAGTGAAAATTTAGATTAGATGAAGGGTTAAATGTAACTAGGACTAATTCCATACTAGGTTTAACGTTTTATGCAACATGATTAATATATCAACCTTAATTGAAGTGTTCATTCATGTTGCTGCAACCCACCCTGGTATTTTACAACTGGTTTTACTTTGAAGTATTGAATTGAAAACTCATCAAATGCAATTACCCATAAACCTTCAGTGCAGCACCATCTGCTGGCTGGACAGCAACATTTGAAGAGGCTGATCAGTATTAGCAAATTATGTTGGTCGTAGCCTATAATACTGTATGTGCCTCAATTCAACTTGGTGACCTACAGGCTACACAAACTTCAAACTGTCACACATTGATGTCAATTGGAAATTTGCTGTACTTATAGTAGAGATGTTTTGGGGGTCTGCGCTCTGCGTCCTGGCCAACCTGTATGATTCAAGCACTTTACAACGACTTTATGGATGACCGAATAGTTCCACTGTTACAATTTTGCTTGAAAATAGAAAATATAATCTAACCTAACCAACCTATCATTTGTGTTTCTGAAGAAAAAAAAAGTTATACTTGTTTCTACTGGCAATGATTTAAATGTGATGTTAATAGTGACATTGTATGCACTCGTCAGTATGGCTATAACCTTGCCATAATGAATGCACCCATCATAGTAAAATATTTCTGAAAGTAAACCGTGTGTGTGTGTGTGTCTATGTGCCCATGTGTGTACATACAGTATGCTCCCTCTACCTTTCCTCTCAGTTTATTCAGAATTTTGTGAACAAGATGTTTCGGGAGCATTGGGATGCTCAGCTGTTCAACAGGTCACCCTGTTCTGGACTTGCATCATGTCCATCTACTCCATGGGAAGGCTGCCGGAGCTCTTATAGCTGGACCCATGAGCGTAACCTTTGGAGGATAATTTGACTTATTTGATTAATACATTTTGGCCTACTTTTGAAGGCAATGTTATAAATATCAATATCAGCTTTTTACACAAGGATGTCTGGTAACCTTGGTATGTTGTCCTCACTGAGAAGCTTATTAAGTTTTATTTGTACGTTGTATTTTTGAACGTTGTCAATTTATCAATCAATCAATCAAATGTATCTATTAAACCCTTCTTACATCAGCTGATGTCACAAAGTGCTGTACAGAAACCCAGTGTCATGCCCTGACCTTAGTAATCTTTGTTTTCTTTAGGGTGTGACAAGGGTGGTTTGTGTAGTTTTCATTGTCTAGGGGTTTTTGTATGTTTATGGGGTTTCCTAGTCTAGGTGTTTATATATCTATGGTTGCCTACATTGGTTCTCAATCAGAAGCAGCTGTTTATCGTTGTCTCTGATTGGGGACCATATTTAGGTAGCCATATTCCTTGGATAGTTTGTGGGTTATTATTCGATGTTTAGCTGCCTGTTTGCACTAGTCATATAGCGTCCGTATAGTTTTGTTCAGTGTTCTCTCTTTATTAAAGTAGTATGTACGCCTATCATCAATATGACGAACGTGACAGAACAACCCACCAAGAAAGGACCAAGCAGCGTGCTAAAAAGGAGTGGACATCTTGGACCCTGGAGAAAGAGGAGTGGAGTACATCCTGGACCTGGGAGGACGTAATAGCAGGGGACAAGACCCTGCCATGGAAGCAGGTGGAGATGGCACAGGAGGAACGGCGTCGATATGAGGGTACATGGCTGGCACAGAAGCCCGAGAGGCACACAAGGAGATTGCATGAGTCAGGTCGGAGACTTGAGCCAACTCCTTGTGCTTACTGTTATGCGGTGGAGCACACGGTGTCTCCAGTGCCTAGTCTAGCCCGGTGCGCTCTATTCCAGCTCCTTACATTGGCCGGGCTAGAATGGGCATCCAGCCAGGAAGGAGGATGCCGGCTCAGCGCTCCTGGTCTCCAGTGTACCTCCTTGGACCAGAATATCCTGCGCCGGCTTTGCGTACTGGCCTCCAGTGCGCCTCCAGGGTCCAGTACGCCCTGTTCCTGCTCCCCGCACTCACCCTGAAACAGCAAACAGCAAGCAATGCAGGTGTAGAAGCACGGTGTCTAGGGAAAAACTCCCTGGAAAGGCCGGAACCGAGGAAGAAACCTAGAGGAACCAGGCTATGAGGGGTGACCAGTCCTCTTCTGGCTGTGCCGGGTGGAGATTGTAACAGAACATAGCCAAGATGTTCATAGATGACCAGCAGGGTCAAATAATAATCACAGTGGTTGTAGAGGATGCAACAGGTCAGCACCTCAGGAGTAAATGTCAGTTGGCTTTTCATAGCCGATCATTCAGAGTATCTCTACCGGTCCTGTTGTCTCTAGAGTTGAAAACAGCAGGTCTGGGACAAAAAAACACATTTCCATTTCACACGTGTATAATACAGACTTGTGAAACAAATATAAGCACCCACTGAATTATTATTATGAAGACAGCAAGGCTACCTTTATTTTATGTTTCCTCACAGTGGAGTCAGTCAATAAAAAATGTGGAGGTGTTTGTTTCTCAAGGCTGATAGAGATCTCTGAACCTTGCAGGGTGGCGCCAGAGCAGTATACGATATCTATATGAGTACTATTTTCATTAACGTAATTAATTCCTTGATATTCAGGATTTACTTAACTCTACTTGTCTCTACTCTATTCTATTCTCCTGTACTCTACTCTACTTTAAAACCACTGTGTTGCTCTCACAGGAAGAAGACTATGCTGTTGAATAATATCTTCTTGATGCTGAGTTCACTCCTAGCGATGACCAGCAGAGCTGCCAAGTCTTTTGAAATGATCATCATCTCCAGGGTCCTGGTTGGAATCAATGCTGGTATGTACTGTATATGGTATGTACTGTATATTAAAAAAGAGGGTTCTTAGATGGGGGTTCTTATGTCATCAAACCATGCTCATTGTGCCACTGACTGCATTACGATTTTGGGGTTTTACAATAGAAACATTTGTAATACTTGTATGTTTGTTCTTAGGTCTTTAAATGTTGATGGCATAAACAGTGTATTTATACATAATAAGACAAATGAGACAAACAGCTGTACAATTACAGTATGTTTGATATTGGAAAATGAAACCACCGACAGAAATTATCCACTCCTTTCACAGGGATGAGTGGTTTCACAGGGATCACAGGGATCAGTATGAATGTACAACCCATGTATTTTGGAGAGAGCGCTCCCAAGCACCTGCAAGGGGCTGCTTCCCTGTCGTCCAGCCATCTTCACATCACTTGGAGTGGTGTTAGGACAGGTTGTAGCATTCGGAGGCTACGAAATCAGCTTGCAGTTCAGTGTTACACATCAATCTAGCACCTACAAAAGATTGTGTGACTTGTTTGGGGAAATAATTGCAGTTTGAAACTTTGTTTAATTAAGTCAGTATTTCATTTGATGGTGGTCATGTGTTTCCAGGGAGATCTTAGGCAGTGAGCCATGATGGCAATACCTACTGGGCAGTAATGCCATCCCAGGCCTCATCCAGCTCCTCACTCTCCACTGGTTCCCAGAAAGCTCTCAATACCTCCTCGTAGACCAGGGGAAAAGGAGGCCTGTATCAATGGTAGGTAGGAGGAGAGCCAGACCATGACCTGTGTTAGTCTGTGGCTGTGTGCGGTACTTTCTTGTCTGAGCCACATGGCTCTGTTCCTCTTGTATGTGAGTTAGTGTGAGCGATATATACAGTAAAAACATGAGCAAGTTCTGCTGCTGTTATTCATTATTCTGCATCAGCAGGGATGGGCAGTCTTTGTATCAATTGCATGCATCTGTGTACTTTTTTTAATCATTTGTTTGTATTTACATAATGCATTGTGTGTGCATGCATGTTAGCCTTGTGGCGTCTGCGTGGCTGTGAGATCCAGCGGTCAGAGTTGGATGAGATCTTCCAGGAGCAGGCTGAGGTTAAAGTCCTGAGGCCCAGCAGACCCTGGGAGTTGTTGGCTGACCGTAACGTCCACTGGCAGGTGATCTCCATCAGTAGCACCATGCAACTCTGTGGCAATGACTCGATTCTGCAAAAACATTAGAACTCGGAACTCAGAACTTGGATCGTAGAACTTATAAGATCTTTATTTTTCAACAGGGAAATTCATTTGTTCCTAATTTTCAATACATTATGTAGGCTACATGTGTCACATAAAATCACAAATACTACACTACATAACAAAAGGGATGTGGACACCTGCTCACCAGACATCTCATTCCAAAATCATGGGCATTAATATGGAGTTTGTCCACCCTTTGCTGCTATAACAGCCTCCACTTGCTGCGGGGACTTGCTTCCATTCAGCCAAAAGAGCATTGGTGAGGTCGGGCACTGACGTTGGGCGATTAGGCCTGGCTCACAGTCTGCGTTCCAATTCATCCCAAAGGTGTTTGATGGGGTTCAGGTCAGGGCTCTGTGCAGGCCAGTCAAGTTCTTCCACACTGATCTCAAAAAATCATTTCTGTATGGACCTCATTTGTGCATGGGGGTATTGTCATGCTGAAACTGGAAAGGGCCTTCCCCAAAATGTTGCCACAAAGTTGGAAGCACAGAATCGTCTAGAATGTTGTTGTGTGCTGTAGCGTTAATTTCCCTTCACTTGAACTAAGGGGCCTAGCCCGAACCATGAAAAACAGCCCCAGACCCTTATTCCTTTACAGATGACATCATGCATTGGGGCAGGTAGTGTTCTTCTGGCATCCGCCAAACCCAGATTTGTCTGATGGACCGTCAGATGATGAAGCGTGATTCATCACTCCAGAGAACGCGTTTCCACTACTCCAGAGTCCAATGGCAGCGAGCTTTACACCACTCCAGCCAACGTTTGGCATTGCACATGGTGATCTTAGGCTTGTGTGCGGCTGCTTGGCCATGGAAACCCATTTCATGAAGCTCACAATTGTCAGTTATTGTGCTGACATTGCTTCCAGAGGCAGTTTGGAACTCGGTAGTGAGTGTTGCAACCGAGGACATGATTTTTACACGCTATGCGCTTCAACACTCTGTGGTCCCGTTCTGTGAGCTTGTGTGGCTCTAGCAGGGCATCATTTTACAAACTGACTTGTTGGAAAGGTGGCATCCTATGATGCTGCCACATTGAAAGTTACTGAGTTCTTCAGTAAGTCCATTATACTGCCAATGTTTGTCTATGGAGATTGCATTACTGTATGTTCGATTTTATACACCTGTCAGCAACGGGTGTGGCTGAAATAGCCAAACCCACACATTTGAAGTTATGTATGTATGTATGTAATCTGGTGAATGATGTCCCTTTAGCCGCTTTCTTACAAACAATGTAAGCAGCAGACTCCTCTTGTTATTGAAGCTTGGTTTCTCCCCACATTCATTGTTTCTCCGAGTCAGCAGGGTTCTGGTAGTGGGTTTCTGACAGAGCTCTCTATCTAGGATCAAAGTTAACTACCTCTGAAGTACACCATTGTTCTGACAGCAAAACCCAGCTCAGATTAACTTCTGGACAGAGCCTGTTCCTAGCCCCTCCCTCACAACAGACTTGATTAGAATGTGAGATCCGCTACCAATTTCATAGTGAGAGTAGACGGGCTTACATTTCATCGTACGGTACCTTGTTAAAAATGCATTCTGGTGATGATGACGTACGGTTGTACTTTACATTTGTAATGCTTGCGGGAGTTAGGGAGGAGAACATAAAGGGTTGTTTGTATTTCAGGGTTTAATGAAGAGGTGTAGTCAGTCCAAGACCATGCCATTTCACTGGTGCTGCAGATTTAGTAAACTTCTTCAGGATCGCTGTCCCTTCCACGGGACGGTTGAGCTAACGTAGGCTAATGCGATTAGCATGAGGTTGTAAGTCACAAGACAATTTCCCAGGACATAGGCATATCTGATATTGGCTTAAATTCTTGTTAATCTATCTGCACTGTCCAATTTATATTAACTATTACATTGAAATAATAACATGCTATTGTTTGAGGAGAGTGCACAATTTTGAACATTAAAAAGTTATTAATAAACAAATTAGTCATTTGGGCAGTCTTGATACATTTTTTACAGAAATGCAATGGTTCATTGGATCAGTCATCCAGTGGGTAAAATATATTGCACCTGGGCTGAAATAATACATTACCTTTCTCTTGCATTTCAAAGATGATGGTACAAAAAAATACACAAGAACAGTTTTTTTTCTTTGTATTATCTTTTACCAGACCTATTGTGTTATTCTCTAAAGTGTTTCCTTTCAAATGGTACCAAGAATATGCATATCCTTAAGGGGCTGAGCTACAGGCAGTTAGATTTGAGTCATTTCAGGGGGAAAAAAAGAGGTGGATCCTTTATATATATATTTATAACATTTTATTTGTCACATACATGTGATTAGCAGATGTTATTGCGGGTGTAGCGAAATGCTCGTTCTTCTAGCTCCGACAGTGCAGTAACATCTAACAAATGACAACATATACACACATCTAAGTAGGAATGAATTAAGACTATATACATATGGACGAGCGATGTCAGAGCGTAATGGACTAAGATACAGTGGGGGAAAAAAGTATTTAGTCAGCCACCAATTGTGCAAGTTCTCCCACTTGAAGATGAGAGGCCTGTAATTTTCATCATAGGTACACTTCAACTATGACAGACAAAATGAGAAAAAAATCCCATTGTAGGATTTTTAATGATTTTTATTTGCAAATTATGGTGGAAAATAAGTATTTGGTCAATAACAAGTTTCTCAATACTTTGTTATATACCCTTTGTTGGCAATGACAGAGGTCAAACGTTTTCTGTAAGTCTTCACAAGGTTTTCACACACTGTTGCTGGTATTTTGGCCCCTTCCTCCATGCAGATCTCTAGAGCAGTGATGTTTTGGGGCTGTTGCTGGGCAACACGGATTTTCAACTCCCTCCAAAGATTTTCTATGGGGTTGAGATCTGGAGACTGGCTAGGCCACTCCAGGACCTTGAAATGCTTCTTACGAAGCCACTCCTTCGTTGCCCGGGTGGTGTGTTTGGGATCATTGTCATGCTGAAAGACCCAGCCACGTTTCATCTTCACTGCCCTTGCTGATGGAAGGAGGTTTTCACTCAATCTCACGATACATGGCCCCATTTACACGGATCAGTCGTCCTGGTCCCTTTGCAGAAAAACAGCCCCAAAGCATGATGTTTTCACCCCCATGCTTCACAGTAGTTATGGTGTTCTTTGGATGCAACTCGGCATTCTTTGTCCTCCAAACACGACGAGTTGAGTTTTTATCATCTGACCATAAGACATTCTCCCAATCTTCTGGATCATCCAAATGCTCTTTAGCAAACTTCAGACGGGCCTGGACATGTACTGGCTTAAGCAGGGGGACACGTCTGGCACTGCAGGATTTGAGTCCCTGGCGGCGTAGTGTGTTACTGATGGCAGGTTTTGTTACTTTGGTCCCAGCTCTCTGCAGGTCATTCACTAGGTGGTGTGGTTCTGGGATTTTTGCTCACTGTTCTTGTGATATTTTTGACCCCACGGGGTGAGATCTTGCGTGGAGCCCCAGATCGAGGGAGATTATCAGTGGTCTTGTATGTCTTCCATTTCCTAATAATTGTTCCCACAGTTGATTTCTTCAAACCAAGCTGCTTACCTATTGCAGATTCAGTCTTCCCAGCCTGGTGCAGGTCTAGAATTTTGTTTCTGGTGTCCTTTGACAGCTCTTTGGTCTTGGCCATAGTGGAGTTTGGAGTGTGACTGTTTGAGGTTGTGGACAGGTGTCTTTTATACTGATAACAAGTTCAAACAGGTGCCATTAATACAGGTAACGAGTGGAGGACAGAGGAGCCTCTTAAAAAAGTTACAGGTCTGTGAGAGCCAGAAATCTTGCTTGTTTGTAGGTGACCAAATACTTATTTTCCACCATAATTTGCAAATAAATTCATAAATCCTATAATGTGATTTTCTGGATTTTTTTTTCCCCCTCATTTTGTCTGTCATAGTTGAAGTGTACCAATGATGAAAATTACAGGCCTGGAGTGTCCTGGAGGGCGGATAGTTTTCCCCCGGTATTGCGTTGGGCAGACTGCACCCCAGTCTGGTGATCCTTGCGGTTGTGGGCGGTGCAGTTGCCGTACCAGGTGGTGATACAGCCCAACAGGATGCTCTCAATTGTGCATCTGTAAAAGTTTGAGGGTTTTAGGTGACAAGCCCAATTTCTTTAGCCTCCTGAGGTTGAGGCTCTGTTGCACTTTCTTCACCACACTGTCGGTGTGGGTGGTCCAGTTCAGTTTTTCAGTGATGTGTACGCCAAGGAACTTGAAGCTTTCCACCTTCTCCACTGAGGTCCCGTTGTTGTAGATAGGGGGGGTGCACCCTCTGCTGTTTCCTGAAGTCCACAATCATCTCCATTGTTTTGTTGACGTTGAGTGAGAAGTTGTTTTCCAGGCACCACACTCCCAGGGGCCTCACCTCCTCCCTGTAGGCCGTCTCGTAATCAAGCCTACTACTGTTGTGTCGTCTGCTAACTTGATTTTTTGAGTTAGAGGTGTGCATGGCCACGCAGTCATGGGTGAACAGAGTACAGGAGAGGACTGAGCACGTACCCTTATGGGGCCCCAGTGTTGAAGATTAGCAAAGTGGAGATGTTGTTTCCTACCTACACCAGCTGGGGGTGGCCCATCAGGAAGTCCAGGACCCAGTTGCTCAGGGCGCGGTTCAGACCCAGGGCCCCAAGCTTGATGATGATCTTGGATGGTACTATGGTGTTGAAGGCTGAGCTATAGTCAATCAACAGCATTCTTACATAGGTATTCCTCTTGTCCAGATGGGATAGGGCAGTGTGCAGTGTGACTGCGATTGCATCCTCAGTGGAGCTATATATGCAAATTGAAGTGGGTCTAGGGTGTCAGGTGAGGTGGAGGAGATATGATCCTTAACTAGCCTCTCAAAGCACTTCATGCTGACAGAAGTGAGTGCTACGTGGCGATAGTCATTTAGTTCAGTTATCTTTGCTTTCTTGGGTACAGAAACAATAGTGGACATCTTGAAGCAAGTGGGGAAAGCAGACTGGATAGGGAGAAATTTAATATGTCCGTAAACACTCCAGTCAGCTGGTCTGCGCATGCTCTGAGGACGCGGCTAGGGATGCCGTCTAGGCTGGCAGCCTTACGAGGGTTAACATGCTTAAATGTCTTACTCATTTGGCCACGGAGAACGATAGCCCACAGTCCTTGGGAGCGGGCCGAGTCGGTGGCACTGTGTTATTCTCAAAGCAGGTGAAGGTGTTTAGCTTGTCTGGAAGCAAGATGTCGGTGTCTGCGAAAAGCCTGGTTTTCCTTATGTAGTCCGTGATGTCTGTAGACCCTGCCACATACATCTCCTGTCTGAGCCATTGAATTGCAACTCCACTTTGTCTCTGTACTAACTTTTTGCCTGTTTGATTGCCTAACGAAGGGAATAGCTACACTGTTTGTATTCAACCATATTCCCAGTCACCTTGCCATGGTTAAATGCGGTGGTTCGCGCTTTCAGTTTTGTGTGAAGGCTGCCATCTATCCACGGTTTTTGGTTTGGGTAGGTTTTAATAGTCATAGTGGGAACAACATCCCCTATACACTAAACTCCCCAAATACAGTTGTGCCAAGCTTGTAGCGTCATACCCAAGAAGACTATAGGCTGTATTCACTGCCAAAGGAGCTTCAACAAAGTACTGAGTAAAGGGTCTGAATACTTATGTAAATGTGATATTTTCATTATGGGGTATTGTGTGTTAGATTGATGAGGAAAAAAATGTTTTAATCCATTTTAGAATAAGGCTGTGACGTAATTTTTTTTTTGTTGAAAAAGTCAAGGGGTCTGAATACTTTCCGAATGCACTGTATTTACATTAAAATACAAACATTGTTACATTAAGTGTGTGCCCTCAGGCCACACTTGCCTGCCTGCCTGATTCTGACCTGATTACAAACCTCTGCCTGCCCTGACCCCGAGCCTGCCTGCCGTCCAGATCCTCAAAGTTCTACAGCTGCACCATCCTGACTGGTTACATCCCCGCCTGGTATGGCAACTGCTCTGCATCCGACCACAAGGTGCTACAGAGGGTACTGCTTACTGCCCAGTACATCACTGGGGCCAAGCTTCCTGACATCCAGGACCTCTATACTAGGCGGTGTCAGAAGAAGGCCCTAAAAATTGTCAAAGACTCCAGCCACCTTAGTCATAGACTGTTCTCTCTCTGCTACCTCACGGTAAGCAGTACCGGAGCGCCAAGTCTAGGTCCAAAGACTCCTTACCAGCTTCTACCTCCAAGCCATAAGAGTGTTGAACAGTTAATCAAATGGCTACCCAGACTATTTGCATTGACTCCTTCTTTTTTACGCTGCTGCTACTATCTATGCATAGTCAATTTACCCCTACCTACATGTACAGATTGCCTGACTAACCTGTATACCCGCACATTGACTCGGTACTGTATACAGTATAGCCTCGTTATTGTTATTTTACTGTTACTTTTTTAACTTTAGTTTATTCAGTAAATATTCTCTTAAATCTTATTTTCTTAACTGCATTGTTGGTTAATAAGGGCTTGTACGTAAGCATTTCACGGTAATGTACTGAAGGTAGGTGAGGAGTCAAACACAGAGAGGCAGAGGTCAGTGTAGCGTATTTTATCAGGGCAAGTCCAAAAACACAGTACAGTACAATACCCCAAAACAACGACCAAGGCAATGGGAACTAACAGTACTCCCGTAAGGCGCAAAAACACAACGCACCTTACTATAATAACCACACGCGAAATACACTGAGGAAAGCCTCCACAAGCAACAAGAAAAATAATCCCGCACAAACCTAAGCAGGGAAACAGGGGTAAATATACACACAGAAATTAAAGCAAATGAAAAGCAGGTGTGAATGAACCAAAGACAAAACAAACGGAAAAGGAAACATGGATCGGTGATGGCTGGTAGACCGGCGACGCCAACGCCGAACAGGGAGAGGAACCACCTTCGGTGGAAGTCGTGACATGTACTCTGTTTACTTGTCAATTTGAACCATGTGGCTTTTCAGCAGCTAGTATGAAATACTGTTCTTGAATTCTACTGTGACCAGTTTTTGTTAATGAAGATACTCAAAAAAAAAAAAAAGTGAAATCAGTCATAACCCTGACACTATATTCTAGTCGGGGGTCCTATGTGTCTTGAGAGGATTTTTAAAAGTTAACAATATAATTTATCAAATTTGGAATGGTGAAAAAATGATGTTCAGGTAAATGTGCAGTTCAACTTCTGCTGCCCCATGTATCATAGGGTTATCATAAGGATATGGTGGATGATATTTTAACAAGGTGAAACAATTCTATACAAAGCTACTGTATGTTCAGATAAATATTATACTATATATATATATATATATATATATATATATATTATATAATTTCACAAATCTTTATTATCAAATGATCCAACTGTATGTTGTTTTGAAAATGGTGTGTTCTATTTCATTGTTTGGAATAGATTGTGATAATAAATTGTGTCTATCTTCTAAATTGTGTTTATCTTCTTGTTGTTGTAATTTAATATCATTCTGTTACATTGGAAAATAAATGATCTTGTAAAAGTTAAGTGTTTACAGGCTTTCTTTGGTCACAAGTGGTCTACCATTCCATAGACATCCTTTAGACAACTCAATCAACACATTTGTTATGGCAAGAACATGATGACCCCAGATTTGTCCAAATAAACAAGACCATGCAAGGTATCTGTCTAGATATAAACTAACTGATTACACAATATGCTAAACACTGGACATAAAGGGAGACCCCCATGTCATTGCATGTTCTTTATTATGGCAGGAAATTGTACTATCGGTCAGGTACATTGGCTTTTTTATCATCAACTAAATTAGCATCACACAGGTTTTTGTAAATAATAAATAGTGCATTCAAATGCCAACAATTAGAATATCAAATGATCTAATTTGGATCAGTAAATAGCTATCAGTACATACAGCAAAAATAACAAACATATATTCAATATTCTTTTTTTATCGCATTCGCTAGATAATAGTTATGAAAATCAACTGCTAGATATACTATATTTGTCGTATCCACATGAAAATTATTGAATGATAAAGTACATGTTTTATTCTCATCTCGTGTTAGTATATCAGGTCAGAAGTACCGTACATAATTGGAGATAAGCCTTAGCCTGTTTCTTTATTTTTAATGATCAATTCTCTTTTAGTTTATTGCCAATAACAATCACCAGTACAGGACAATGTACTACTTGATACTCTAATCAAAACAACACAAACAATCGAAAGGCAACTTCAAAACAATGCACAATATTTTTACAATACAAAACATACAGTATCAACCAGAAGATTTGGAAATGACTGTTTTCTTTATTCCTTACAAAGTGCTCAATGTTAAACTGGAACTGGGCAGCACCTGTCCTGTTCAGCTTCCACATTGATGTGTTCAGTCAGTGACTCACGGAACAATAAGTCATTTATTCCTGTTTCATCAAGACACCTTCCTAACCATCCATCTCTTATGAAAATTAAACCTAATACCAAACCGGAGTAAAAACAAACATGATGGAGTCACAAGGCCTGGGCATGTTATCAGTGGGAAGGAATCTGGTGAGATCCAGTTTGGACCAGTAAGATGTTCCTGGTTCAGTCCTGTTCCTCTCACTGTTCAGTGATCACTAATCTGCGCTCTCTCTACCCCCCCATCCCTCTCTTTCTCTCCTCCTCTCCAACAAGGTTTTCTTCCACTACAACCCAGACGATGTGATTAATAACAGTTTCGGGGACAGGACTGTGGTATCAGTGGGGGTAAATGTTCCTTGGTGTCTGTGTCCCTCCATTCTCCCTCAGCAGCAGCAGGCGATCAACCAACTGTCCACCTGCTCTGCTGTTCCAGACAGCATCCAGGTGAGCCTCAGACGGAAAGATGGGAAAAGCACTCAATGATCTGGTAAGACAACAACACATCACTCATATAATTGATGATGAGGCTCATACTGAAATTATTCAATAAATAGTTTTAAAAAAGAGACTCTGCACTCTGCCATTTCTACTCCTATGTTGTTTATACTGAGAGACATCCTACAATTACAAAAAAAAATGTAAACACAATTGTTGAGTTAAAAACGTTGCACACTTTATTTGACTGTTGACTGTAATCTATCAAACTTGTATCATGTCTGTAATATTGCTCTTTGTTTCATTGAGACGTAACTCAGTTTAGAATTCTTAATTACTGTAAGCCATCCTTGTTTATACTCTAGATGCAGTACTGGAGGCTTTACCTGTTGACATTGGTATTGGGAATTGGGGGATCATTTCAATATGGGATGCAAGTTTCCATCATGTCTTCCCCAGCAGAGGTAAGAAAGCTGTCTGATGGTCAGCTCTAAGGAGTTGAATATAAACTTGATAATGAGGAATAGCATTGAGGGATAAAAGTGAAGACGTAATCTGATTTAAGATTGATACCTCCTTGCCTGTTGGCATGTGACTGAGCCTGTAAAGATATCGCAAAGAAAAACCTATATGACCTGAGCCACATAGGAGCACAAATTAGCTTTAAAGTAAGAAAATGCTTATTATTGTTATTGCGTTGATATGTCACAATTACACTACAGTATTACAGTATTGCAATTTTTCAATTGAGTGTCTATCAAAAGGTGCAAACAGTAGGGTGCATACAAAGTGTGAGAGAGTAAACAGTGTCCAGTTTCCCAGGAGAACAGGGAGATATCGTATCACTTCCCAGCCAGAGGAGGGAGTTACCTAATCCTAATGGATAGCACTGTGATCAACAGTGCATCAGCAGCAGCTTTTTCTCCAATCCAAATTATACAGACCCGACTGTGTATTGTCATATCATGTGAGCAGACAGAAGGAAATATGGTGGGGTTGAGGTTACAGGACTGTTGTTGGAGTATTTTAAGTATACAATGTTGCTTTAGACATCAAAAGCAGGGTCAAATCAAACCAAAGTTTATTGGTTGCGTACACAGATTTGCAGATGTTATCGCAGGTGCAGCTAAATGCTTGTGTTCCTAGCTCCGGCAGTGTAGTAATAATACCTAGAAAAACAAAACAATACGCAATTAATTTTAAAAAGTCCAAAATTAAAGAAGTCAAATTAAGAAATATCAAAACGAGCAATGTTAGAGTCCATAGTATGGTGTGTCTATATAGAACCTAAAAGGGTTCTTCCGCTTCTTTCTAAGAGTTTACAGTATATACATATAGTGGATTAAACAGTATGTAAACATTAAAGTGACCAGTGTTCAATGACTATGTACAGTTGTGGCCAAAAGTTCTGAGATTGACACAAATATTAATTTTCACAAAGTCTGCTGCCTCAGTTTGTATGATGGCAATTTGCATATACTCCAGAATGTTATGAAGAGTGATCAGATGAATTTCAATTAATTGCAAAGTCCCTCTTTGCCATGCAGATGATCTGAATCGCCAAAAAACATTTCCACTGCATTTCAGCCCTGCCACAAAAGGACCAGCTGACATCATGTCAGTGATTCTCTCGTTAACACAGGTGTGAGTGTTGACAAGGACAAGGCTGGAGATCACTCTGTCATGCTGATTGAGTTCGAATAACAGACTGGAAGCTTCAAAAGGAGGGTGGTGCTTGGAATCATTGTTCTTCCTCTGTCAACCATTGTTACCTGCAAGGAAACACGTGCCGTCATCGTTGCTTTGCACAAAACGGGTTTCACAGGCAAGGATATTGCTGCCAGTAAGATTGCACCTAAATCAACCATTTATCGGATCATCAAGGGCATTAACGAGAGCGGTTCAATTGTTGTGAAGAAGGCTTTAGGGCGCCCAAGAAAGTCCAGCAAGCGCCAGGACCACCTCCTAAAGTTGATTCAGCTGCGGGATCGGGGCACCAACATTACAGAGCTTGCTCAGGAATGGCAGCAGGCAGGTGTGAGTGCATCTGCACGCACAGTGAGGCGAATACTTTTGGAGGATCTTCTGGTGTCAAGAAGGGAAGCAAAGAAGCCACTTCTCTCCAGGAATAACATCAGGGACAAACTGATATTCTGCAAAAGGTACAGGGATTGGACTGCTGAGGACTGGGGTAAAGTCATTTTCTCTGATGAATCCCCTTTCCGATTGATTGGGGCATCTGGAAAAAAGCTTGTCCGGAGAAGACAAGGTGAGCACTACCATCAGTCCTGTGTCATGCCAACAGTAAAGTATCCTGAGACCATTAATGTGTGGGGTTGCTTCTCAGCCAAGGGAGTGGGCTCACTCACAATTTTGCCTAAGAACACAGCCATGAATAAAGAATGGTACCAACACATCCTCAGAGAGCAACTTCTCCCAACCATCCAGGAACAGTTTGGTGACGAACAATGCCTTTTCCAGCATGATGGAGCACCTTGCCATAAGGCAAAAGTGATAACTAAGTGGCTCGGGGAACAAAACATTGATATTCTGGCCAGGAAACTCCCCAGGCCTTAATCCCATTGAGAACTTGTGGTCAATCCTCAAGAGGCGGATGGACAAACAAAAGCTCACAAATTCTGACAAACTCCAAGCATTGATTATGCAAGAATGGGCTGCCATCAGTCAGGATGTGGCTCAGAAGTTAATTGACAGCATGCCAGGGCGGATTGCAGAGGTCTTGAAAAAGAAGGGTCAACACTGCAAATATTGACTCTTTGCATCAACTTCATGTAATTGTCAATAAAAGTCTTTGACACTTATGAAATGCTTGTAATTATACTTCAGTATTCCATAGTAACATCTGACAAAAATATCTAAAGAGACTGAAGCAGCAAACTTTGTGAAAATGTATATTTAAGTCATTCACAGTGAAATGCTAAGTTATGGGCCATTCCCAACAATGAGAGGAAGAAAATTAAATAGAGAAGTAATAACATGTAATGATAAAATTAATAATAAATACACAATGAGTAGCGATATCTTGGCTAAGAGAGAGTACACAGGGTACCAGTACCGAGTCGATGTGCAGAGGTACGAGGTAAATTATACTTTTTCCACATTTCGATGTGTCACAAAGTGGGATTAAAATGGATTTAATTGTATTTTTTTTGTTAATGATCTACACAAAATACTCTGTAATGTCAAAGTAAAAGAGTATGAAAAAGAAAGCTCTAATCTTGATTAGATAAGTATTCAACCCCCGGAGTCAATGCATGTTAGAATCACCTTTGGCAGTAATTACAGCTGTGAGTCTTTCTGGGTAAGTCTGTAAGAGCTTTGCACATCTAGATTGTGCAATATTTGCTAATTTTATTTGTTTTAATTCTTCAAGCTCAGTAAAGTTGGTTGTTGATCATTGCTAGACAGACATTTTACTCATTGATGTGTTGTCGGATTTGCCCCAAACATCAATCAAATCAATCAATGAAATGTATTTCTAAAGCCCTTTTACATCAGCAGATGTCACCCAGTGCTTACAGAGAATCCCAGCCTAAAACCTCAAACAGCAAGCAATGCAGATGTAGAAGCACAGTGGCTAGGAAAAACTCCCTAGAAAGGCAGGAACATAGGAAGAAACCTGGAGAGGAAATAGGCTCTGATGGGTGGCCAGTCCTCTTCTGGCTGTTCCGGGTGAAGATTATAAGAGTACATTGCCATTAAGGCCAGATTGTTCTTCAAAATGTTCAAACGGTCATAGATGACCAGCAGGGTCAAATAATAATCAGGAGTAAATGTCATTTGGCTTTTCATAGCTGAGCATTCAGATGTCACATCAGCAGGTGCTGTAGAGAGAGAAAGAGAGTGAAAGGGATCAAGACAGAGAAAGAGAGGGAGTCTAAAACAGCAGGTCTGGGACAAGGTTGCACATCCACTGAACAGGTCAGGTTTTCATAGCCTCAGGCAGAACAGTTGAAACTGGAGCAGAAGCACGACCAGGTGGACTGGGGACAGCCAGGAGTCATCAGGCCAGGTAGTCCTGAGGCATGGTCCTAGGGCTCACGTCCTCCGGGAGGGGAGGGGAGGGAGAAAGATAATTAGAGGGAGCATACTTAGATTCACACAGGACACCAGATAAGACAGGAGAATTACACCAGATATAACAGACTGACCCTAGCCCCCCGGCACATAGACTATTGCAGCATAGATACTGGAGGCGGGGGGATCGGAGGACACTGTGGCCCCGTCCGACGACACCCCCGGACAGGACCAACCAGGCATGATATAACCCCACCCACTTTGCCAAAGTACAGCCCCCACACCACTAGAGGGATAGCAACAGACCACTAACTTACTACCCTGAGACGAGGCTGACTATAGCCCACGACAATCTCCTCCACTGCACGAGCTCGAGGGGGCGCAAGACCATACAGGCAGATCACATCAGTGACTCAACTCACTCAAGTCGAGTATAGTGCAAAAAAGCCTGGCATGACATGACGCACCCCTCCCAGGGACGGCATGTAAAGGGCACTAGTAAGCCAGTGACTCAGCCTCCTTAATAGAGTCAGAGGCAGAGAATCCCAGTGGAGAGAGGGGAGCTGGCCAGGCAGAAACAGTAATGGCAGTTCATCATTCCAGTGCCTTGCTGTTCACCTTAGCACCCTTGGACCAGGCTACACTCAATCATAGGACCTAATGAAGAGATGAGTCTTCAGTAAAGACTTAAATGTCGACACCGAGTCTGTGTCTTTCACATGGATAGGCAGACCATTCCATAAAAATGTATCTCTGTATGAGAAAGCTTAAGCCTCCTGCTGTTTGCTAATACATTCTAGGGATAATAAGGAGGCCTGCGTCTTGTGAATGTAGCGTACGTGTAAGTATGTACGGCAGGACCAAATCGGAGAGATAGTTAGGAGCAAGTCCATGTAATGCTTTGTAGGTTAGCAGTAAAACCTTGAAATCACCCCAAGCCATAACAGTAAGCCAGTGTAGAGAGGATAACACTGGAGTAATACGATCAAATGTTGGGGTTCTAGTCAAGATTCTAGCAGACATATTTAGCATTAACTGAAGTTTATTTCATGTTTTATCCGAGCATTGCAATAGTCTAGTCTAGAAGGGACAAAAGCATGGATTAGCTTTTCTGCATCATTTTGGACTAAAAGTGTCCAGTTTTTGCAATGTTACGAAGATGGAAAAAAGCTGTCCTTGAAATATTCTTGATATGTTCGTCAAAAGAGAGATCAGGATCCAGAGTAATGCTGAGGTTCTTCCCAGTTTTATTTGAGACGACTGTACAACCGTCAAGACTAATTGTCAGATCAGATCTCTTGATCTCTTTGTTTCTTGGGACCTAGAACAGGCATCTCTGTTTTAAAGTAAAACAGTTGCCACCATCCACTTACTTATGTCTGAAACACAGGCTTCCAGGGTAGGCAATTTTGGGGCTTCACCATGTTTCATCGAAATGTACAGCTGTGTGAGTTGACATTGTGTTTTCAAATGACATCACCAAGATATATTTACTGAAAACAATAGTGGTCCTAAAACAGAACCTTGAGGAACACCAAAATGTACAATTTATTTGTTAGAGGACAAACTATCCACAGAGACAAAATGATATATTTCCGACAGATGAGATCTAAACTGGCAAGAACTTGTCTGTGTAGACCAACTAAGGTTTCCAATCTCTCCACAATAATGTGGTAATTGATGGTGTCAAAAGCGGCACTAAGGTCTATGAGCACATGCTTTTGTTTTTTGTAAAACAGCTATTAATTGGTCAATTCTGAGGCCTGTGACCAGAGTTCAATTTAAATTAAATAAAAGCACAAGTCAGGAGTATTCAGAATGCTTTGAATGTTGGTTTGAAGTACTAAAAGGACAAACATATCAAAATACTTGAGGCAAAGGGCGTTTCAATATAGCCTTTTCAAAAGTTTTATGACTTAAAATAAACACTGTCCAGGAAAATGCCTCAATGCATTATTTTGCAAAGACAACTAGGCATATCAGATTTAAATAAGTAGTTGCACCAGCAAAACTTGGAAGAAGTGGACGTCAAGAATGCTGACAGGTCCCTGCATTTGGGCATACTTTAATTACTGCTCATTGAGATACGTTAAATATAGCATCATCATTTTATTTCATTTGGGGGCCCAAAGTGTCACGACTCCGACCGAAGGTGGCTCCCCTTCCCGTTCGGGTGGCGCTCGGCGGTCGTCGTCGCCGGCCTACTAGCTGCCACTGATTATTTCCTCCCCCTCCCTTATGTGTTCATTGAGTGCACCTGTTTTGAATTCTGTATAATTAGTGAGGCTTTATTTAGTCAGCCGGCCCGCCTGGTTCCTTGTGCGGGATTAATTATTGTGACCTTCTGTGTTGTGTAAACTTGTGTGCACGTCTGTGAGTTACGTGCTTTCCCATTTCGTGGGTCTTTTCTGGACCGTTTAAGTCCCCCTGTTTGGGGCGTTTGTTTTGTTTACGCCCTGTGTTTTCGTGGGGTTGGCTTATGTTCACCATTGTGGTGCATTAAAATAGCACTCCCCTGAACTCTCTGCTTCCTGCGCCTGACTTCTCACCCACTACACTCAGAACGTTACAGAATCCCGCACCCTGAGGAATGGAGTCAGCAGGAGCAACAGCCAATCCCCTCCCATCGATGGAGGAAAGGGTTCTACATCATACCACCGTTCTCCATCGGATCGGAACGGCTATGGATCAAGTGATGGAGAGAATGGACCGATGGGAGAGAAGTGGTCTCCTCTCTCCACCTTCGGCTCCCCCCCCTCAGGACTCCCCATCTCCCGACTCCAGCACCCTCCGTCTTACGCTCCCGAGGGTCTATGATGGAGCGGCGGCGGGGTGCCAGGGGTTCTTACTCCAGCTGGAACTGTACCTAGCCACCGTCAGACCCACTCCCTCGGGAGCGGAGAGGGTGAGTGTCCTCATCTCCTGTCTCACGGGTCGTGCTCTGGAGTGGGCGAACGCAGTCTGGAATGGCCCAGACTCAGCGAAGGAGCACTACCCAGAGTTTTCCCGCCGCTTCCGCGCAGTGTTTGACCACCCTCCAGATGGCCGAGCAGCGGGAGAGCGACTATTCCATCTCCGGCAGGAGAAGAGGAGCGCCCAGGATTACGCGTTGGAGTTCCGGACCTTGGCAGCAGGATCTGGGTGGAACGACAGGGCTCTTATCGACCATTACCGGTGTAGTCTCCGGGAGGACGTCCGCAGGGAGCTAGCGTGTCGGGACACCGCTCTTTCCCTGGATGAGCTAATTGACATGTCCATCCGACTGGACAATCTGCTGGCTGCCCGCGGGCGTTCGGAGAGGGTCCTGTGTGTTCCACCACCCAGCACCGTCACTCCCGTTCCGATGGAGTTGGGAGGGACTGTGCCGAGGGGTACCGGAGGAGGAGGCTCCCTCTGCACCAGCTGTGGTCGGAGAGGACACACGGCCGATCGGTGCTGGGGGGGTCCGTCTGGGAGTCGAGATGGCAGGCGGAACATTTCTCGATCACCCCAGGTGAGTCAGCACCAAACTCACCCAGAACCCCCTGTTGGTCACATGTTTGTCTTGATTTTTTTCCTTAAATTTTTCCCCTCTTCCCAGCATAGGGCGCTAGTCGATTCAGGCGCAGCTGGGAACTTTATGGATCGCGGACTCGCTACTAAATTAGGTGTTCCGCTTGTGCCGATAGATTCTCCCTTTCCCGTGCACTCCCTAGATAGCCGGCCATTAGGGTCAGGGGTGGTCAGGGAGACCACGGTTCCACTGGACATGGTAACGCAGGGGAATCATAGGGAGCGTATCAGTCTCTACATTATTGATGCGCCTGCGTTTCCAGTGGTGCTAGGGATTCCCTGGCTGGCCCGGCACAATCCTAAAATTTCGTGGAGACAGGGGGTTCTCCAGGGGTGGTCAGAGGAGTGTTCTGGAAGGTGTCTGGGAGTTTCCATCGGTGCCACGTCGGTGGAGAGTCCAGACCAGGGTCCCACGGTGTGCATTCCCCCCGAGTATGCTGATTTGGCAATCGCTTTCAGTAAAAAGAAGGCGACTAAATTACCACCACATCGACCGGGAAGGGATTGTGCGATAGATCTCCAGGTAGACGCTGCGCTTCCCAAGAGTCACGTGTACCCATTATCCCAGGAGGAGACGTTGGCTATGGAGACATATATCACGGAGTCTCTGGGACAGGGGTACATTCGGTCCTCCATCTCACCCGTCTCCTCGAGTTTCTTTTTTGTGAGGAAAAAGGAGGGAGGTTTGCGTCCGTGTATTGATTATAGAGGTCTAAATGCCATCACGGTGGGATTCAGCTACCCACTACCTCTCATTGCTACGGCAGTGGAATCATTTCAGGGAGCGCAGTTCTTCACAAAATTGGATCTCAGGAGCGCGTATAGCCTGGTGCGTATTCGGAAGGGAGACGAGTGGAAAACCGCATTTAGTACCACATCGGGCCACTATGAGTACTGCGTCATGCCGTATGGGTTAAAGAATGCTCCAGCCGTTTTTCAATCCTTTGTAGACGATATTCTCAGGGACCTGCACAGGCAGGGAGTAGTTGTTTATATCGATGATATTCTGATCTACTCAGCCACTCACGCCGCGCATGTGTCTCTGGTACGCAGGGTGCTTGGTAGACTGCTGGAGCATGACCTATACGTCAAGGCTGAGAAGTGTGTGTTCTCCAAACGAGCCGTCTCCTTTCTGGGTTATCGCATTTCCACCTCGGGGTTGGAGATGGAGGGTGACCGCAGTAAGGCCGTGCGTAATTGGCCGACTCCGACCACGGTAAAAGAGGTGCAGCGGTTTTTGGGTTTTGCCAACTACTACCAGAGGTTTATCCGGGGTTTTGGTCAGGTAGCGGCTCCAATTACCTCACTGCTGAAGGGGGGTCCGGTGCGGTTGCGGTGGTCAGCAGAGGCGGACGGAGCTTTCAACAAGTTGAAGGCGCTGTTCACGGATGCACCCGTGTTGGCCCATCCGGACCCCTCTCTAGCATTCATAGTGGAGGTGGATGCGTCCGAGGCTGGGGTGGGTGCCGTGCTATCACAGCGCTCGGGTACGCCACCAAAACTCCGCCCCTGCGCTTTCTTCTCGAGGAAGCTCAGCCCAGCGGAGCGTAACTATGATGTGGGTGACCGGGAGTTGTTAGCGGTGGTCAGGGCTCTGAAGGTGTGGAGACACTGGCTTGAGGGGGCTAAGCACCCCTTTCTCATCTGGACCGACCACCAAAATCTGGAGTATATTCGGGCAGCTAGGAGACTGAACCCGCGTCAGGCAAGGTGGGCCATATTTTTTACCCGATTCCGGTTCACTTTATCGTATAGACCGGGCTCCCAGAACGTGAAAGCGGATGCACTGTCCCGCCTTTACGACACAGAGGATAGGTCCACCGAACCTACTCCCATCCTTCCCGCCTCAAAGCTGATAGCACCGGTGGTATGGGAGGTGGACTCGGACATCGAGCGGGCGTTACGGGCTGAACCCGCGCCTCCTCAGTGTCCGGCGGGGCAGAAGTACGTGCCGCTTGGTGTTCGGGACCAACTGATTCGGTGGGCTCACGTTCTACCCTCCTCGGGTCACCCTGGGGTGAGGAGGACAATAGGAAGCCTTTGGGGGAGGTATTGGTGGCCTACCTTGGCTAGGGACGTTAAGGTTTATGTCTCCTCCTGTTCAGTATGCGCCCAGAGTAAGGCTCCTAGGCACCTTCCTAGAGGGAAGTTACAACCCCTCCCCGTTCCACAACGGCCATGGTCACATCTATCCGTAGACTTCCTGACCGATCTTCCCCCGTCTCAGGGGAACACCACGGTTCTGGTGATTGTGGATCGGTTCTCTAAGTCCTGCCGTCTCCTCCCGTTGCCCGGTATCCCTACAGCCCTACAGACTGCGGAGGCATTATTCACCCACGTCTTCCGGCACTACGGGGTGCCGGAGGACATCGTTTCTGATCGGGGCCCCCAGTTCACGTCCCGAGTATGGAGGGCGTTCATGGAGCGTCTGGGGGTCTCGGTCAGCCTGACCTCCGGTTATCACCCCGAAAGTAATGGGCAGGTGGAGAGAGTAAACCAGGAGGTGGGTAGGTTTCTGCGGTCGTACTGCCAGGACCGGCCAGGGGAGTGGGCGAGGTACATCCCCTGGGCCGAAATGGCCCAGAACTCACTACGCCACTCCTCTACTAATGTGTCCCCTTTTCAGTGTGTGTTGGGGTACCAGCCGGTCCTGGCACCGTGGCATCCGAGCCAGACCGAGGCTCCTGCGGTGGAGGAATGGGTGCAGCGCTCCAAAGAGACCTGGAGGGCCGTCCGGGAATCCCTTCAACAAGCTAGTGGACGGCAGAAAAGGAGTGCTGACCGCCACCGCAGTGAGGCCCCCGTGTTTGTACCGGGGGACAGGGTCTGGCTCTCGACCCGAAACCTGCCCCTCCGCTTGCCCTGCCGGAAGCTTGGGCCGCAGTGTGTAGGGCCTTTCAAAGTCCTGAGGAGAATAAACGAGGTGTGTTATCGATTACAACTCCCTTCCTATTATCGTATTAACCCCTCGTTTCATGTGTCTCTCCTCAGGCCGGTGGTAGCTGGTCCCCTACAGGACGGTGAGGTGCCGGAGGTCCCTCCTCCCCCTCTGGACATCGAGGGGTCCCCGGCGTATACGATACGGGCCATTCTGGACTCGAGACGCCGGGTGAGGGGCCTGCAGTACCTCGTGGACTGGGAGGGGTACGGTCCGGAGGAGAGGTGCTGGGTACCGGTGGGGGACATTTTGGATCCGTCAATGTTGAGGGATTTCCATCGCCTCCATCCGGAGCGCCCTGCGCCTCGTCCTCCGGGTCGACCTCGAGGCCGGTGTCGGCGCGCTGCGGGAGCCGCGCGTCAAGGGGGGGGTACTGTCACGACTCCGACCGAAGGTGGCTCCCCTTCCCGTTCGGGTGGCGCTCGGCGGTCGTCGTCGCCGGCCTACTAGCTGCCACTGATTATTTCCTCCCCCTCCCTTATGTGTTCATTGAGTGCACCTGTTTTGAATTCTGTATAATTAGTGAGGCTTTATTTAGTCAGCCGGCCCGCCTGGTTCCTTGTGCGGGATTAATTATTGTGACCTTCTGTGTTGTGTAAACTTGTGTGCACGTCTGTGAGTTACGTGCTTTCCCATTTCGTGGGTCTTTTCTGGACCGTTTAAGTCCCCCTGTTTGGGGCGTTTGTTTTGTTTACGCCCTGTGTTTTCGTGGGGTTGGCTTATGTTCACCGTTGTGGTGCATTAAAATAGCACTCCCCTGAACTCTCTGCTTCCTGCGCCTGACTTCTCACCCACTACACTCAGAACGTTACACAAAGAAATGTTTGGGCAATTCTATATAGTGTAAGATGACTCATGACATCTTTGGGGTAGGCTATTTCATGATAATAAAGATAGAGAAAATAAAGTCTAGACTATTTTATGTTATGACATTGTATACTCATAGGGGGGTAAATTCAAAACGTTTGAGGTAAACACTGACTGAGTGAGATGAAATGCGGGGTCCTGAGCCGACACAACAGCCCGGCACGCCATCATGTCCAGAGTAACCTGCTGTGTACCGTACTGCCGGTTGGACTCCAAACGACACATCGTTCAATTTCACCGACTACGACTGACCCAAAACAACAAGAAATTTGGAGCACTTTAATTCAGAACGACAGACTTAAAAGTCATCCAACTCATGAAATAATCTGTTTTCTCTTGGATCTGTTACATCTGTCTATTGGAGTCTTTATCATACCATCCTTTTATGTTAAGGGTGTCTAAGATATTCAAACGTCCATTTACTCTTTTACTGACCAGAATTTATTTGACAGTGAAGCTGACCTTTTAGCAGTAATGCCATGTTATCAAGAAGAGGCAGCAGGCAGCTGAGCCAGCACTTACCCAAAGATGCTGGGGAGTTGGGTGGGCAGAGTTAGAGGAAATTGATCGGTCTGCAGCATAAACTGACGAGGCAGATGCTGGTTAATGAAGGAAGTAATCCCAAAAGTAATCCCAAAATTAGATAATGTTATTTATTTTGAGTAATCCAATGAATTACACTACGAATTACTATTATTGTCATGTAATCTATAAACAGTAACTGATTACATTTCACAAGTAATGCACCCAACCCTGATTTATAAGTGAGCTTACTTGCCAAAACTCAGGGTCCATCTCAATATTCTATAGTGGCTTCGTCCATCTGCACTGACATTAACTAAACTGGACAGGTGAAATCCATTCTCTCTCTCCCTGTCTGTATGTAGCACATACAGAGCTTTGTGAACCAGACCTGGCTGGGGAGGTATGAGGTTCCAGTAGACGATTCCACCAACATGCTCATCTGGTCTTTCATCGTATCTGTGTTTAGTCTAGGAGGATGGGTCGGGGCTATCCACAGTGGCAGTCTCCCTGTCACCTACGGCCGGTAAGACACTTAGGGCCACGCACGCACGCACGCATGCACGCACGCACGCACGCACGCACGCACACACACACACACACACACACACACACACACACACACACTCTCTCCCTCTCTCTCTTCTGTTTTGCAGGAAGAAAGCCCTGCTGTTCAACAACATAGTGGCACTTGTAGCCGCTCTACTGATGGTATTCAGTCCCATGGCCAAGTCCTTTGAGATGATCCTGCTGGGCAGATTTCTCTATGGATATAATGTTGGTATGTGTTTTGTGCTTAGTTTTTTTCCTCTGTGTGTGTATAGTCTACTCTCTGTTGGAACATGGGAGCATCCTGCAGTATTATTTTAATTTTTACTTCTCTTGTAACTCTCTTCCCTCCATCTCTCCCCCCTCTCTCTTTCTTTCTTTCTCTCTCTCTTTATTTCACTCTTTCTCTATATCTCCTGCCTTATACCTCTCCCTCCTCTCTCTCATCCTCCTCTCTCTCAGGCATGGGGCTGAGTGTGCACCTGATGTACCTGGGCGAGAGTTCACCTAAGAAGCTGAGAGGATTCCTGACCCTCACTAGCTCCATCTTTATTGGCTTGGGGAAGGTCATGGGTCAGATTGTTGGCATCAAGTCAGTACCCTTGTTACTTAAACCCCTAACCCTTGTTCTCAGGTTACTTTACCCTCTTAATTATCAGTTGTTCTAGCCTGGTCAAGCATTCTGACCTCTGTGTTGTGCTCACAGTGTAGCGGTCAGCATGGTTGACCAGGCTGCATTGGTTCATGTTCATAACACCTTAACACACATCCTCAGAACCCACAGTCACAGCACAGTTACATAGATTACATCCACCCTTCCACACTGTTCAGTGAAATCCCCTTCATGCTCATCCCCCTCCTGTACTCCCTATTCACCCATGACTGTGTGGCCACGCACGCCTCCAACTCAATCATCAAGTTTGCAGACGACACAACAGTAGTAGGCTTGATTACCAACAATGATGAGACAGCCTACAGGGAGGAGATGAGGGCTCTGGGACTGTGGTGCCAGGAAAATAACCTCTCACTCAACGTCAACAAAACAAAGGAGATCATCGTAGACTTCAGGAAACAGCAGGGGGAGCACCCACCTATCCACATTGACGGGACAGCAGTGGAGAAGGTGGACAGTTTCAAGTTCCTTGGCATACACATCACTGACAAACTGAACTGGACCACCCACACAGACAGTGTGGTGAAGAAGGCACATCCTGTTGGGCTATATCACCTCCTGGTGCGGCAACTGCACCGCCCGCAACCGCAGGGCTCTCCAGAGGGTGGTGCGGTCTGCCCAATGCATCGCCAGGGACAAACTACTTGCCCTCCAGGACACCTACAGCACCCGATGTCACAGTAAGGCCAAAAATATAATCAAGGACAACAACCACCCAAGCCACTTCCTGTTCACCCCACTATCATCCAGAAGGCTAGTACAGGTGCATCAAAGCTGGGACCGAGAGACTGAAAAACAGCTTCTATCTCAAGTTCTTCAGACTGTTAAATAGCCATCACTAGCACATTGTAGAGGCTGCTGCCTATATACATAGACTTGAAATCACTGGCCTCTTTAATAATGGATTACTAGTCACTAATAATGTTTACATATTTTACATTACTCATCTCATATGTATATACTGTATTCTATTCAATTCTGTTCTACTGTTTCTTATTCTATGCCGCTCTGACATTGCCCGTCCATATATTTATATATTCTTAATTCCATTAATTTACTTAGTAGATTTGTGTGTATTGTGAAATTGTTAGATGTTACTTGTTAGATATTACAGCGCTGTTGGAGCTAGAAACACAAGCATTTCGCTACACCTGCAATAACATCTGCTAAACACGTGTATGTGACCAATAAAATGTGATTTGATTTGAATGTTCCAGTTGACCCACGCTGAACCTCGGACCAGCCTCATTGTCATATGCACTGGATTCCCCTGTCCCGGTCCGGCTGGGCAGAAGTACATATTCTGAACAGCTCATCTGACAAATTACCAGAAATTGAATAATTTTGGAGCACAACATACAAGTGTATGGCAAAGCTCTCTATGACAAAAAAAACTAACATTTTGACAGAAGCTGGATAACAAAAATGATGTGAAATTCTAATAGGGAACAATATTTGAGCAATATTGATGTTCAAGTATCAAAGATGGAATGAGGATGGAAGAAAGACACAGTATGGTTGAAATTAATCATTTCTTACCAAGTCTCTCCCTCTGTCTTTCTGCCCCCCCCCCCTTCCCCCCATCTCCGTCTCTGTCTCTCTCGCTCTCTCCCTTTCCCTCCCTGTCTCTCTGTAGGGAGGTGATGGGTACAGATGACATGTGGCCCTGGCTGATGGCCCTTGGTGGCCTCCCTGCCATCATCCAGTTTGTGACCCTGCTCTTTTTCCCAGAAGCACCTCGCTACCTGTACATCGACAAAGGCGACACAGAGGGCTCAAAAAAAGGTATGCATAATGTGAGAAATTTTTATTTTATCTGTTATGCTGGCTTTGGGGGAGAATGTCCCTGCATCAAATCTAAACCATACAATAATCAAACACAGAATACACTTCATAGTGTACAACATAACAGTACACATAATATAACACATCCGTACACATCATATCATCAGAGATGGCGAGAAGAGGTGTGTATATGATGTTGCTGTTGAATAACGTGATTTGTGTGTATGTTGTTGTCATAGCCCTGCAGTGGCTGTGGCAGGAAGATGACCTGAAGATGGAGATGGATGACATGGAGAAGGAGAGGGAGAGCATGCAGGGCCAGAAGTCTAAGACAGTGTGGGACGTGCTGACTTCTCGCTGTGTCAGGTGGCAAGTGCTGGCTCTGGTCATCCCCTGTGCCTGTGTTCAGTTTTGTGGTATTAACGCAGTGAGTCTGTTTTTACTCTATCTACCTTTACTGCAACATTACTGAATCTACCTTTAGTCATGAGTTCAATGTCAGTAGGTTGTATTTCCCTGATGAGGTTATTCTGCATTCTATGTAGAAGTGAAGAGGTGATCCATACCCTTCCTTTTTTCAGAAGAAATGCTTGTAACTGTTGCAAGAGGGAGCCCTCTCATTCTCTATATTATCTTGTCATTCTCCTTTCATCTCATCTGCTCCACATTGACCCAGAATTTATTCTATAGATTTATTTCTACGCTTTTGACATCTTCCGTGAATCTGGAGTAGCAGAGGACAATATGCACTACCTGTCCATTGGTATCGGAGCAACAGAACTCATCTCCATCAGTCTCTGTGTGAGTACCATAACATACTGGAGGTCATAGTGGAGAATAACATCACTGTCTGTAACTGAACAATACAATAACATTTGTTTTAGTGGCCATATTGACCTCCTATCCTTGTTGTGTCCCAGTCTCTGTTGATAGACCGTGCGGGCAGGAAGATGCTGATGGGCTATGGCTACCTGTTGATGGGAGTCATCATGTCCATCCTTGTTGTTATGCTGTCCATCAAGGTAATCCAACATTTAGGGTTGCTGTGTCAGCTGACATGAGAACTAACACAGTCCTTTCTCTCTCAACAGGACCTGTTTTCATGGTTCCCTTATGTTAACATCGCCCTCATCTTCTCTGTCATCTGTGTTTATGGACTAGGACCTTGTGAGTACTCTATGCTTATAAATGTCTTATGTATTATGTCACATTTTGGTGTGTACGATTCCAGTTCAGAGTATTTGGAATTGAGTGAAATAATGCCAGCCTGAGCTGGTTGTCATAGTACTCGTCTCTTTCTAGCCGGGGTGTCCATGGCCCTCCCTGCAGATCTCTTCCTGCAGGCTTGGAGACCGTCCGCTTACGTCATCAGCGGCTCCGTCAACTGGCTAGGCCTGTTCCTCATCGGGATGTTCTTCCCCTACATAGTGGTAAGGTACTGCTCCAAGTTAACATACACACACTTAATATCAGTGATCTGAACGACTACCATTTCCTGACGGTTTTATATCTCTGAGATCCTACTGTCTGTCTGGTCAGTGAGTTATCTGTTGATCTTTAACATTATTCATGTGCCCATGTAGGATGCTCTAGGCCAGTTCTGCTTCCTGGTCTTTGTGGCATACTGCATGTTTAGCTCAGCGTTCATGCTCTACTTCATCCCAGAGACCAAAGGCAAGTGCATGGTGGAGATCATGGAGGACTTTCACAAACTCAACTACAAGAATAGGGAGACAGACACCGAAAAGGCTGACTTTGTTTTGGAAACAACATTTTGAGAACATTTGTATATACAGTATACACTACCATTCAAAAGTTTGGGGTCACTTAGAAATGTCCTTGTTTCTGAAAGAAACTTTTTTTTTTTGTCCATTAAAATAACATCAAATTGATCAGAAATACAATGTTAATGTTGTAAATGACTATTGTAGCTGGAAATGGCAGATTCTTAATGGAATATCTACATAGGCGTACAGAGGCCCATTATCAGCAACCATCACTCCTGTGTTCCATTGGCACGTTGTGTTAGCAAATCCAAGTTTATCATTTTAAAAGGCTAATTGATAATTCGAAAACCCTTTTGCAATTATGGTAGCACAGCTGAAAACTGTTGTGCTGATTAAAGTAGCAATTACAACTGGCCTTCTTTAGAGTAGTTGAGTATCTGGAGCATAGGCATTTGTGGGTTCAATTACAGGCTCAAAATGGTCAGAAACAAATAACTTTCTTCTGAAACTCATCAGTCTATTCATGTTCTGAGAAATGAAGGTTATTCCATGCGAGAAATTGCCAAGAAACTGACATTCTGGTACAACGCTGTGTACTATGAAGGCTATTCCATGCGAAAAATTGCCAAGAAACTGAAAATCTGGTACAACGCTGTGTACTCCCTTCTCAGAACAGCGCAAACTGGCCCTAACCATATTAGAAAGAGGAGTGGGAGGCTGGCCTTCTAGGCAGAGTTGCAAATAAAAAGCCATATCTCAGACTGGCCAATTAAAAGAAAAGTTGAAGATGGGCAAAATAACAGACACTGGACAGAGGAACTCTGCCTAGAAGGCCAGCATCCCGGAGTTGCCTCTTCACTGTTGACATTGAGACCTGTGTTTTGCGGATGCTATTTAATGAAGCTACCAGTTGAGAACTTGTGAGGCGTCTGTTTCTCAAACTAGACATGTAATGTACTTGTCCTCTTGCTCAGTTGTGTACCGGGGCCTCCCACTCTTTCTATTGTCGTTAGGGCCAGTTTGCGCTGTTCTGTGAAATTTCTAAGTGACCCCAAACTTTTGAACAGTAGTGTAGATTTTTTTGATGTACTATACAGTTATTTCTAAAAGCCCAAAGCTGTTAAACAATGGACCAGTTTCCTGGAAACAGATGAAGCCTAGTCCTGGACTTTAAAAAATACATGCTCTGCTTAATCTGTGTCTAGAAATGCAAGTGAAAAATATGTTTAGGTAAGGACTACTTGATATAACATGTCGATTCAATATGGTACAGTGCCTTGCGAAAGTATTCGGCCCCCTTGAACTTTGCGACCTTTTGACACATTTCAGGCTTCAAACATAAAGATATAAAACTGTATTTTTTTGTGAAGAATCAACAACAAGTGGGACACAATCATGAAGTGGAACGACATTTATTGGATATTTCAAACTTTTTTAACAAATCAAAAACTGAAAAATTGGGCGTGCAAAATTATTCAGCCCCCTTAAGTTAATACTTTGTAGCGCCACCTTTTGCTGTGATTACAGCTGTAAGTCGCTTGGGGTATGTCTCTCTCAGTTTTGCACATCGAGAGACTGACATTTTTTCCCATTCCTCCTTGCAAAACAGCTCGAGCTCAGTGAGGTTGGATGGAGAGCATTTGTGAACAGCAGTTTTCAGTTCTTTCCACAGATTCTCGATTGGATTCAGGTCTGGACTTTGACTTGGCCATTCTAACACCTGGATATGTTTATTTTTGAACCATTCCATTGTAGATTTTGCTTTATGTTTTGGATCATTGTCTTGTTGGAAGACAAATCTCCGTCCCAGTCTCAGGTCTTTTGCAGACTCCATCAGGTTTTCTTCCAGAATGGTCCTGTATTTGGCTCCATCCATCTTCCCATCAATGTTAACCATCTTCCCTGTCCCTGCTGAAGAAAAGCAGGCCCAAACCATGATGCTGCCACCACCATGTTTGACAGTGGGGATGGTGTGTTCAGCTGTGTTGCTTTTACGCCAAACATAACGTTTTGCATTGTTGCCAAAAAGTTCAATTTTGGTTTCATCTGACCAGAGCACCTTCTTCCACATGTTTGGTGTGTCTCCCAGGTGGCTTGTGGCAAACTTTAAACGACACTTTTTATGGATATCTTTAAGAAATGGCTTTCTTCTTGCCACTCTTCCATAAAGGCCAGATTTGTGCAATATACGACTGATTGTTGTCGTGGACAGAGTCTCCCACCTCAGCTGTAGATCTCCGCAGTTCATCCAGAGTGATCATGGGCCTCTTTGCTGCATCTCTGATCAGTCTTCTCCTTGTATGAGCTGAAAGTTTAGAGGGACGGCCAGGTCTTGGTAGATTTGCAGTGGTCTGATACTCCTCCCATTTCAATATTATCGCTTGCACAGTGCTCCTTGGGATGTTTAAAGCTTGGGAAATCTTTTTGTATCCAAATCCGGCTTTAAACTTCTTCACAACAGTATCTCGGACCTGCCTGGTGTGTTCCTTGTTCTTCATGATGCTCTCTGCGCTTTTAACGGACCTCTGAGACTATCACAGTGCAGGTGCATTTATACGGAGACTTGATTACACACAGGTGGATTGTATTTATCATCATTAGTCATTTAGGTCAACATTGGATCATTCAGAGATCCTCACTGAACTTCTGGAGAGAGTTTGCTGCACTGAAAGTAAAGGGGCTGAATAATTTTGCACGCCCAATTTTTCAGTTTTTGATTTGTTAAAAAAGTTTGAAATATCCAATAAATGTCGTTCCACTTCATGATTGTGTCCCACTTGTTGTTGATTCTTCACAAAAAAATACAGTTTTATATCTTTATGTTTGAAGCCTGAAATGTAGCAAAAGGTCGCAAAGTTCAAGGGGGCCGAATACTTTCGCAAGGCACTGTATATTATCATTGATTATACAACAAGACACTAGATTAGGGCCCTCTATTTCATTTGACTGTAAACCTATTAGATCAATACCATTTCTGATGTCAGTGTGGTATTTATTAACTTATTGAAACCTGCAATGACATCAACCCCAATGACATGCCACTGAAAACAAAACAATGTTCCTGGGAAAGAATGACATATCTGTCTGTCCTTTCCAACACCTGAATGTCACCACCAGTATGTAGCAGATGTCTGTGCAGTTTGACTGTCTGGAAGGGAGTAAAAATAAAGATGTATATTACACTAAATTGTGTTTCATCAATAATGTAGACTTTACGCTACAATGTTTTATTCTGCACTAATCTATTCTGCACAGTAACATCGTGTTAATTTTCTACTTGTGGCCACATGAAGAGCTTGAATCCAGTCAGTGACATGGCTAAATAAGTGAACCATGATGTGTCATGAAAAGTAAACCAAAGTCAACTCATCCAAAACTATGGCACAATAACACACTCAGGAACAGTTTCAAATACATATTTATTTCATCCCCAACTCTGTATCAGAGATGACAGACTCAAAAACAGTGTACAAAAACAGACGTCTATAGAAAAGTATGCTTATATTGAAATATGTCCAAAGGTTTAATAAAACATGTAACTTAAAAATGTTTAAAGTTGAAGAATCTTGACAAGTACAATGATAAAATACCAACATACATATACAAATGTACATCTTCTTTGTGTGCATGTTATGTGTACAAAAGTGTCATTGCAATTCACTCTGCGCATGATTGACCATTTAGAGAAATAGGTCCTTTTTCATCTCGCATTTCAAATCTACTGCTGTGCACAATCAGTATTGGGAAGGCACTTTGCAACAGACCAACATAACAATACAAGAAAACAACACAGGTAAGTATTTAAGCAATCAATCAATAAAAACATCCTATAAATTGAACTACCAAAACAGGTGAGATAAACAAACAACCAATACCACCAGATGAATTGAATAGCATGTATGGGCAATCACCAGTGTTGCATATCATATGAGCATATTTCTAAAAACAGCATTGTCTCTTACTTATCCAATAAATAACACAAAGAAACAGGCCTTTTTAAATTGATTTGTACTCCATCCCCTGTGTGAAAAGCATCACTATTCAGTGGGGATATTAAAACAAATTAAATGGAATAATATGGCCTAAACAGACTGATTGATCAAAGCCATGGGTGGCACCATGGGTGGCAGAACTAAACTGGTAGAGTATACACTACCAGAACAAGGTAACAGCACAGAGAGCCAGACCTGGACTCAAATAGTATTTGATTTAGCTTACCTGGCACAATAGAAGAGTCCCACAAGTGCAAAACCCACCCAAATGCTTTCAAGTACTTTTTGAACCCAGGTCTACAGTGAACAGGGATACTTCTGTCACCATCCAGTGAACAACCTCATCCCAACAAACATTTATGTCCAGAACAGTACACAGCAGATCATGGGCACTCACAGTGCGGAAAACCGAACAACCACCACCAAAACTTGGCAAGGAAGGGAAAAAAAGTATATATATATATATATATATATACGAGAGATATATATATATATATATATTTTTTATATTCCATGCATTCGTAAAGTATTCAGACCCTTGACTTTTGCCCAATTTTGTTACGTTACAGCCTTATTCTAAAATTAATTAAATACAAAACGTTCCACAATACCCCATAATGACAAAGCGAAAACAGGTTTAGAAATTTTTGCAAATGTATTAGACCTTTTGCTTATAAGACTCGTAACTGAACTCAGGTGCATCCTGTTTCCCTTTGATCATCCTTGAGATGTTTCTACAACTTGGAGTCCACCTATGGTAAATTCAATTGATTGGACATGATTTGGAAAGGCACACAACTGTCAATATAAGGTCCCACAGTTGACAGTGCATGTCAGAGCAAAAGCCAAGCCATGAGGTCAAAGGAATTGTCCATAGAGCTCCGAGACAGGATCGTGTTGAGGCACAAATCTGGGGAAGGGTACCAAAAAATGTCTGCAGCATTCAAGGTCCCCAAGAACACAGTGGCTTCCATCATTCTTAAATGGAAGAAGTTTGGAACCACCAAGACTCTTCCTAAAGCTGGCCGCCTGGCCAAACTGAGCAATCGAGGAAGAAGGGCCTTGGTCAGGGAGGTGACCAAGAACCCGATGGTCACTCTGACAGAGCTCCAGAGTTCCTCTCTGGAGATGGGAGAACCTTCCAGAAGGACAACCATTTCTGCAGCATTCCACCAATCAGGCCTTTATGGTAGAGTGGCCACACAGAAGCCACTCCTCAGTAAAAGGCACAACAGCCCACTTGGAGTTTGCCAAAAGGCACGTAAAGACTCTCAGACCATCAGAAACAAGATTCTCTGGTCTGATGAAACCAATATTGAACTCTTTGGCTTGAATGCCAAGCGTCATATCTGGAGGGAAACTGGCACCATCCCTACGGTGAAGCATGGTGGTGGCAGCATGATGCTGTGGGAATTGTTTTCAGCGGCAGTTACTGGGAGACTAGTCAGGATGGGGAGAAACATGAACAGAGCAAAGTAGAGAGATCTTTGATGAGAACCTGCTCCAGAGCACTCAGAACCTCAGACTGGGGCGAAGGTTCATCTTCCAACAGGACAACCACCCTAACACACAGCCAAGACAACGCATGAGTGGCTTTGGGACAAGTCTCTGAATGTCCTTGAGTGGCCCATCCAGAGCCCAGATTTGAACCCGATCGAACATCTCTGGAGAGATCTGAAAATACCTGTGCAGCAACGCTCCCCATCCAACCTGACAGAGCTTGAGAGGATCTACAGAGAGAATCTCCCCAAACACAGGTGTGGTAAGTTTGTAACGCCATACCCAAGAAGACTCATGGCTGTAATCGCTGCCAAAGGTGCGTCAACAAAGTAAAGGGTCTGAATACTTATGTAAATGTTACATTTTAATCATGGGGTATTGTGTGTAGATTGTTTTTTTTCCTTAATCAATTAAATCAATTTCAGAATAAGTCTGTAACGTAACAGAATGTGGAAAAATGCAGGCGGTCTGAATACTTTCTGAATTCACTGTATATGAATGAATGTTATATACACTCGTTACAATCGTAATATAATGATAAATAAAAGCAGGAATGTACTGAAAGTAATAAAGCAAAATGATCTGACAAACAATTAGACTAAAAGCCTTCTTGTTGATTAGATTGGGAGGACAAAAGCACATATCAGAGAGCACCAAACACATCCAGATATTTCAGCATACATACTCACTGTTGCTCCCTAGTTGGCCTCCTGTATCTAGCATAACTTATAGACTAAAAATCAGTACAACACATCGACATCTCAAACATCAACTCATAAAAAAAAAAAAACTTTGTCCACAAAGCATACAGGGCAATCAATAAATTAATAAAATATATTCTACATTTCTCATGATTTCTAATAGTCAAACCTGAACTTGGTCCCTGTTGAATATCTAGAATTGATTTCACGTGACTAACAAATACATCTGTTCTCTAAAAATCTGTAATAAGAGAATAGAACATTCTCAAATGGAACAGCCATAGGGTTTTATCCTTGCCCTGCAGAAACTGATAGAATTGACTATGATTCTATTCAGAATTGGACCAGAGTTCCATTTGCAGCCTCTCCCCTTCAGGAGCTCTGTCTGAAGTAAGGGGATGCTTGGGTTTGACCGTTTCACCGCAGCTGTGAACAGCATATTGATAATAACAAAGCAATTCAAAATGACCCAGTGAACGCATGTACTAACCCATTGGTTACAAACCACACTCTGTATTTCCATTACCTGACATGATAATAACAGCATTTACTAATATATTTTTCTTATGTGCATGTGTATGGTAACGGATCTTAAGGGCATGGTTATGTCATAAACAACAATACAAATACAATCAAAAAGGAAGATAACAGCTTCCTAAAATCTGCTGTCTAAGTTTCTTAATGTTAAAATAATTCATGTTAATGTACATTTTATATTCTGCTCTGAAATGGTCTTCATAAAGAAATGCTGTATATAGATAGTAATAGCGAGCTCCATGACACAGAATGTAATAAAACAACAGTGAGCGATGATGCCATGAACAGCAGAGCAGTATATAGACAATGCCAAGAGCAGTCTATAGACAACGCCAAGAGCAGTATATAGACAATGCCAAGAGCAGTCTATAGACAATGCCAAGAGCAGTCTATAGACAACGCCAAGAGCAGTCTATAGACAACGTCAAGAGCAGTCTATAGACAACGCCAAGAGCAGTCTATAGACAACGCCAAGAGCAGTCTATAGACAACGCCAAGAGCAGTCTATAGACAACGCCAAGAGCAGTCTATAGACAACGCCAAGAGCAGTCTATAGACAACGTCAAGAGCAGTCTATAGACAACGCCAAGAGCAGTCTATAGACAACGTCAAGAGCAGTGTATAGACAACGTCAAGAGCAGTGTATAGACAACGTCAAGAGCAGTCTATAGACAACGCCATTCCCTTACATCTGATAGGCTGAACAGACCTAACTAGGGCAAATTTCCCGCACAAATCTAGGTTCACTTTCCCCCACATTAACCTATTGGTCACTTCCCCCCACTGACCTACAGGTCACTTCCCCCCCAGCTCCATCCCACTATGTCCTGCCTCAGAGTCCACCAGCGACGAGGCAAAGGCAGACTGGACGATCTGGAAGCCAAATGACTCCAGCAGAGACATGTTCTGTTGAGGGGAGAAGGGTGAGCCCAGGGAAGGACCCAGCTCCCCCAGACCTGACCCCGACCCTACACTCACCACTAGACTCTTCTGGACCCCATGATGGTGCACTCTGTTGACGTGCTTATTGAGGTAAGACTTGGTGCGGAAGGTCTGGGTGCACTCGCTGCAAGGGAACTTCTTCACTGGAGAGTCCTGGCTGGTCTTGGCTTTAACGGCACCTGGTGGCGACCCTCCCACAGCATCGGTAGAGGCTCCGTTGCAGTCAAACGGCGTCCCAAGCTCCTCTTCCTCAGACTTGTGCGGAGACTTAATTTCGTCGCCGTTGGACAGATCCCCGAACAACGGCTCGTCTCCCTCAGATTCTCCTTGATGGGGGCATTTTCCAGCATTCTCCTGTCCGTCTGAGGTAAATACAGAGGGGGTGGGGGAGAATATGGAGGGGTGGAGGACAGGGGGAGGAGAGGGAGAGTTGATAGGGTGGGGGAGGATATGGAGGGGTGGAGGACAGGGGGGAGGAGAGGGAGAGTTGATATGGTGGGGGAGGATATGGAGGGGTGGAGGACAGGGGGGGAGGAGAGGGAGAGTTGATAGGGTGGGGGAGAATATGGAGGGGTGGAGGACAGGGGGAGGAGAGGGAGAGTTGATAGGGTGGGGGAAGATATGGAGGGGTGGAGGACAGGGGGGAGGAGAGGGAGAGTTGATATGGTGGGGGAGGATATGGAGGGGTGGAGGACAGGGGGGAGGAAAGGGAGAGTTGATAGGGTGGGGGAGGAGAGGGAGAGTTGATAGGGTGGGGGAGGAGAGGGAGGGGTGGAGGACAGGGGGGGGGAGAGGGAGAGTTGATATGGTGGGGGAGGATATGGAGGGGTGGAGGACAGGGGGAGGAGAGGGAGAGTTGATAGGGTGGGGGAGGATATGGAGGGGTGGAGGACAGGGGGGAGGAGAGGGTGGGGGTTGGGTAAAGGGAAAGGACACAGGGAGAGTCAGAAAGCAGAGGAAGTTTAAGGGGAGAGAACCTCAAATTAGGCCATGCACACGCAACACAAAATGTGTATTTAGACCAGCAGGTAGCACTGCTCTCCGGTTAGCTGCCGCCACCACCTGCAACATGAACAGGGGACAGTTTACTGCTGTGTGTACTAAGCACCTGCTCCCATGAAACCCATTGGTTAAGAACAAAAAAAAGAGTATAGTACTGTTAAGTAGAATTTTTCTGCAATTCTTAAAATACATGGTGTTCATTTTTATTATAGGAACAGAGGGCACATTTGTTCAAATTATATAATATGCATTCATTTACCTAATAGTTATACACTTTTCATTCAAAGCAAGGTCTTTCTTCCTCGTGAGTTTGGGGAAAAAAAAGACAATTCCACAGGACCACCCACTTTGTCATAATTTCTTTACACTTAAAAATTTTCAACCTGGACATAGGTGTTTATTGGTAGCACTATGCGGCAGATTATTTTAGCTCAGATTGAACAATGTACAATATCGGCCCATAATATCTGATATGAAAAAGGCTATTGTATCATCCAAATTTTTACAAAAAAATCATTAAAACATTTTAACAACCGGTGTCATGTTTTAATCATGATACCAAAACCACATCAGAACTACTTACGTGTCGACATAAACTAAGCAGATTATTTCCAGGAAACCTTTTGCTCATGCATCCCGTCAACCAAATTTCCTTGACTCTTTATGCACATGCATCCCCAAGAGGTTGTTATCTTCTCGTCTAACCAACTCTTTACAGTGGAACTCTTGTTACTCGTCTAATCAGCAGGCCTTGTTTAGCGCCCTAAGCCCCCCACCCTACTGCTGGCCCATACTGACCTGGCAGAGGCCCGTGGAGGGGGTGAAACCCAGGCGGCCCGGCAGAGTGGCACTCCCAGAAATATGGAGCCCCCCCAGGCCCTGGTTTCCCCAGGAGCAGCTCGGGCTGCAGACCCAGGGAGGGAGGGCCGGCCTGGGGGAGAAAGCAGTGACCATCTGCCTCTGGGAAGGTGACCAGCAGCCGGTGACTGGTGCACAGGTCTACACCAAAGACAGACAGAGAGTAGAGAGGGGGCAGCAGAGACAACAGACAAGGCCAGGGGAAACCATACATACATCAATGTAGTCAGGATATTACCCAGACCTTACTAAGTCTAATTTAGTAGCTTTACTTTGTCCAGTGATTATAATAGACAAAACTGTAAACAGTGAATGAAACTTTTTCCTGTATTACTTGCCAAGCCAGCCAACTTGATTTATTATAAATAAAAGCAGTTTGCCAATAGATTTAGAATTCTGGCATGCCACCAATAGATTTAGAATTCTGGCATGCCACCACATTGCAACGATTTTAGATCTGAGATAGGTAATCACTAGGAAGTCAATTTCTACAGTTAAAAAACTGAATTGAGTTCAAGGTTTTAGCCTAGAATCTAAACCTCTCTCCACTAGGTTTGGGCGATATTCAGATTTTCATACATTTATACCGTTTCTGTACCATACCAGGGTATAACATAAGGGTCGCACAAACCAATTTGGGGAACATGGATCTTGATCCAAGAGGGGATTGATTGTCTCTGCTGTAAACAAGAAGCTTGATATTGCCATCTAGCCACTTAGCTAGCAAGTTAACAAACCAAATGCATAACTGGAGCTCGAGGCGGAGGTGGCCGAGGTGGGGGCCCCTCCTCCAGCTAAAAAAATTAATCCAAGTACTGTTGGTATGTCTAAATACCCCAGTATATGGTATAACGCCCAAGCCTACTCTCCACGCTGCTTTGACTCCTTCTTGCTCTCTGCCAGCGTGAAGTACTGTGCAGCCAAATCCATAGGCTGCTGCTAGTTGCCATGGCAATAATAGTTGAAAAAAGCTCCATTGAATCCAGAGGAACACTGCACAGTACTGTATGATTCAATAGACATGCAACATTATAGTGCATCATTTGGCCAACGGCCCCAAGTTGATGGAAATGACAGCAAGCAACAAACAGCGTTTCAGAAAGAGTTCACATTGCCATGCTGAACACAGACAGAATAGCATGGCACTAAGGCTATTAAGGCTAAACACAGTCTCTGTGTATGTCTGAGCCCTGACTGAAGAGCAACAAGGCCATGGGAACATGGGGAGGCATACATGCACTTCTTTGTTGTAGCTTTTTATGAGCTGACTGAGTCCCTGACAACCTGCAGTATCACAAAACTGACCACTGGGGGGCAGTGCCCCATTAGAGAAGATGCCAAATGCTGCAATTGCAAATGTGTCTTTTACCTTGATGAAGTCATGTTTTTATTTCAAGAAATAGGCCTATACATATTCTAACCCATTGAGTAAAAGTTATCCTTATTGATAGCTTAATTCACATGATCTCTGCCTAGTAAAATGCAAAAAGTGAAGTTCCCTAATCAACTTCCTCTCAGTTTCCTTCTCTCTTCACGATATAAACCAAGCAGAAGAGCAGACAACTACACATGCATTTAGAAATAAGTCTGCTGCCATGGGCCTAACAATCTCTTTATATACACACACAATTTCAGCCAGGACAACCATATCAGCCTGCAATATGATGCTTCTGAAGACAGTGTCCCTACTGTTAGCTGATGGAGGCACAGAGGGGATGGATGCTTTGGCATCACTGAGCAGGCAGGAATGCCTATATGCTTTGTGTGCATATGTGTATGTTTGTGTATGCTTGTGTTTTTGCCAGGCTTTAAAAACAGATGCAGCAGGTTTTCCCCACAAGCAGCAGAGCAGATGATGATCAACACAAAGCAAGAAGAGACATAGCCTATGCTTGGAGGCAGGGTGGAGCGGAACAGGGTGGGCAGCTGCTTGCCTTCCACTGTGCACTGGCGTCCCGTGTGGTAGGGGGCGCCGCTGTGCATCTTTGGCTCCCCGTGCAGCGCAGGGAAGGCACCGTGTGCTTGGGCAGTACGGGGGAGCAATGGCGAGCCATGGTGCGATTTTACGTGCACCTTAAGGTAGGACGCAGTGGAGAAACCTGGAGACCCAGAGAAGAACACAACAAAGGACAGTGGCACTACACACCCAGCAGGGAGAGAATGGATGCGCTCTGTTGTTATGTCCCCAAAGATGACAGTGGCACTACACACCCAGCAGGGAGAGAATGGATGCGCTCTGTTGTTATGTCCCCAAAGATGACAGTGGCACTACACACCCAGCAGGGAGAGAATGGATGCACTCTGTTGTTATGTCCCCAAAGATGACAGTGGCACTACACACCCAGCAGGGAGAGAATGGATGCACTCTGTTGTTATGTCCCCAAAGATGACAGTGGCACTACACACCCAGCAGGGAGAGAATGGATGCACTCTGTTGTTATGTCCCCAAAGATGACAGTGGCACTACACACCCAGCAGGGAGAGAATGGATGCACTCTGTTGTTATGTCCCCAAAGATGACAGTGGGACAAAAAACACCTCTTTCCCAAATCTGCCTTTCGCTGTGTAATTCTGTTTTATATCTTCATGCAGACAATGATATATATGAGATGGTAACAAAGGATAATAATATGATTTTGTTGAACTAAGCTGAGCTGTTGGATGTTGTAACAACCCTCAAAAGCAAAACTGAAGCACATCTAACTTCAAAGGCAAAGAAGAATTTGAACCAACAAGAGGTAGGCTAACCACAAGCAAGAGTGAACAATACGCAACCACTGTTCTCCATTATCTAGGCCTACCACAAGAATGACACCATGTCCAGACAGGTAAATCAGGGCAAAATAAGCAAGTCAACCCAATACATTATCTTGACTTGGGGCAAAATTTCTGACCAAGAGACAAACTGCATATGGGGCTTGAAATAATCTACAGTAGTACACACATTAAGGTAAGACACAAGTATTAAACCTTAACATACAAAATCAAGCCTTTCTAAAAAAATAAAACATCAGCACTAACCATGTTTCCATCCAAAGTTTTTATGCAAGTCATACCGTATAAAAATAAAAAGTAATGACAGCTGTGATGGAAACAGGAAGTTTGGTTACATTTTATAAATGCCGACAGTTAATATGTTCGTTCGACATGGTGGGATCTTTTTGTGTCTGTAAAATTAATTATGCGTGAAATGGTGGTGGAAACGCCTTTATGCGCAAATATTGATATAATAACTATCATATCGAAGTAAACTCGGAGTCCCACGATAACATGGTGTAGTCCTCCCACTACGACTTAGGAAACCATGCAGTTTATTAGGCTACAGATTAAAGGAGTTTTGATGAACCTCACAGGGTGGTGAAAGTGAGCGGTGACCTTGATGCTCCGTTACAATAAATATTGAGGGTTTTATTCCGGTGACATGATGATTGATGGATGACTGCCGTTTAACTAATAAAATATTCTCGCTCTTATCCATCAGTGGCCTTGTGGTTAGTGTCCGCCCTGAGATTGGAAGGCTGTGAGTTCAATCTCCGGCCAAATCAAAGCAAAGGCCGTAAAAATGGGATCTGATGCATCACTGCTTGGCACTCAGCATTAAGGAGCTAGATTGGGGGTGAGGTCCTGCGATAGACAAGCATCCTGTTCAGGGGGTGTACTTGTACATCAAGCTGCCTCACTCTACAGAAGCAGGAGATAGGCTCCTGTCCTATGAGCCGTTCTGGCTTGCACAAGCTGCTACTTACTTATCCATAATAATCTCATCATGCAGCCTACCTGCGCTGTTGGCTAGAGTTAATGTGCCAAGACCAGAGCAACGTCAGGCACATTTGCTATTTAATCATATGGAAACACATTGAACTTTAGATTTTTATTCGGTACATGAAAACTTTAGCGTTAAAAGTACATTTTCTGTGCACTATGTCATCACCCACTGATTTTTAAACACAACAAGTGGAAACACACCACTGGTGGGAAAATGTGCATTTTATATTTATGCAGATTCTGGACTATTCGAATGAAATCTGTCACCAATTGGATGGAAGCCTAGTTACTGTCTGCTGGCAAGTATCTGATAGGTGCAGCTGACAGCTCTATTTTGGATAATTCATTAACCAGATAAAAACATTTTACATTAATGAGACTACACGCATTAGCGTACAAGAGAGTCAATTAGAATGGCAGCAGGAGAATGTTCAGAGGCCAACAAAAAAGAAGAAATGGGAAAAACACTAGACAACACATGCAGACAATACAACTATGATCTGCAAATAGCCCATGATTGGAGTTCACAAGCTCTTCTGTAGAAAGCAACCCAAATGCTTTGCACCAGCTGAGGTAGTTGATGGTTACTACAGTGTTAGAATTGAATAGTAAACATTTTGGTAGATCATCCTTGTTGCAAGATGGCAATACCATGCTGGAAGAGAGGCAGGTTAACAAGAAAAACACAAAAATCTAAGACATAAGAAGATAGCACAGTCATAGATTGGAAGCTCCCGTCCTGGTTCTCCTGACAGATATGTGGTGATGATGCTACACCCTAGGCCTAAGGTTACCTTTGTTGCATATACCACAGTAGTTGTGAGGTCCTTCACTGTGTTTCTTGAGATGGTCGGTCATGTACGCAGCTCGGAGGTACTTCCCACACATCTGGCAGGGGATCTTGTCCTCGTGACAAGCTAGGTGGGACCGCAGGCGATCTCTTGTAGCAAAGGAAGCATTACAAATCTGAAGAACGGGTGGAAAATACAGGTCAAATAATATGCCTTCATTCATGTTACGTACAGAAACACAATTAATTTACCATCAACCTTTCTACCATATTCTAATCAACAAGAATGACAACTAAATCTTTAAAACAAGCAAATACCAAAATGACAGATTTGAAGTGTGATGTTCATTCATTGTGACAAATATAGAATTCACATCCACTCTTCTAAGAGGATCCAGTTGTTGCTATTGTCTCACCTGGCACTTATGGGGTCTCTCTGTTGTGTGAACCTGCTTGATGTGTCCATTCAGATGGTCTGGCCTGAATAAATCAAACATAGGCATGTTGAGACAGATGCAAGCAGTAGACGACTGATTATGAATTCATTTTCCCTCCAGATCACAGAATGCTTCAGAATAGAATAGGCAATGCACCTGGAACTAGTGGTTTTAGTATACAATAATTGCCCATAGCTCACCTGGAAAACCCCTTTCCACAGCTTTGACAGAGGTAGGGTTTACCCACAGATCCATCATGTGACCGGACATGGTATGACATCCTGTCCTTGCGCTTGAACCGCAGGCCACAGACATGGCAAGCATATGGCTTTTCCCCGGAATGAGACAACTTGTGTCGGTTCAGGTGGTAGACATCCCGGAACACCTTCCCACAAATGTCACAGCCAACGTGACGTCTCGTCCTCTCGCGCTTACGGCTGTTTTCTATGCCTACTCCTCCATGCAATGGCATGCCATTCTCCAACAGACCGGGCTGACCAGAGTGCGATATCGAGGTAGGGCCTCCCTCGCCAGACAAGCCGTCGCCGCTACTCGCGCCATGGCTGGACGCTCCATGCTGCGCTTCGTGGTTTCTCAATCGCACAGCCTCTGTAAATGCCTTGCCACATATTCCACAAGGAAATATCTGCTCAATGTCTTCTTTAACGTCAGAGGTGCTGATGTTGTAATGAATAGGTTCCATGACTGTCCCCTTCTTTGGTCGCCCCCTGCCTCTCTTGGAACCCGAAGAGCCCTCTTCTTGGAACGGGTTGCCCGTCATCTCTGATGGAGACACGGGCTGCAGGACTGGCATAGAGGACTGGGGGCTGCCATCCGACATGACTGTATCATTGGCCCGATTTCCATCCACATTATGCGTCTGCCCATTGTTGGTAAACAAGCCATTCCCATTTGACAAGTTGTCTACAGCCAATGTGAAACTAAATTCAGAGCCCCCCGTGGCACGGAATAAACTGACGTCGCCTCTTCTTGAGGGTGGAACAAGAATTTTTACATTGGACTGTTTGATTACTTCTTGGCATATCTCGATGACAGAACGCATTAGCAGAAATTTAGCAGCCGTCATCAACTCGGGGAAACATTCCAATCGTACCACAATCCTAGAGGTGTAGGCAAAGTCCAAAATATCTTTAAAAACTTTGGGACTTATCGTATGCATCTCGAGCTCTTTTGCCTCCCCGTCGCCCTCCGTTTGACAACCAAAAACGGACTCGAAATAATCGCTGCACGCCGCCAGTACCGCCTTGTGGGCAGGAAAGCTCTCTTCGCCGACGCGCAAGATCACATCGCAAAACTTGCCTCCATCTTTCCTCTGAATGTTGAGGTTGTGTAGCATCTCCGCGCTATGCTTGCTCACCTGATAGGTGTATGAAGAATTCCACGACTGCTCCGCTATTCTCTCCATGCCGAATTCATTCAACATCAATTGTTAGTGAGTAGGGGTGGCGAAACAAACAAAAAAAACGTGTACAGCTCAATAGTCTGGAGAAATTAAATAAAACCACGACGACCACCCCCTCCCTCTCTAGCATCTAAAATGTAAGCAGCAGTGAAAAATGGTAGCCCCCCAGCTTCCTGTGAACTTTAACCTTTTTCGTTTCGAAGCTGGGGTTATCGTTCTAAATTTTTATTTCACTTTGACATAAAGCAAGTGAGTCTCCGTTGTGTCGAGTAAAATGTGTTCGTCAAATAGACACTAGCTATTCAGGCTACATGAGGTTAAAGTTGTCAAATACATTCATACCATTTCTCTTCCTGGTTTCTCCCACACAAGCCCCCTCCCCCAGCCACAGGCAAGGTTGAGATTGGGTTCGTTCCTCTGCCCAGGCGTTGCTACGCATGACAGATCTTAACGCCTGGGTAGTGGCAGTCAGCCGCGCGTCCGATTATCATTTTTACGCTGCAAATTGACCACACAAATATTGTATTTGAAGATGCATAATTTCACACCTTGATTACATTGCGACGCGATCATGACTTGTGTGGGAATACTAAAGATTTTACCGAACTCCTGAAAAGGTTTGACCAAACCGCGAAAAAATTAAAACACCCTTGAGCCAGCATCTGTTGCCGAGCAGTGTTTTAGTAAGCGGTCAGTCAATGAATTTACGCGCAACCATTGGGTGAGGCATGCAATGTCTGGCACCAAAGGCTACCTACTGTCCTGCGTGCAGAACGGTACATGTGTTAGAATAAATGGCAAAACATGCTTTGAAGAGGTTGAACCCAACCATAGTTGATGGTGCAAATAGTTTTTATGGAAGCTTACTGTTCAAAGTTCAGATGCCTTTGGACAATTGCACAAGCATATGCAAATAATAGCTGTATCATGTTCTGAGTAAGGGAAAGAAAGTGAGAACCGAAAGCCAATTTGGTAAGATCTAAAAATCCATGTTCATTGTCAGCCCAAATGCAAAAAAATGTAAACAAGCCATGAAGGACATTCATTAAGACTGAGGAAAATACCAGTCTTTAGTTGTGCCTGATTTGTTAAAGCAACCCGCCAAGAGACCCAATCTTTGCAACTCATTATTCCAAATATGCAGCACAATATCTTGCATTTTCAAAAGGCACATGTTTGAAGTAGTCACTCTTAGTTCAATTCTTACAAATAAACAAAGCAAGTTATGAATTCTTTATTGAACATTATTTATTCATTCTATTTGTGCTTTTAACTTAATAGCACATTACCATAAACTGAATCCTTACCAACCCCACAAAGAAAAAAAAAAATATATATATATATATATATATATCATGATTCAGAGCAGTGCTTCTTTCCCAGTGACTGAAGGGGGGGGGGGGGTCAAGAGGGTTGCAGTAAAAAAAATATAAAAAAAAAAAAAAAAAAAAAAAAAAATTAGGCTGGGGGCTCTTTTAGACATCTTTCCTTAGAGCCTTTACCTTTTCAAAGCACATTGGAGAAGAATGTCAGAGGGGAGGGATCTTAGACGAGCAACTGGATAGGATGCAAGGAATCACAGAAAGAAGAACTGAGAATCAGAGAGCGAAAGGCACAACCAGCACTTGCTGCTCCCCCTGGGGGCTTCCTGTAAGCGCCAGCCACCTCTCCAGACAGAGGGTAGGCAGGGACACCGACTGACCAAGCCATAGGGAGGACATCTTTTGAAGGGAACACTCAAGATCAACTCCACAATCAAACATGGGTATTGAACTTGCATTAGCCCCTTTCTCAGTGCAGTTCAAATCCATGGGGAAGGTGGGAGAAATAAAACTACCAGGACATGACAATCCTTGCTTCGCTTGGTAGCTACTCCATCTGACTGGCAGTTTTCACTTAAAAACAGCAGGATACAACCTTCCCCTTTAACAAGAAAAAAAATATGTACAGGAAGAAGAACATCTATTCCCACAGTCTGTACAGTTTTGGGCTCATGTTACTTCATCTTTATTGCAAAAAAATACCCAAAAACAAATAAGCTGCAGAAAAGAAATCTTCCACAACTCATCCTTCCCTTTCTTTGAGTTTAGGCCTCAATACGCTACCAGTGACTTCAAGGTTTAAGACAAAACATGGACACGTATTGTTCGTTCTCCAGGATCTGTTAGTCTTAGAAATGAAAGACCACATTTTCACTAACAGGGAGGTGAAGTGAGGGGGAAACTTAAGTCTTGTTTTATCCAGAATTCTGGTTGTATGAAACGCCTGAGGGCCCAAACTCAAGTTCGTCTACACTTATGACTTTAGCAGGCATGGAAGGAAGGGGCTGCTGCAGCACGTCTGAGCCAAACCACTTGGCCAGGCCAGCTCCCCCCACACCAGGAGGGCTACCCACACGTTGCTGGGAGTGGTTTGTCCGATGAGGGCCGTGGTTCTGTGTCTGGTGGCCTGGGACTGTTGGATGCACTGAGAGAAAATGAAAATTTGTCAGTGAATGCCATGAGGAACATTGGCAAACCCATGTCATAAAGCTAGAGCCATTAAGTACCCTCATCTCCCTGCATCTTTTAGACTGTGCATGAACATTAGTACAACATATGTAAAATAGGTTAAAGATGGAGTTGTTGAACTTGTTGAATAGTAACAATGACAGACTGAACTGAAAAGGCCACTCACTTGGTCTCTGTTGTTGCTGCTGGAGTTGCTGCTGCATGAGCGCTAGTTGCATGGGATTGCTGGCTCTGGGAAGTAAGAGGGGATGTCCCGTTGCTCCTAGGGGGTAGAGGGGTTGTCCGAGTAGGGTAGAGGGCAACCCCTGAAGCTGTGAGAGGTCAACATGTTGTGGAAATATGCCTAGGATGAAGAAATATTTCAATGAGCACCTCAGCAATTAGTCATTTCCATCCACTTCAGAGTAGAAGTAGTAATAGGATGAAAAATGTATAATTGCTTGAGTACTGTGAATACCAATATGTGACCTTCCCAGACCCATGTTGCCTAGGGTTAAGAACATAAAATATTGATTAATAATCATAAATTGTATTACCCACTCAATTTATTTCTCAGATCCCTTAGCCAATTTGTTTAATAATTTATTCATAACATTTTAATAAAATACACTTTAAATTGTATTTTGGAGATCTGTCCACAGAACCCCGGTAGGACCACACCGAGAACCCCTGGCTTAGCAAAGGCAATTAGCGTGTTTGCGCAAACGAGGCACAGAATTACTCATCTTGATTTGTAGATCAGTTTGAAACAAACACAATGTAATCAAGAGTGGACTTGTACTAACCTGCCTGTATCAGAGCCGGGCCAATCTGCTGTGGCTGGATGCCCTGGGCCAGCATCCTCTGCAGCACGCTGGGGTGGAGCTGGGGTAGAGCAGGGCGCACCATGGGCACATGTCCATGGGATAGCAGCGGTACTGGGTAGATTGGACGGGGGAAGGGAGAGACAGACCTGGGGGACACCAGGGTGGGGGTGTGGTGCCCAGCGGAGCCTGGCCTAGGATGCTCCTGGGGGTGCTGGCGAGCCTGGGAGTGGGAGGACAGGGGGGTGGAGCAGGTCTTTACCCCTCCAGACTGAGAACCACTACCATTCATCCCATCCAGGAAGGAGCTGGGAGAGCTACTGTCTGTAACACAGGAACACAAACACTACTTTTGACAAGACAGGAACAGACAAGTTAAGTGCGGCGACAAGGGCATTCATCCACCTGACTAGAGTACTAGTTCACTACCACGTGTTTTTTTATTTGATTTATTGTGCAAAAATTACAAGCCCAAAATACACCAGACTAGTTTTAACCGAGAACGCCTTCTCCAAACAATGTCATTACGGACATGCAAACCTAAATTGACAAAACATTTTAAATACATACATGAAACAGCAGTATGTGAACATACCCTCTTGAGAGTGGCCTTGGGAGTGACCCTCCTTGCTGTCTGGACGACTACCTGGCTCATCTCGACTCTTCTCTTTTGTCTCGTACATCTTACGGATCACAGACGTGGGCACGAAAGATGGCGAAAGCTGTACAACAGACAAGAACCAGTAGTTACATTACTTCGAGTTATGAGGGCATTAAAAAAAAGGTAACATGCAACAAACCAGACAGTTGGTCAAATTCCAAGTTGTAGTTACAATACTTCAAATTATATATTTAATATACTGTGCATAGGAAGGGAAGAGTTGGACAGTTCATTAAAAAAAGCACTTATTTCCTGAAACCACTATCTGGTTTGATTCAGCGGAGTGATTGAACAGGGTCACATTCATTAGCACAGAGGTAGTCCCCTACCCGTCTGTTTTGTGCCTAATGAATACGACCCAGACAACCTTTCAACATACCATGCTGGTGACAGTGTTGCCAGGGGAGTTTCTGCCTGCAGGATGAGGGCCTGGACCAGGGGATCGGTTCATCCTGGTTTGTCTGGAGAACACACACAGTACACAATTGATACCTGAAACCAAGTTTGGAATTACAGGAGGGATCGAAACCCCTAAACATTTTTGTATTTTTTTTTAAATAAAAAATCAAGGGCCCCCCATAATTACAAAAGATGAATGTTGGGCACCAAGTCATTGTATAATTCAATCCCTGCTTAAAAGCTACAAGTGAAAGTCACCTGTTGTGTTGGTAGGCCTTGCTCGGAGGCGGTTTGTTGTAACCTGTCTGGAAGGCGTGGTGGGCATGGAGAGCCAGGTCTTGCTGGATGATCAGCGCCTGACGGTCAGCCTGGTCAACAGCCATGGAGAGCGCCCTCATCTGGAGCCAGAGAAGAAAGCATTCAGCTATCACCAGTTTTTACACTCATCTAAAAATGTTGCAGTTGGCATACCTTCATTTACAGTAGCTAGGTTTCCATACAATATGCGACAGATATGACAATTCTGAAATCTGTAAAATAACACTAACATTTTCCCCCACCAGTGGTTCCACCATACTGACTTGTGGATAAAAAGCTATGCGTGATGACAGTGCCCTTAAAAAAATATAAAAAAATATTTTAAAAAGTGCTTAACACTTCATGTAAGTTCAATATGTTTCCGTCGCATTTCCAACTCCCAATAGTGGGCACAAAAATGTTGGGTTAAATAGCAAATGTGCCCACTCTGGTCTTGGCATGTACACGCCACCCAACAGCTTGCAGATCTAGTGCAGGTAGACTAGCCTACATGAGTTTATGGATAGGTGCAATCATTTGTCTAAAACGGCAGCCAAGGATCAATCATGTCACCAGGATCAATACGTATCGGGAAGGATCATCACTCACTGTGCACTTTCACCAACTTGAGGTTCATCATAACATTTAAATCTGTAGCCTAATAAACTCCATGTTTTCCCAAGTCGTAGTGGGAGAACCACACATGTAAATCCAAATACGTACATAAGTGGACACCCCTTCAAATTAGTTGACTCAGCTATTTCAGCCACACTTGCTGTTGGGTGTAAAAAAAATTGTGTTTATATATATATATATATATATATATATAGAAAAAAAAGAAAAAAAATCGAGCACACAGCCGTGCGATCGCCATAGACAAAAGAGCTTAGTGACTGTCAAAGTGGCAGTCATAGGATACCACCTTTCCAACTAGTCAGTTCGTCAAATTTCTGGCCTGCTCGAGCTGCCCCGGTCAACTGTAAGTGCGGTTATTGTGAAGTAGAAATATCTAGGAGCAATAACGACTCACAGAACGGGACCACCGAGTGCTGAAGCGCGTAAAAGTTGTCCGTCCTTGGCTGCAATGCTCACTAAAGAGCTCCAAACTGCCACGAAGGAACTTCTCCCAGTGCCTGCCACTGAAAAACATCCCCACAGCATGATGCTGCCACCACACTTCACCATAGGGATGGTGCCAGGTTTCCTCTAGACAGGACACTTGGCATTCAGGCAAAAGAGTTCAATCTTGGTTTCATCAGACCTGAGAATCTTGATTATGGTCTGAGAGTCTTTATGGAGGCTGTCATGTGCCTTCTGAGGACTGGACTGTCTGGCAACTCCAATATAAAGGCCTGATTGGTGGAGTGCTGCGGAGATAGTTGTCCTTCTGGAAGGTTCTCCCATCGTCACAGAAGAACTCTGGAGCTCTGTCCGTTTGACCATCAGGTTCTTGGCCACCTCCCTGACCAAGGCCCTTCGCCCCCAATTGCTCAGTTTGGCCAGGCAGCCAGCTCTAGGAGGATCTAAACTTCCATTTAAGAATTATGGAGGCCACTGTGTTCTTGGGGACCTTCAATGCAGCAGAATTTTTTTTGGTACCATTCCCCAGATCTGGGCCTCGACATAGTCCTGTCAGAGCAACAGACAATTCCTGCAACTTCATGACTTGGTTTTTGCTCTGACATGCACTGTCAACTGTGGGACCATATATAGACATGTGCCTTTCCAAATCATGTCCAATCAATTGAATTTATCACAGGTGGATGCCAATAAAGTTGTAGAAACATCAAGGATGTTCAATGGAAACAGGATACACCGGAGTTCAATTTCGAGTTTAATATGCAAACAAATAAATGTTTTTGCTCTGTTATTATGGGGTATTGTGTGTAGACTGTTGACAAAAATAATTTTATCCATTTTAGAATAAGGATGTAACAAAATCAAGGGGTCTGAACACTAAATGCACAATTTTCAGCGACAAACAGTTAACACCCCAAGGTAGTACAGTTTAAAGTGTCCTGTATGTTTCCAACTGAACAGCATGCTAGCCTGTCCACTTTAAAATATTGAAATCAAGTAACCTACCTGGAAAAGATGCTTGTTTCTCAAAATGAGTTGGCAATTCCTTATACAAATGGTTATTTTTATGCTCATTGCTAGGGCGGTCATGAAATTGTCAGCCGGCTATTGACATACAAAAGACTGCCGGTCTCACCGAAATTGACCATTAATTAACACACTTAGCATCTCCAGGCCACCATGCATAGAAGCCCTGATGCACGCCGTGGGAATATTACTTTTTAAAAAAAATCTATTTAATATACACCGTCAGAATAAATCCATTATTTATTTTAGGCATGTCTAAAGAAACAAGAACATTAATTTCAGAAGAACAGAATGTTATATGCCATAGGCTTGTTCATTTAGCAGACAAGATACAAATCTCATGCCATTATTTAATACAAAGGAAAATATAATTCAACCTACCTGAATAAAATATGAAGGATACTTTTCCCCCTTCCGGCACGTGTGCATATGAAGTGGCTAGGTTGAGTGTAAAAGTGATCATTTGAAACAGGGCCTATAAGCTATATTTAGAGTTAGTTGGCTACTTTAGTTTTGACATAGAAATTAAAACAATACTTAGAATGTATAAGACAATCTTTAGGCTGCATGATAGGCTATAGATGATTTGAGAAAGTAGCACAAAAAAAAAAGCTTGCACTCCATTCTTTGCCTCAGACTGCACAGCTGTTTCGTTTCATCAAGTAAACATTTTCACCATTCTAAATGTTAATCTTGTATTTACTAAAATGTAAAATAACTTTAGATTTAGAATGGCCCATTATAAAGTGGGAAGGAATAGGGGAAAAACTTTCTCTTTAAATAAACACGCACTCCAATAAATGGAAGCCGCTTTTCTGCAGGTTAGTTTTAGGCTACTCCACAGCATCAACCGTTTGAGGCGCATGCAGCCTCTCGCTGCGCTTCAGGTGATATTCTGCATGCCATTGGCTCTCCAACCTGGTTCCTGCATTTACCCAGTGCTTAATTAACCATGTGAAATCTGTTTGCGAACATTGATAGTAACATGGTTCTCACAACAAAACATTATCAAACTGTTGACAGGCCCACACTCTGCGTGCTGGAGGAAAGAAAGGAAGAGATGGAGATGCACCGATATGAAATTTTGGACCGTAAGCAATATTCCTTGCCAAAATGTTTTTTTAAACATTTTAGCATTCTAGTACAGTTAAAGTTGAAACACACACCAAAGAGCTATTTTGTAAGCATTTACACATGTCCCCATTACCAGTAAAACATTTGACATTTCATCATACATATCAAGCAGTGAAGTTTCAGCAGTTTTGTTAATTTCGCGAGTCAATTGTTTGAATGGAGAGCGGTCATGTTTCAAACATCCTCAGCAGCAAGAGAACCAGCACATTCTTGAGAAAGCAATACCGCTTTCTTCAATACATTGCGACCTGTACGCTCTCGTTGGCTGGCCCTCGCTTCATACTCGTCGCCAAACCCACTGGCTCCATGTCATCTACAAGACCCTGCTAGGTAAAGTCCCCCCTTATCTCAGCTCGCTGGTCACCATTGCATCTCCCACCTGTAGCACACGCTCCAGCAGGTATATCTCTAGTCACCCCCAAAAGCAATTATTTCTTTGGCCGCCTCTCCTTCCAGTTCTCTGCTGCCAATGACTGGAACGAACTACAAAAATCTCTGAAACTGGAAACACTTATCTCCCTCACTAGCTTTAAGCACCAACTGTCAGAGCAGCTCACAGATTACTGCACCTGTACATAGCCCACCTATAATTTAGCCCAAACTACCTCTTTCCCTACTGTATTTTATTTATTTATTTTGCTCCTTTGCACCCCATTATTTTTATTTCTACCTTGCACAGTCTCCCATTGCAAATCTACCATTCCAGTGTTTTACTTGCTATATTGTATTTACTTTGCCACCATGTCTTTTTTGCCTATACCTCCCTTATCTCACCTCATTTGCTCACATCGTATATAGACTTGTTTATACTGTATTATTGACTGTATGTTTGTTTTACTCCATGTGTAACTCTGTGTCGTTGTGTGTCGAACTGCTTTGCTTTATCTTGGCCAGGTCGCAATTGTAAATGAGAACTTGTTCTCAACTTGCCTACCTGGTTAAATAAAGGTGAAATAAAAAAAAATAAAAAAATACCAAATCCTTGTCGACCCACTGTGCTGTCGGACTCGGCATGCTCATGGGGCAGACATCACTTTTCCTAATGTCAATCGTGAAGCTAATAGCAGTGACGTCCATAGCAAGTAGCTCATGGATGTGCGTTTCAACAATACTATGCATCTCCGGTATGGAAACATTTGAAAAATAGCATCTACTTGGTAGTGTGTACCGGTGCGCGACCAGTCAACGAAAGCTAACTTTAACCACGACAGGCGGTTTGCTTGTCAAGGGCAAGGAACTCCATTATCTCTGCATTAATGGATTTCGCCATCTCACTGAAATGCTCTTACTCCATCAAATGACCACTCGATCCACACAGCAGACATTGTGGGCTAGGTTAGGAATGCTGTGTTGCACATGTATCGCTATATTTTTGTGCCGTCATTGTCATCTACCTACGTTATATACAGTTGAAGTCGGCAGTTCACATTCAACCAAAGTGTGTCATTGAAACTCGTTTTTCAACCACTCCAAATGTCTTGTTAACTATAGTTTTGGCAAGTCGGTTAGGACATGTACTTGGTGCATGACAAGTCATTTTTCCAACAATTGTTTACAGATTATTTCACTGTATCAATTCCAGTGGATCAGAAGTTTGCATACACTAAGTTGACTGTGCCTTTAAACAGCTTGGAAAATTCCAGAAAATTATGTCATGGCTTTAGAAGCTTCTGATAGGCTAATTGACATCATTTGAGTCAATTGGAGGTGTACCTGTAGATGTATTTCAAGGCCTAACTTCAAACTCTTTGCTTGACATCAAGGGAAAAATCAAAAGAAATCAGCCAAGACCTCAAAAAAAAATTGGAGACCTCCACAAGTCTGGTTCATCCTTGGGAACAATTTCCAAACGCCTGAAGGTACCACGTTCATCTGTACAAACAATAGTACGCAAGTATAAACACAACAGAGCAGTCATACCGCGCAGGAAGGAGACGTGTTCTGTTTCCTAGAGATTAAGGTACTTTGGTGCAAAGTGCAAATCAACAAAAGACCTTGTGAAGATGGAGGAAAATGGTTACTAAAGTATCTATCCACAGTAAAACGAGTCCTATTTCAACATAACCTGAAAGTCTGCACAGCAAGGAAGAAGCCACTGCTCCAAAACAGTCATAGAAAAGCCAGACTACGGTTTGCAACTGCACATGGGGACAAATATTGTACTTTTTGGAGAAATGTCCTCTGGTCTGATGAAACAGAAAGCTAACTGTTTGGCCATAATGACCATTGTTATGTTTGGCGGAAAAAGGGAGGTTTGCAAGTCGAACAACACCATCCCAAACGTGAAGCATGGGGGTGGCAGCATCATGTTGTAGGGGTGCTCTGCTGCAGGAGGGACTGGTGCACTTCACAAAATAGATGGCATCATGATGGAAAATGTGGATATATTGAAGCAACATCAAGACATCAGTCAGGAAGTGTGTCTTCCAAATGGACAATGACCCCAAGCATACTTCCAAAGTTGTGCCATCAAAGCCCTGACCTCAAGCCCATAGAAAATGGGTGGGCAGAAATGAAAAGGCGTGTGCGATCAAGGAGGCCTACAAACCTGACTCAGTTACACCAGCTCTGTCAGGAGGAATGGGCCAAAATTCACCCAACTTATTGTGGGAAGCTTGTGAAAGGCTACCCAAAACATTTGACCCAAATTAAACCATTTAAAAAAGGCAATGCTACCAATTGAGTGTATGTAAACTTCTTACTCACTGGGAATGTGATGAAAGAAAGAAATAATTCTCTCCTATTATTCTGACATTTCACATTCTTAAAATATAGTGTTGATCCTAACTGACCAAAGACAGGGAATTTTTACTAGGATTAAATGTCAGGAATTGTGAAAAACTGAGTTGAAATGTATTTGGCTAAGGTGTATGTAAACATCCGACTTCCACTGTAGGTACGCACGGCAGCTTTGACAGTTCTGCACGGCGGCGTTAAACTAGACATCGGGCTGAAGCCAGCATTTCAACCTGCTGTTAAATTTCTTTGTTCAAATTGATCACAATGAGGGGCGTTCTAAACATACATATTGCTTTGATAAGGGTTTCATGCGATTTTCAATTGTATTTATGTCAGATGGTCTATACAGCCCCGAGTAGCAGGCCATTAGCGACCTAATGGTCATTAGCGAGTTGGGAACTACAAATGTATGTCCAGAGTGCATAAGAGATTACTGTGACTCAATGGTCACGTAGAATTTTACTGCGGCGGTCCTGACTCATGACTGCCGATAATACCGTCACCAGCCCTACTCAATGCACATTTATAAAAACAGACTACAGCTAGCACGTAACAGTACGTGGAAAATGCTGCTCGAGTCAAACTGATAGGGATGTGAATCTTTCCATTTTAAGACTATTTGATATGCATCTAGAGCAGGAAAGGCTGGTGGGAGGAGATATAGGAGGACAGGCTCATTCTAATGGAACTGTGTCAAACATACGGAAGCCACATTTGATTCCATTCATTACAAAGAGCTCATCCTCCCACAACTCCACCCACAAGCCTCCGCTGATCTAGATACAAGGGCTCCGATACAGGAACGGTACATTTTAGTCTGAAAGGATTCAGTGCGATTCGAGAACAAATCGAAGTGATTGGTTTCGATATACTAAGATGTTGCATAAACACGTTCATTTTCTATTCTAAATAAAAATCTGCTGCTGGAGCTCATGAGCTGGAGGAGCGGTCTGTACTGTAGGCCCCTAATCTAGCCACAACACTATCACTTTCAGATAGAAGTAATTTGAGCAACATTTTTTTTAATTTTTTGTGAATTGGCGATTCCCAATGTTTGAGCGGATTTTCTGATTGATGCTTGCTACATTTAGATCAGTTTGGAGTATGCGCACCGATGCAGTCCAATCTTAAACATTGGAATCAGGAACCGATGTGTAGCGGTGAATAGTTACAGCCCTAGAAACAGAGCATTCATTTCCTAGAAACCCTTTTCATTAATACTCCAGTTTTAGTAGGGTATGCTCTCAGTTGAGACATAAAACATAGATTACAGTAAAATAAATGGCTCAATGTTGTTTCTGTGTCTATATGAACAAGTCTGTTTGACCAAACCTCAAATTGCAAGTTGAAACTACTTGTTGTCAGTGAGGAAGTAGTAATCTTTAATATTTGTTGTTGTGAGTGGCAGAGAGGAGCTCAGTGTATGTGTGGAAAGGGACACAGTACACAAGGAGACAAGCCATGAGAACAAGTGGACATAAACGTTCATAAAAACCTTGATTCTTGCGATACAGGCATTTGGAATTTTTCACTAAAACAAATTTGATATGTCGCCCAGCCCTACTTCAGAAAAGTGTTACTGTCCCAAAATTAGGGCCGGGATGATAACAGTATCACATAACACAAAGCAGACTTTAGGCCCTTTAAAACCTGTTGTATGTAAAATAGTGTCCTATAGCTTTGAAAATAAAATGGATGATAATGTGTTACAAATACTAGGGTTGTTTTCCTAAAGAAGTTAACTCAGTATCAAACTGCGTTTTGAGATACTGGTATCGTCCTGCCCAAACCATCATTGGGCAATTTGATAGACAAGAGTATCTCTGACCTGTTGTTGCTGTTGTAGGGTGGGTCCATGTCCAGGACCAGGGCTGAAGGATCTATGGATCTCTGGGAACTGCTCCCCAATCATGGGCTGTGGACCAACAGGGTAACCTGAAAAGGTCACAAGACAAAAGCAGTCACTCAATTACACTGTAGTTATTAGGCATCAAATGGAAGAAAATTGCCCTGAAACAAGGGCAGGGTAGAGACTGAACACTTGCTTTCTACAGTGTGCCCTAATGAACACAACCTAGTCTTAGCTTCCACAGAGTAATCTCTACCGGCGGGAGGATGCATGCGTCCATGGAAATAGTCAGGAGAGGGAGCCCTCTGTGTGAAGAGTGGAGGCGAGGGCCCCCTGTGCTGTAGCAGGCTGTGTTGAGGACCAGGGCCAGGGTGTGGAGGGGGGTTGGGGCTGCCCAGCAGGCTGTGGAGGAGTGAAGGGGAGCCTCTACAGGGAGGTCCCTGTGCACCCAGAAGCTCCTGTAACAGTTTTATACACACTGCTCAGACAGGACCAACACAGACATCATAAAATAAGCACTAATCAGGGAGTCCTCCATTCCTAAACAAACAAAATAACGCCATCCTTTCATGCTACAGCTTACTATCAAAATTCCACATGCAAGTTAGTCCCAAACCACACACCTGGAATATGTTCTTGTGCTGTTGGGCAGGCACTGTGGCTTCAGGCAGGGGCACTACAGCAGGGTTCGAGGGCTGATTGAGCTGTAAATGAGGTGGAAGGTGGTGCAATCAGACAGCCGTCTTGGTAGTGGACACACTTAATCCATCCCACTGGGCATTTTCTGATGCATACATTTTGATTTTATTTATTTGACCTTTATTTAACCAGTTGGGCCAGTTCAGAACAAGTTGTCATTTACAACTGACCTGGCCAAGATAAAGCAAAGCGACAAAAAGAGTTAAACGTACAGTCAATAACACAAAATAAAATAAAAATAGATTCTTCTATGTACATTGTGTGCAAATGTAGAAGAGTAGAGAGGTAGGCAAGAAGTAGGCCCTAGAGGCAAAAATAACTACAATATAGCATTAATACTGGAGTGATAGATGTGCAAGTAGATACTGGGGTGCAAAAGAGCAAGAGCGTAAGTAATAATATGGGGATGAGGTAGTCAGGTGTGCAATTTACAGATTGGCTGTGTACAGGTACAGTGATCTAAGCTGCTCTGACAGCGGATGCTTAAAGTTAGAGGGAGATATCCGTCTCGAGCTTCAGTGATTTCTGCAATCGTTCGTCATTGGCAGCAGAGAACTGGAAGGAAAGGCAGCCAAAGAAAGTGTTGGCTTTGGGGATGACCAGTGCAATATACCTGCTGGAAGGCATGCTACAGATGGGTGCTGCTATGGTGACCAGCCAACGACAGCACACAGGTCGCAGTGGTGGGTAGTATATGGGTCTTTGGTGGCAAAACTGATGGCACTGTGATAGCAAATTGGATGCAGTCTGAATAGTGTTGGAGGCTATTTTGTAAATGACGTCGCTGAAGTCAAGGATCGGTAGGATAGTCAGTTTTATGAGGGTTTGTTAGGCAGCATGAGTGAAGGAGGCTTTGTTGTCGAAACAGAAAGTCGAAACAGAAAGCCGATTCAAGATTTAATTTTGGATTGGAGATGCTTAATGCGAGTCTGGAAGGAGCGTTTACAGTCTAGCCAAACACCTAGGTATTTATAGATTTCCACATATTCTAAGTCAGAACCATCCAGAATAGTGATGCTGGGAGGGAGGGTGTGGGCAGCGATCAGGTGAAGAGCTTGCATTTAGTTTCACTTGTTTTTAAGAGCAGTTGGAGGCGACGGAAGGAGTGTTATGGCATTGAAGCTCATCTGGAGGTTGGTTAACAGTGTCCAAAGAGGGGCCAGATGTATACAGAATGGTGGCGTCTGCATAGATGTGGATCAGAGAAACACCAGCAGCAAGAGAGACACTGTTGATATATACAAAGAAAGTCGGTCCGAGAATTGAACCCTGTGGCACCCCCATAGAGACTGCCAGAGGTCCGGACAACAGGCCCTCCGATTTGACACACTGAACTCTGAGAAGTAGTTGGTGAACCAGGCGAGGCAGTCATTTGAGAAGCCAACATATGCTTTGGTTAGTTTGTGTTACACATCCCATTTTAACATCAAAATACTAGAAATGACTGAGGTCATCCAATGGAAAACATAGATTGTTACGTATAAGACATTATGGGTGGGTTGCACCAATATGGTTAAAATTAATCTAGGATTAGAGCTAATCTAGGTTTATGATTAGAGATGTGTTGCACCACCTCATTTTAAATCTGGATCAGTAAATCTATGACAAACAGTTTTAAACTAATGATTAGTGACATGTTACACCAATATGAGGTATTTCGTGAATTGAAACGAAGTAGCTAGCTAACTTGCCAAACGAGGCCACAAAGTTACTGTTCCTTGATAAAAACAATGTAATGTTAGAACTACCGCAACTATCGTAAAAGGTTCTCATGGGTTGGCTGATTTGAAATAAAATCTGTTATTGGCCAGTACTAGACAGAAAACGAATTTGTTAGCTACTGTAGCTAGCTAGTTTATAAGCCAAGCTAGCTAGCGTACAATATTTGTCATTAACGCTATTTATTTGTCCGCTAGCCACCTGATCATGGCAAGTCACAGTTCAAATAACTCCACTTATGAAAGAATTGAAAATATCGCCGGAGCTGATGGAGGAATTTAGTAATGTACTGGAGGATAAAAAAAGACAGCCAACACGACTGCCAAAAAGTAGTAAGACACCTGGGCCATTTAATACGACAAATGTAAATGGATTGACATGGACTAAAGGGAAGAGGGACCCAAATCAAATTAAAGCGTGCTGGAAAAAAGCAAAAGCAAATCCAGAAAGGACACGGCAAAGGAAAGGCGGAGCCGGAGGGGGGCCTCCGTCCAAGGGAATTGATCCTATCACCTAGAAGATATGCGAGATGATTCCCCAGCAGTTCCCCCCTCTCCATTTTTAAAAAACAAACCTTTATTTAACTAGGCAAGTCAGTTAAGAACAAATTATTATTTTCAATGACGGCCTAGGAACAGTGGGTTAACTGCCTGTTCAGGGGCAGAACAGCCAACAAGATTTGTACCTTGTCAGCTCGGGGGTTGAACTTGCAACCTTCCGGTTACTAGTCCAATGCTCTAACCACTAGGCTAACCTGCCGCCATAACCCCTATGATGGACAATTTGACCCAATATTTAGTAAGCATAAATAACGCACGTTAAAACTAACATTAATGCTACTTCACTAATATGTTAGCGTTATCAGGCCCGTTACAACATGTTGCATAACATCATTCGTACCAAGGCTGGGAATATCATAAAACCCAATTCAATTGTACAAAATGGGCACGTAAATAGCCCACTGAATAACGAGTTAATTATCTTAAAACGCAACGGGATTTAACTGGTCTATTCTCTGAGGAACTCATTTTAGTCTCTCCACAGTAGATATGCTGCCATTTTATCAGTTAAAACCACCAAGTGGCAGTTGAGAAATAATCCCCAATCTAAGTTTATATATATATTTTAATTCATTGACCAACAGGCTTAAAATGTATCTAGGTTTAAAGTGAAAATTAAACTTAGATTAGAGGAAGGGGAAGGATTTAATTTAAAATGTGGTGAAACAAGATTAATAGCTAAAACTTGTTTTAACCCAGTTTAATAGATATTCCATGTTGGTGCAACCCACCCTATAACATTTGACATAACAATTCTAACATAGGTTCATCTGTTGACCAATTTGTTACAAAAAGCAACAATTGATCGTCCGATCTGAACATTTTCCCATTGGAATGGAGAAGAGCAAAGTGTCTCAGCCAGAGGCAATGAAAGTCCTGAATGTAGATATACCGCCATGTCCATAGATCAAAGTAACAGACATTCACCAGGGTACAAAACCACAAAAGTAACAGAAAAATGATAATCTAGTAGAATTTGATATGAAGCATAATGTTAAGGGTTAACGTAAAGAAAATCTGTATGCAATCCTTTGATTGTCATGTTACTGCATCGAGGTTCAGGAGAATCCAGAACACCCCTCGAAAGAGGAAGTCTTCGAACTTTCCTTTACAAATGTATACCCATCACTTTTCCAGACGTACTGACTTTGGTGTTTTGATTTAATGGTTAGGATGTTAGCTTTCATGCATCATTTGCCACACTCACAGCAAAACATATGTGGGTCAGTTTACCAGACGCAGCTCAAAGCAGTTAGGGCTTAAACATCCAGCTGGACCCGAGAGGAAGCATACCAACAGGACAGTCAGTGCTTTTTAAAGATTAGCCGAGAGCGGCACACTTACGTTGCTGTTCACTTGGTTTTCTTTGGGGTGGCTGGGCAGTGTTCCACTTGCCTTCATGCTGCTGACCAACTTGTTAAAAGCGGACATGTCAGGGTCTCTGGCCCGTGAACAAGGGGGCCCTGCACTGGGGCCTACACCGCCTGTTAGAGCCCGCTCCAGGTGCTCAGCCATGAAGGGTGTGCCACTGCTGGTGCTGCCTCCGCCACCGATGCTTCCCTGCTGCTGATGCTGGTGGGCCTTTCGTGGCATCTGGTGGTGCAGTTCCGAGCCCACTTTCAGCTCCTTCAGGCCCCCCTCAACCTCCTCCAAAGAGAGAACTACACCCGAGTGAGCTGGGGGACAAGGCAGAAGGGCAATGTAAACATGCACATCATACCAATGCACCAAAACCTACAAACAATTACTCTCATCTTAAATGCTGAACTAGCCACAGGACCTAACCATTTGTATACAAGACAAATGTTGTAGTAGTCTTGCAGCTGATGTAGTTGACATGGTGGAATTTAGGTACTGGTTATGTAAAGGATGACTCACTGCTCTGCTGTAGCCGTTGCTTGTTAACATTGAGGCTGGAGAGGAGGGGTTTCAAGTCTATCTTGGCCTTGTGTAACAGCTCCAGGATGTCCACCTTATCCCTACACTCCACTGACTGGATGGGGGTGAAGTAGGGGACAGGGCCCCCCTGGCTAGGGGACGTACAGCGGGGGTCCAGCCCTGAGGGAGGGAGGGAGGGGTAAACCAATAATTTCCCAAATTTAGACAATAGGGTGCAGTTGCCTAGACAAATTAAGTTTGTGTTTATTTCAGGATTAGGCTTAATCTGTGGCCATAACAAATGTGTGTTAGTCCTCAATGTAAAAAAAGCATTGCATTTCATTTTGTAATTCAATTATGCTTCTATAATAAAATTAAACAGAAGGCATAACTAACATAATGAATTCTAGCCTGGTCCCAGATCAGTTTGTGCAGTCTTGCCAACTCCCATGTCATTGTCATGCTAATGACCACAGGAGTTGGCAAGACAGCAAACAGATCTGGGACCAGGCTAGAAGTGTGCCCCTTCCTTACCGGCCAGTCTCTCCAGCTCCTCGTGGGGGGTGGAGCGCAGGCTGGAGGAGCGGCTGCCTGAAGGACTCAGGTTACTGGAGAACCACCGGCTGAAACGGCTGGCCGACACAGGGCCCTCACCCAGAACATCTTCTATCATCTGCAACATAGGGACAGAGGCCAGTCAGAGGCAAGCTGGTAGTCCAAAGTGGCAGACTGCTAAAGGGTGGGTGTGACACTTACATTTAGGGCTCTGTCCATGTGCACAGTAGTGTACCCTTCATTCATTGAATCTGTGCATTATTTCCCTATCCCATGTCTATAAAATAGGGAAATGAGCTTCCTTTGCTAATAATTTGCAAGGTATTCTAATAAGTGACGTAATAAACTGGAACACAATGGGCATACATTTGCATTAGACTGAACACTAAAAAAAACACCACACTGGAGGAGAAACCGGTTGAGTCACTTACAACCTTTCACTGCAATTTTTTTTAATCATAATACAGCAAGAAAATATTTTAGAAAGTACAATGTCCTTGACAGGGTGGCAATACCACCATCATTCATCCAAATAGACAAAGAAAAGTCCCAAGTGATAACATCATGAAACTAACCTCCAGTGTATGAGAAGACCATGTGTAGCCAACTACAGACCAATGCATGGTATATTTAAAGTTGATGTATAACAGTGCACACCTTATAGCCCCCAAACACACGGTAAACATGCAGTGCTGCCCAGGACTTACAGAGGCCAGTCCTGGCATGGTCTTCTCCAGGTTGAAGAACTCATTGAAGTCAAAGTCTCCTGATGTCTGCTCTGGTAGGACCTCTGGGTGAGGGACCTCCTGGTCTGCTGTAGAGTGAGAATCTCTCACTACATGCTCCTCTGCTAGCCCACCGTTACATTCCACTGCTGAACACAATGCAAACACAACAATGAATAAACACATAACAGACCATCAGGGTAGCTTGCTGGTTTAAGATAAACTGATCGCTGAATGGCTACTGAAGTTAGACAATTACATTGATGGAAGCTACAATATTGACTCTGACGTTGCATCAGATACCACCACCCCCCGGTACTCATTTTAAGGTATATGGAGTTATTTTTTACTCAAACCACCCACACACCAGATTGGACCCAGCCACCAGACAACCTTTTTGGGGGACACCAACTCCCATGATCTCCAATAGTGATATGATGCAGCATGACTTGCCTTCTCTCACAGAGTCTGTCCTCTTCCTGGAGCGTTTGGGTCTGCGCTTGTCCTCCTCCAGGATCTTGTCATCAAAGCCAATGAGCTCAATGGTCTCTGATTGGCTGGTCGGGCCCCCTGAGAACCACTCCGGCTCTTCCTCCAGGTCATTCCTCCTCCTCTCACTGAACACACGCTTGTCCCCAAAGTCACGCTGCAGGAAAGGGAAGAAGAACTGGTATACGCCAAATCTAACAGGCTGCTAAATTCCATGGGAAATAGCAAAGAGTGGAATGTGTACACAGCTCCTGACGATTGTCATTTAGATGTATTACTGCAGGAAGTAGGCCTCCCATTGAGGCACAAGAAATAACAATTTTGTGCGTAGGTACATACAGATAACCATTTGTCCCTTTAGGGTCATTCTGTTTGAATTGAATGCAGCTCAGGAAGCAGCAAACAGACACTAACCCTGAACCTCTTATCCTTGAAGTCTCGCTCCTTCTCCACGCGGGGTTCCCTCTCCCTTTCGAATCCTCGGGCCGCCATGATGCGCCCACTGCCGATGCGCCGCGCCACACCCAGCCGGAGACTCTCATTCTCCTTATTCTCCAGGGGGCTGACAGGGCGCCGGGAGGGTGCAGGCAAAGCATTGCCAACGCACCCCCCTCCGAAGCTACGACGCTGTGGGCTGAGCACCACATCCAGGTCATCCTCCTTTAGTCGCTCACGGGGATCTGAGAACAGTGTCACAAAAAACAGTTAGCATTCAACATTCACACTAATGCACCATAGCTTATTCTACAAAGAATAGTAAGAGTAAGCAAGGTGGCGTGTCTAAGGACAGCTGTACAAATTTGAGCTCAAAAGCCCCCAACCTTATGGAGTATGTTTTAAATGTGTATGCTAGTCATTTGAATATCAGCTATGAAAATGATACTACATTACTCATTTACCTGCAATTCTACGTTTCAGAGGGATCCTATCATCCACAAAGTCCTTCTTATATCCATCCACAGGAGAGCTGCACTCCGAGGTGGAGTACAGCGAAGCATGCCACTTCTCAGGGTCCCACACACCATCACTGGACACCCCCCACCCCCAAAAAAACACAACAGTTAAACCAGAGGGAACAACTCAAGAGTTGGCATAGAACTACAAGTGTTTCACACTTTGGACTAATTTGACCCAATCTAAAAAACACTCACCTGTCAAATTTTTCCAAAAGACAGTCTGGCCTTTCATTACAGATTGGGAAATATTTGATCTCCAAAAGCTCCTCCTGTAAGAAGACAAATTATGTTAACCCACAAAGTTGTGCTGCTAGGTGGGCAGCCATCTATTTATATTAGCCATGCATCGCCAAAATACCTTGGTATATCTGTAAGGGGATGGTCCTGTTGATTCCTTGACCACCTCGATGTCACCATTCTCCTGCACCTCTACACAAGCATCCCTTTCCATGACTCCGTCAGGCAGCCAAACCAATATATAACTTCTGTTTTAAGATCTTAGTAGTATACCTGTTAAAGAATGACATACTGTTATGAAATATCCCATACAGGCTTACTATATCTACCAAAAGTAAAAAATTCATAACCCTGAAAGTGAATTCTATATTGGTGAGGAAGACCCTGAAAAGTCTGAATAAAGACTGGATATTCAAACAGCATTCTGGCATTATTTTAAAAGTTGCGTAGTAATTACAAGAAAATAGTAAATATCAACACGCAAAGATCAAGCCTATATCACTACTAGCTACATTCGAGAAATACATCGCCTTAGCACATTAACGCGAGGTCTCCGACGTGGCCTGGAGTTAAAAGCAGACAAGACGAAATTGAAAAACTAAACTGGTCTGGCAACAAATTAGCCATCCATACCTGAGCGGCATAGCGAAGTGGCGATTAACGTTACCAAGTTAGCTAATGATGGCAATTAGGTAGCCAACTAATGTTCGCATGCTAGGAAATTGGCGATCATTAGTTAACAAGCTAAATAAGGTGTACGTACTGGCAGATGACATGAATACGCTGATACTAAGACAACCGGCGTCAAATACTCTATGAATGGCTAACAATTAGCTAGCTACCTATCTAGTTTGAAGTTACGACCATTGGCGTAGTGTTTGGTTTACTTGGTAGCTAACTAACGTTATGTAGTTGGCCAACTAGTTAGCATACTTAGAGGCCAAAACTTTGTTTAGTTGAGCAAGCTAGCCTGAACGCCGACTTGTGGGATAATTTGATAGCCAAGTTACCCAACTAACGCGTTAGCCACAAATTCAATTAATAAATGCCGAGCACAGTCAAGTAACGTTAACAAACCCACCAACATAAATCACTCTTAAAGTTGCATATGTAAAAAGGTACCCATTCACTTACAATTCTGTTCAGAAAACGTATGAAGCCAAAAGATGTTAGCTAGCTAACCTAGCTCTACGGCTAGTTAGCCAGCTAGCTAGCTGGAGATAAAGCCTTCCAATAAGTGCACGTTTTTCTTACAATTAACTAGGGTCGTTTTTTCAACAAAGAGCCAACGCCCGTGATATTTCTACGAACACAAATCCAAAAGTATACTGGCGTCTTATATTGTCGAAGTAGACTTGTCTTCGGTATATGTTTCGTCGCAGCAGCGAATTTGCCTTCATCACCGCTTAGTTCGGAACGAGCTCTTCGTAGGCTTGATTATATAGTGCCCATCACTAATGCCTTGCTAAACTATTTCAAAATATAATAAATAATTTCTTAAAACCATTACTGTATTTGACAATGTCTCGTTTGACTATGAAAATAATGTATATGTATTTAGATAAAATATAAACGGCTTCTTGTCTTTTAAGAGTGAGTCATTTCATATCAGGCATTCTGTATGGTCAGCTAATTGTTATCATTCCAAAGCAGAGCGATGAATGCTGATAATTTTCACACTTTCAATGCTTTAAAAAACAACAACTAGCCCTTTCCTTGATTGCTAATTTGACATGTAGGCCTGGTCAACCAAAGGGTACTCAACACATCCACATTTTTATTTCTTAGTAAATTATACCAGTGCCCTGTCATGTTAGGGCTAAGATTATCTGTGCTTTAACGCACCCTTAACTGATGGTACGTGTTTTGTGTATGTGGTCTGTTGGTTTGCACAGAGTAAGTTTGTAAAACAGCAGGCGGTCACTTAATAACAAGGGTGCCACCATAAAGATCAACATCCTTATGTATTTTAAAGGGTATGACAGAAGCACCAAACGTTTTGTTAAAAATAAATTAACTTGATACCACAAAGCTGGCCTACTTCAACATGATGTCTGTAAAATTCGCTCAACCCGCTGGTTTCAACTTCACCTCTAAGGAAGAAGAAACTTCATGATTGGACGGACAATGAGCCTCTCAACTGATCAAATGGTGTGCGTGGTGCAATTGCAAAATATACACCTCTGAGAAAACAGAAGAATAAGAATAAAGCAAGAACAAAGGCCGTGATCTCGGCGAGTTCCCTTCAAAACAAAAGTCTCGCAATAAATATGGTAAAAATAATAATAGAAATGGTCAAATGTTATTAGGAAATGTTAGCAGACTTGGAATTTTAACTAAATCAAAAAAGGGTAAATTAGCTTGAATGCAGTATGTTCTTTCAATTGGACAGACATAATTGCCTGAACGTCGTGTCGCAGTAAAGGGGGGCGGGGCGTCCATTCCACTCAGGAGCATTTCGAGTTTCCAAATCCACAGTTTACACCCCAATGAGTGTCGCTTCTCATTTTGCGGCACTTAAAGTGGCCAATCAGCTTAATTCAATAGTGTTTTTCATATTGGTTATACAGTGCATTCAGAGCTCTTCACTTTTTCCACATTTTGTTACGTTACAGCCTTACTCTAAATGGATTAAATTGTTTCCGCCCATCAATATACACACTAACCCATAATGACAAAGCAAAAACGGTTTGTTTTTTTACATTTTTGCAAATGCATAAAAAATGTAAAACTGAAATATCACATTTACATAAGTATGTCGACCCTTTATTCAGTACTTTGTTGAAGCACATTTGACAGTGATTACAGCCTCTAGTATTCTTGGGTATGACGCTACAAGCTTGGCACCCCTGTATTTGGGGAGTTTCTCCCATTCTTCTCTGCAGATCCTCTCAAACTCTGTCAGGTTGGATGGGGAGCGTCGCTGTACATTTTTTCAAGTCTCTCCAGAGATGTTCGATCGGGTTCAAGTCCGGGCTCTGGCTGGGCCACTGCGGGACATTCAGAGACTTGTTCCGAAGCAACTCCTGCGTTGTCTTGTGTAGGGTCATTGTCCTGTTGGAAGGTGAACCTTCACCCCAGTCTGAGGTCTTGAGTGCTCTGGAGCAGGTCTTCATCAAGGATCTCTCTGTACTTTGATCTGTTCATCTTTCCCTCAACCCTAACTAGTCTCTCAGTCCCTGAGAAAACATCCCCAAAGCATGATGTGCACGATTCACCATCGGGTTCTTGGTCCCCTTAATCCATTCTCCCTCAAGAAGGACCTTGGTTCCAAACTTCTTCAATATAAGAATGATGGAGACCACTGTGTTCTTGGGGACCTTCAATGCTGCAGACAATTTTTGGTACCCTTTCCCAGATATGTGTCTCGACACAATCCTGTCTCGGCGCTCTAAGGACAATTCCTTGGACCTCATGACATGGATTTTGCTCTGACAACTGTAGGACCTTATATAGACAGGTGTGTGTGGTTCAAAATCATGTCCAATTAATTTAATTTACCACAGGTGGACTTTAATCAAGTTGTAGAAACATCTCAAGGACGATCAATGGAAACAAGATGCACCTGAGCTCAATTTCGAGTCCCGTAGCAAAGGGTCTGAATACTTATGTAAATAAGGTACATCTGTTTTTTTATTTTTAATACATTTGCAAAAAATTATAAAAACACAAATACAAAAAGTTTGCATGGTGACCCTGGATCCTATTTCCCTGGAGACTATATGGTACAATATAGCACTGTGCAGGAAAAAATATTGATTGTGTCCATAAAACCAGAGTCCAGTCGGAACTTTTGTATTGTAACTTTAACTCTGCTGACTGACTAATTCAGGACTATATCTTAATTACAAAGGAATAAATTAACTATTTTAGCCTACTCTGTTAATTTCCAGTGTAAAATAAAACACCATTCCATGCCATACTTGCACTCTTGGCTTGCCTTATAATGGAATGCCACATTTCTACTATTAGCAGGTGATTAGGTGAGAAGCTAACTTCTAAGGGGTGCAACATGCGCAGTGACGCTCCTCTGTGTAAATATTTGGATTTGGAAGCTTCAAGTGCACCTGAGTAAATTTTGGGCAAATTTCATAGTCACAAATGTACATTTACAAACAAACACATTTTCTTACCTTACAAAAAGAAATTGAACTGTATTTTAAGACAATTTAATACTAACAAAAAAGCTGTTAGAATAATGAGTGCATGTATGTCCCTTAAGGTCATTGTGTAATGTGATATTTTACCCCCTATCCCAATTGTCCATTGTATATTATTTATATATACTTGTGTTCCCACATGTACTTCCTGTATTGATTTGTTGTTAATAAAAAATAATAATAATAAAGTCCTAAGTAGAATGGGCCCGCCTTTTACCGCGACACAACATACAGAAAATTGTGTACGGTGCAATAAATGATAGGACTACGCACACAATAAACAAAGTTTACCATTAAAAAACAACATAATGTCTTATAGAAATACTTTTCATTATTCTTTGTACGTTAACTATAATTTTGCAAAAGTTCAATAATTTTCGACCTAATTATTAATTTACTACGTATAGAGGACGCGACTGCTATTCTGCACGATTTCAACATCATTAAAAAAAAATTTAAAAAAAAATTAAAAAACGATTTCAACAGGTCCGTTACCCGGAAGTACTTAGTTATTTTCTTCCTATTCACAGCGGTAAAATGTATGCGCGACAGTTGGATTTAACAAACAAAACTGTTCATATACCTCACTGAACAAAATACTGTTTGCGTTTTCTATGGCGGTTGTAACGGTTCAATTTGCGTTGTCGACTTGAAACTGGTTAGGGAATTAAGAAAATGTCATGCATGGTACGTTATTCATAATGAAGAGAATGCTAGGGGGATTTCTGTTCGGCAATGCCAGTGTGTTCAGCTAACGAAGTTGAAGAACTTTCCAATCTTCTGATTGACGGTCAGTGGTACTAGCTAGCTTTCTCAGGTGGTTAACTCAACAACTGTTGTGGCAATGACTTCTAGAGGTAGAGGAACCCAAAAGTCAAATATAACTGGTGCAAAAATTACTTCACGCAATGTTATATCTTGTTATAAAGTCGGATACACCTGGAACCGAGGTGGAAGACTCAAGGAGTTGAGAATAAGGTGAGAAGTAGCCCCTCAAATAAACCAACTGTCCAGATGTAATTATTCAATCGACCACGACTAGAATTTGAAGGCTGTAACGTTAGTCTGTGTTGACTTTTGTTTAATCCCAGCACTAACACACCTGATTATACTATACTGAACAAAAATATAAACGCAAAATGTAAAGGGTTGGCCCCATGTTTCATGAGCTGAAATAAAAGTTTCCATACATTTTTCATACACACAAAAAGCTTATTTCTCAAATGTTGTGCACAAGTTTGTTTACATCCCTGTTAGTGAATATTTTTCCTTTGCCAAGATAATCCATCCATTTGACAGGAAGCTGTTAAAATGGCATGATCATTACACACCTTGTGTTGGAGACAAAACTAAAATGTGCAGTTTTGTTACACAACACAATGCCACAGATGTTTTGAGGGAGCGTGCAATTGGCATGTTGACTGCAGGAACAACCGGCCTCACAATCGCAGCCCATGTGTAACTACACCAGCTCAGGACCTCCATATCCGGTGTCTTCACCTGCAGGATTGTCTGAGACCTGGCAGCTGATAAAACTGAGGAGTATTTCTGTCTGACTGGGCCTGGCCTCCCAGTGGATGGGCCTGGCGCCCAAGTGGGTGGACCTATGCCCGCCCAGGCCCATCAATGGCTGCGCCCCTGCCCGTAAATGTGAAATCCATAAATTAAGGCCTAATGAATTAATTTAAAATTGACTGATTTTCTTAAATGAACTGTAACTCACTAAAATCGTTGACATTTTTGCACCGTAAGTTTATATTTTTGTAAAGTATATTTAAGGTATGTTTAGTGCCGGGCTGGAATAAAAGCTCTTCCATGACTCGAGTTGTCCATCCCTGAGATTAAACTCTGTCTTCTAGGCACCTTGCACGGAAGTTTCTCAAACTATGGATGCAGAAGACCTTTGGACGTGTTCATCCTTACAAAGCCAGGTGCACTTTCTCAGTCCTGTGGAGGAATAGCCAGATTACATCACTGCTTGAATTTAATGGATTACAATGTCAGATAGTGGGAAAATAACATTGGTAAAACTCTTGAGGCTATGCAGTACTTGACTTGGACTGAAATAGTTGTTGGTACTCATTTTGGGTGGATGTACTGTTTACAATTAGGTGCAGGAGCGCCAAAATACTTTTTAGCTAATATTCTATAAGAGGAAGAGGATCTTAAGCAGTAGAACATTTAAGGTGTTGGTACTCCGCTCTGGTGAGCTCCTGCCCAAGTCAAGCACTGATGCTGTGAATATATCCACTGTGTGTAGCCTGAGTTCTCTAACTGGAAGATTATTACCTTCTCCAATCTCTAGGTCTCACCATCGCAGAGTGGTGCTACAGCGGGCTCAGAGGGGCTGGAAGGATGAGTGGTGGACAGCCAGGAGGGAGTGGAGCCTCACAGTGAGGGCAGAGTGCCATTACAGGTCCGTGTCTGTCTCTAACCGCTGCTGCTCAGTTGTGGGGTGACGATACATGCCCATCAGTACTTACGGACCAAGTCTGTTGGTTGAAATGACGTTGTTACAACCTTAAAATTTGGTTGTAATGACGTCATTGCAAACAGCTTTGCCTGCTGGGATGTACCATGTGTTCCGAAAGTATTCATACCCCTTGAGTTATTCCACATTTTGTTGTGTTAGACAGAATTCAAAATGGATAAAAAAAATAAAAAAACAATTCTCACATCTACACACAATACCTCATAATGACAACCTTAAAAATGTTGTTTTAAAAAAAATTAAATACTGAACTCATTTACATAAATATTCACACCACGAGTCAATACTGTGTAGAAGCAGCTTTGGCAGTGATTACAGCTTTGAGTTGTCTTGGGTACGTGTCAGCTTTGCACATCTGGATTTGGGGATTTTATCCCAGTCTTCCTTGCAGATTCTCAAGTTCTGTTAAGGTAGATGGAGTGCGGTGGTGAACAGCAATCGTCATGTCTTTCCACAGATTTTCAATTCAATTCTGGGCCACTCAAGGACTTTAACATTCTGGTTGTGAAGCCATTCCAGCGTTGCTTTGGCTGCATGCTTGGGGTCATTGCCCTGTTGAAATGTACATCTTTACACCAGTCTAAGGTCATTTGTACTCTTCAGCAGTTTCTCATCAAGGATGTGCCTGTATTTGGAATTCATTGTTTCCTCTATCTTAAGTCTCACAGTCCCTGCCACTGAAAAGTATTCCTATAGAATGATGCTGCCACCACCATGCTTAACAGAAGGAATGATGTTAGACGGGTGATGGGCTCTGCCTGGTTTTCTCCAGACATAGCACTTTGCATTCAGGCCAAATAGTACATTTTTTGTCTCATCAGACCACAATATTTTGCCTTAGGATCTGAGTCTTTCACGTGCCTTTTTGCAAACTACAGGCGTGCAAGCCCTTCCCTTTTCCTCAGGAGTGGCTCCCGTCTGGCCACGCTCCCATAAAGCCCAGATTGGTGAAGTGCTGTAGAGGCTGTTGTCCTTCTAGCAGGTTCTCCCATCTCAGCCAAGGAACTCTGTAGTTATGTCATTGGGTTTTTAGTCACCTTCCTGTCCAAGGTCCTTCTTGCCCGGTTGCTCAGTTTGGTTTTACAGCCAGCTCTAGGCAGAGTCTAGGTAGTTCCATATTTTTTAAATTCCCTAACAATGGAAACCACTGTGCGATTGTAAACTTTCAACACTCAAAATGTTTTATACCCGTCACCAGATATGCCTCATCACAATTCTTTCTCGGAGATCTATGGACAGTTCCTTGGACTTCATGGTATCTGGTAGTTTCTGTTCTGACAACTGTGGTACCTTATATAGTACATGTGTGTTTCTTTCTAAATCATGTCCAAACAATTGAATTGGCCACAGGTTGACTCCTTCACCCGTATATCTCAAGGATGATCAAAGGAAATTGGATGCACTGAGCTCAATTTGGCATGTCATAGAAAAGGGGTGTGAATACTTATGTAAATGAGACATTTCTGTATTTAATTTTCAATAAATTAGCAAACATTTCTATAAACATGTTTTCACTTGGTCATTATGGGGAATTGTGTGTGTGTATGGGTGAGTTTTTTTTTATCCATTTGAATTCAGGCTGTAACACGACACAATGTGGAAAAGGGTAGGGCTGTGGCAATCATGAAATTTGTTCTGATTTAGAATGGGGCAGGGGAAAAAATACATATAATTTGAATGCACTCGAATAGCGAATGGAAGCTGCGCGCTTTCCCACCTGTCCGTTTTGTAGGCTACTTCGGTTTAATAGCGGGAGTATGTGCTTAATATGAGCAGCTGAGAAATATAAGAACACTTATTTCACTCCATGTATCAACCACTGTTTGAGGAGCATGCTCTCGCTGCCTGACAGGTGATACTCCACCCAAACTCTGTTTGCCATGGGCTCTTCAACCTTGTTCCTGCAGCTACTCAGTGCTTAATTTGGGAAACCAAGTGAAATCTGTTTGGGAACATCATTAGTAACATGTTTTTGCAACAAAACATATTACACTAAACTGTTGACATCCTGTCTGTACGCTCAAGAAAGGAATAAAGGAGAGAGGATTCTATATTCTGTATAGCTAAAGGTAATGTGTCACCCAATGAATTATGAAAATATAATAAAATCCCTATTACTAGGCTATTCAAAATACAAATTCACTAATTGTAGGCTAACTGTAAGTCAATGACCCAACAGCATCGCCTAGGGCTATACGTTCTCTCCCAGACTCATGGATAGAAATGTTGGAGCGTAGCATAAGGTAACCAGCCCATTCAGTATGCATTATAATATAGTCCACACTCAAAGGCTAGACCAATTATGTACCAAAGACATCTTAAATCAGTTGTGTTTTATGTTTTTCTGCCATGTGTAATATGTGGTAGGCTATGTATTGTATAATGGAACAATCATAATTTTTAGTCCGGTTTTTTTCGGGCACATAAGCCTATGCATATGCAAAAGCTCTGATATGCCTATGGGTGTTTTGAATTAATCATTACCTTAGAAAGCGCTGTCCATTTATTTTTGTTAGGCTTTGAAACAACATCCAAAACAACCATGTTTTACACTGTTTCAACCTGTTGTTGAATTTCTTTCTTCAAATTGATCATCATAGGTGAGTTTTAAAAGTATGATAGGTCTACTGTTTTGATGTGATTTTTGATTTAATTTGCATCAATGTTAGAGGGACAATAGAGCCCTGAGTACCAGGCCAATAGGACCTGATCGTTGTTAGCAAGTTGGGTAGTACCAAAGCAAGTCCAGAGTACATAAAAGTAGCTTACCTTGACTCAATAGTCACATGGAATTTTACTGAGGTCATGACTGCCTGTGTGGGACTGCAACCTCCCTAGTCAAGGGGTATGACTACTTTCCGAAGGCGCTGTATGGCAGCCAACAATAGTTTGGCCAATGTGGAAACTGATGAGGCTGTCTTTCCTGTGTTGTAGGTATTATCTGTATAACCAGGTGTTCCATGGCTGGCAGAGGTTTGTGTCTTTACAGAAGGAGGAGAGGAGGATATTCCAAAAAGCAACATGTTTTGGTATGGACTGGCTTGTGTGGTTTTGGTATTAATCTAGGTGAATGTCTCCCTCTGGAAAATGATGGACCCCAGCAGTAGTGGCTGGCAGGGCATGTTAGGAGTCACAGCAGTAATTAGAGTTTATCCTGTATGCCAGCTGAGAGGTGGTGTCAGCGTGTGGCCTGGGGCAGCTGGGAAGTGTACATCGAGATGAGGAGGATGAAACACAGGATGCAAGAATCTGCTCTTCAGTTCCGGAAACTCACAGCTCTACGGTGAGTTATTATGACTGATAAATGCTATTTTGTTTATTTATTTTGGATTACTTTGAATCAGGAACAATACACTGACTAAGTCACTCGGAGGTTAGTGAACTTCCGGCATACACAATCATTGCGTGACTGATTTATATATGATTGACCATTTGAATAAATGTAAGTGAAAGGGGAGGGGGCAACCTGTGTTAATGCTTATGTGTATTTCCCCCAATACAGTTGGATGTGGACTGTGTGGCAGACTGGGCTGCAGAGGAGATATGATGCCTGTGTTATGGAGAACCAAGCACTGCAGCACTGGGCTCTGACGCTACAGGGCAGAGTGAGTAGAGCACATCTTGTACATCCCACACATATCCGTACCATTCCCTAGGTGTTGGTGAATTAAAATGTTACATTTTATTGGACTAACATCTAAGCCGGGGGTGGGGGGGAATTGTTTTAAGATGGTCATACCATAGATCATTTAGCTATTTCATTTGGAATTTTAGGACCCCTTTAGGTATCAAAAGAATATGTTAAATGATTTGATAAAATATCAAATTTGGCCTTTATAACTATAGCCCATAGAAACGCATTGAATAACACATTCATAAATGGCAAAGACAGTCAAAAATTCAATAATAAGAAACAAGGTTTTGAAGTGTCCATCCTATATCTAGACGATATAAGAAAGCTAAGGCAATATTTGTTTTTTTGACACATATTTAACCCTTTATTTTTGTTGGCACAAAACTCAAATCTCCATACTTCCATTCATTTGTATGGGTTACCTTCAGACAAGTCACGTGGAGGTCGTAGAGCAAAATGGAGAACGCCATCGTTAGAGTCTCTGCTTTCCATAGAGTGGTCCAATTAGTTTCTTGGCCAAACTATTTTCGTGAGAAGACCGATTTTCAGGATGTCTCATGGTCTGACAAACACCGCTGTAGCTCGGCCACCTTCCAACACAGATGCGGAAGGCCGACAGAGGCCTTGAGGATTGAGATGCAGCCCATGCAAAAACAGTTTGCAGTTTAAACTGACGGATTTTGATGGTGATTTTTTCAATTAAATTACTTAGATTGACGCATGGGTGCGTCAACAGACTTAAGGATTTGAACATGTATGTTTGTTGTGTCTTAGGCATGGCTTCAGTGGAGAGAAGTGTACATGCTCGCCTGTAGTTGGAGAGAGAGGGAGTCCAAGGCTTCACTGCACTACATACATGGGATGCAAAGAAAGGTGCTCTGTGGCTGGATCAGCTATGTTCACCTCCGCCAAACTAAGAGGAAACCACAAGGTCCCATCTTCTGTTAATCTGTTTATCATATGTACTGTTGGTCTTCTGTCACAATCATTGGACATTTTGGTCTAGGATTAAACTCAATTTTTTTCAGAAACATACTGTATATTGACAAATTTTGATCATTTTAGATGGTCTCAAAAACAAACACCAAACTCTCAAATCCTCTAGAACTTCCAGTGAAAAACACTGCTTCTGTTGTCATTATCCTTCTTATATAATTGTTTACCTCCTGTGTTTCAGATGTTGCGGTGCGAGCCTGGCAACTCCAGTTGGTCAGGAGGTATTGGTTTGTGTGGAAAAGTGGACTACAGAGCAGACAGAGAGAGGTGGCCAGAGGGCAGGCTTCTTATAGACTGGCACAACGCAGCACACAGCGCAGGGCACTGGAGCACTGGAGACACTGTATCCTACTACACACACACTCATTGTAAAACACCAGGGCCTGGTGTGGAGTCACACACTACGACTTTTCTCATCTACTGCAACATCATACTTTTCTGAATTTATTTGAACATTTCCTGAGCTCCTGTGCAGACAGGAGGATGTGCATGCAGGAGTCTGAAAGAGACCAGGCTGCAAGTCAACACCAACACCGCCATCTACTGGTAGATGGAGGAGCACTGATCTGATGAATGTTTATGGACATCCATAGAGACTGGTTACAGTACCATAAAGCAGTGTTTCCCAACCCTGGTCCTCCAGTACTCCCAACAGTGCACAGTTTCATTGAAGCCCTGAACAAACACACCTCATTCAACTCATTGAGGGCTTGATGATTAGTTGACAAGTTGAATCAGATGTGCATGTCCAGGGCTACAATAAAAATATGTACTGTTGGGGGTACTTGAGAACTGGAGTTGGGAACCACTGCCATAGAGTATTCCTTAATTATCTCACTCCAACTTGTTCTGTCTACTACAGGACACTGGATTGAGAAGTCTGACCCTCAATGTCACTCGGAGCAAAACTTATCGTCTCAACAAGAACATCGCTGTCCAGCATCATCATCACACTGTAACTGTTATTATACTGTAGCTAATATCCATGAAGCCACCCAGCATTAGTATCATTACAATTGTTCTAACAGTACAGAGTAAGTATGACACCCAATTCATGTTTTTCAAACAACATTTCTGCGTGTGTTTTCTGTAGGTAACATGCAGATATTGGAGACTCTGGCAGCAACGTCTTGAGGAAGCTGAAGATCAGGGACTTCAGATGCAGATGCAGATGGCACTGACCCACCACAGGTACACATACACAGACACACACATACACACACATTCACACAGACATACATACACACACACATACACACATTTATGAATTGATGATACACTTTCTCATATTAGTAATGCTATTTCTATGATACATGTTTTTCTGATCTCATTAATGCCATCTTTTGACAGCACTTCACTGCAGAGCAATTGCTTGTGCCACTGGAGAGAGCAGCTTGTTGAACACAGACACATGCAGGTACACCCACCCGTACACATGTGCACACACACACACACACTCTTACATTCCACTCATTGGCATTGTGTGGACTGTGTGTGATTTTAGGGGCTGGAGCGTCGTGCTGAGGCCTGGTTTGCTGACCACATCTTTCCACAGTGTCTTGACTCATGGGTTGAGTTTACCTGCCAGAGGAGACAGCATAGGGAGAGGACAGAGATTGCACAACTCCATAATAAGTGAGTTCCATCCTGTTTCTGACCTAGTGGTGATCTAGGATAAGGTGTCACTTGTCTGATCCTAGATCAGCACTACTACTATAAGATGCTTTGTGGACGATTTAGACTTAGGAAATGTATGCCTTTTTACGCATTTTGGTATTCATACTTATGCACATGTGTAACACGGTTTGTGGGTGTTGCTCTCTTGCACGTATTGAATACATTTAAATCAACCCTAGAAAAAATTTGATTAGGGAGTGTTTCTTCAATTGTTTTTTCTGTTCATTTCTCTAAAGCAATCCCTTTTTATACTGGTACCTTTCATTTGAATTTGATTGGCACAACATTAGGATGCGTTCAGAATGGAGATCAATGAAAGATAGTTATAAGAACATGTGCATATTTATCTCAGTTTTAGAACACAATATGTATGATTAAGGAGGTTTTTATGGACCCTAGGCTACTTAATGGAAGAATAGGGTTTGGAGAGCCTTCAGGCACGAAAGAAAAAAATGCCACATTCAGTTCTTCAACCCATGGTAATGTTGGAAGATGAATGTACATAGAATTATAATAGGGAGAACAGTGTACAGTAGTAGTATACCCTGGCCTGTTGCCCGCGCTGACCATGGAACTGTGTGATGACACGGCCATGCGTCAGGTTCAAACTGTTATGGCTTGGTCTGTGCTCCATAATGATTTAATTAGCCAACATTTTTTTTACTTTAAATATGATCAACTATTATTAGTGTTCGTCAGCAACAATCACACGGGCGTGGCAGTGTTTACAGAGGAAGCAAATAAGGTAAATGAAACAATGTAATGAAATGTAATGATACCAACTGTACCAACTGAAGGGAACTAACAGTAAATCGGCAGTTGAATATGTGTAGCCAACTGACGGTCGATACTGATAGTGGCTAATATTTAACATGATAGAACAGTAGGAAATAGAAAGTTGGGGCATATAATTAAAACATTAGAGAGTGCGACTGTCATTGTGCAATGCTTAGGCCATACTATTGAAATTGTGCATAAAGTCACAGCATTTTATACTTCACTGTTGGAAAGGGGTGGAAATACCTGTCATGTTATTATACTTTTCAGTTTTCTTCCATGACTGGTTTCACATTAGTCTCCAGCTATCAGAAGGAAAAATCCTCAAACAATTGCTATTTGTATGTACAATCCCCTTCCCAAACATATTACTCATTTACCTAGCTTTTATCAATAGTGATGGGGGCAAACATTTAAACAGTTCTATATCTTGATATATATTCATTTTGTTGGTGGTTGCTGTAGCTAGCGCTAATCAGCTGTACCAGCTCTAAAACTCTGGTATTTTCCATCCTATAGCTTGTTCTCCATCTTCTTTTTAAATATTGAGCCAACATGTTTTCAGAACCTTTATTCCCATGACTGATGATATCTCATTTTTCTATGCTCTCTCTTGTGCCTCTGCAGAAACATACAGAGCAATATGTTTGGAGCATCAACTCGCAATAAAATCGCAGTATCAAATCACAATACATATAGAATTGTGAAAATAGGCATACATATTCTATGGGCACCTACGTATCAATAGCTCTTATTAATTCATAAATTACAGTGCATGGAGAATTCTGTTATTTCTATCTGACAAAGGAATGTAGGCCTAGATGTTTTTCCACTTGGAACAGACAGGTTCGCTCGACCTAGGGCTGTTGCGGTGACCATATTACCACCACACAGGCAGTCATGAGTCATGGCCGCAGTAAAATTCCATGTGACCACTGTGTCACGGTAATCTCCTTTAATGCGCTCTGGACATGCTTTGGTAGTACCCAACTTGCTAACTACCACGAGGTCCTAATGGCCTGGTACTCAGGGCTCTATTGTCCCTCCATCAGGTCCTAATGGCCTGGTACTCAGGGCTCTATTGTCCCTCCATCAGGTCCTAATGGCCTGCTACTCAGGGTTCTATTATCGCTCCATCAGGTCCTAATGTCCTGATACTCAGGGCTCTATTGTCCCTCCATCAGGTCCTAATGGACTGGTACTCAGGGCTCTATAGTCCCTCCATCAGGTCCTAATGGACTGGTACTCATGGCTCTATTGTCCCTCTAACCACTCTGACATCAATGCCTTTGGAAATCACATCAAACACATCAGAACAGTAGGCCTATAGTACTTTTAAAACTCACCTCACTGTGATGATCAAATTGAAGAAAGAAGTTCAACAGCAGGTTGAAACAGTGTAAAACATGGTTGTGGGGATGTTGTTTCAAAGCCTAACAAAAAGAAATGGACAGTGCTTTCTAAGGTCAGAATACTTGTAGAGAGAATTAAGTGTAACTCAGGTCTGAATTCCCCCAATGTGACTAAGGTCCCTGGGCTACATTTAAGCAATAAGGCCCGAGGGGGTGTGGTATATGGCCAATATACCACGGGTAAGGGCTGTCCTAATGCACGATGCAAAGCGGAGTGCCTGGAGTACCACACCCCCAAGGTGCCTTATTGCTATTATAAACTGGTTACCAATGTAATTAGAGCAGTAAAAATAAATGTATTGTCATACCCATGGTATACGGTCTGTCAGCCAATCAGCGTTCAGGGCTCGAACCACCCAGTTTATAATTATGAACAACATACAGTTAGCCTTGTGAGGATGATGTTTGTGTTAGTGTGTGACCCACTCTAACCCTCTGTAGGCAGCATCAGTACACTTGGGCCTTCTATACCTGGTGGGGACGTTCAGAGGAGAGGAAGGAGCAGAGACTGGCTGAGAGGATGGTAAAATACACAGTCACAATACACGTGCACAAAAATAACACTCAAAGATATACATACAACACACCGTCATGGTACAGACAAATAACCGAAGAGGGCCCACCTGTCTTGCCCTTTAGGCCTTGCTGCATGAGGAGAGGTCGTGTTTGATGAGAGCCTGGGACCACTGGCAGCGGAGGGCGAGGCAACAACAGGAGGAGAGGGAGAAGCAGAGAGCTTCTGACACACTGTACCGCCGTACTCTAGTCCACAACACACTCAGCCAGTGGAAGGACAATGTCACTGTGATCCGGGACAGGTACTATACCACTGGCAGTTCACTGAAATATCAGTGAGGATCACGTTGATATCTTACAACTTTTATTGTATTTGACTTTAATGACCTGATGCTGACTGTTTGGGACCAACCTGTTCAGAAAGAAGTAGACAAGTGTGAGGTTATTCTTCTTTTTTCTTTTTTTTGTGGGCCCATCCCCCACCCCGCTCTCCGGAGGACAAAGGTCTTCTTTTTTTTTTTACAGCTATTTTTTTTTTTTACATATACATTATTCATTAATTTGACATGCATGGTACTTTTATACACAGAATTACATGACAGAAATATTGTTTGATATACACAATTAAAGGTACTCCGACATATACGGTATACATGATATAGGATGTTTTCAGTCCTAACTATTACAGATTCTTAACAGGAGATTATTCTTAACTGGATTTGATTGACAAATGGATACCCTTTGAGATTTTGCCTTAATCCTTCATGTATATGTGTGTTTGGTTTGTATATTTGTGTTTTTTCGTATGCATCTCATAAGGCGAAAACGAGAGGAGCAGGCAGGTCGACATGGTGATGTGCGTTGTGTGAGACGCGCCCTGAGTGGCTGGAGTGAGGTACAGTATTTTGCCATACATAATCTACCATTAGCCATGCTGTAATGTTAGGTTTGTCCAGAGTAATTATCCCACATTGTGTCTGTCTGTCTCTGTCTGTCTGATGTGTCAGTATGTCCAGCACAGAACAGAGAAGAACAGCAGGCTGGATCAGATGGACAGTTACTATGAACACAGACTTCTCAAACACACTTTACAGACCTGGAAGGTACAACAGACCTCACATTAACTGTAATAAATGACACAAGTCTACACTTATATTGGTGTGCTTTGTAAACTGGCACAGCAACATTTAATTTGGTCATCATGCATCTTCTGACCTGCTTGGTGCACACGGAATGGGCTCCGCTTTGTTGGTTTGTGTGTGTCCTGTGGTACGTGCTGTAATCTCTTTGCCTATCACCCGTAGGAGCATCACCTCCGAAGACAGCAGGTCTATGAGCATGTAGAGGAGCTCTACAGTCAACATCAGAAACACTTCCTCAGGTATCAACCTAAATAGAGTCACAGTCTATCTATACCTCTTTATCCACGATCTCTTACTTGTAATTTTGATTTTGCAATATTTCTAACTGACATTTGTATTATGTGTTCCCAGGAGGATTCTGCGTGTGTGGAAGGAGAATGTAGCCCTGTTGGCAGCAGCCAGCAGCAGAGAGAAGAGAGCAGAGAACCACTACCAGCACTGCGTTCAGGTTAAGGTATTGGAGCTGCTGTAAGACCTATCTACTGCTTCATATGTTACCAAGACTGATTCCGTGGCTATAACTACTGCTCACCCACAAATGTGCCTAATTTATTTTCCTACAGATGCTGTTGGGATGGAGGAAAGCCACATCTTGTGCAGTGTCAAACCGTCACCAGCAGAGAGAGGCAGTGAGCAAGGCTCAGACTCACATGGATAAAGGTAGAGAAATACTTTACTATGGCTCCAATTCTTAGTGAAGCAGATGGAATCAAATTGCTCCTTATTTAATGCTATTTTCTGTTAGATCACTCTCCCGGCACATTGAATAAAGCCTCCGTTGACATGTGAAGTCTATTGCCATAATTTTTTGTGTCTCAGTGCGGCAGGAGGCGACTTTCAGGAGATGGAGGGAGCGAAGCAGAGAGGTTGTGGAGGACAGTATAGGCATGGAGAAAGCCATAAGGCTCCACCACCACTTTCTTCTCTGCAGAACATTCAGATCATGGACTATGTACCAGCAGCATCAGCAGAGCTACAAGGTAGATGGATACTGCATTTGGGCCTGTGTTTGAGTCTGCGGTGTTCTATTTGATACATTTTGATCCTAGGTAGGTTTGTGTTAGTATTGTGTTGTTTATGTGGTCCCTCTCTAGGTGATGAAAGGGAGAGGCCACTTGCTGCTGAGACAGAAGACATGCCAGCTCTTCTTTGCACACTGGAAAATTGTGGTGAACTTATTGCTGTTTTAACATGAATTCCTGTTTTAACATGCTTATTTCAAATATTAAAGGCCTCATTGACAAGATTTGCATGAACTTTTGTTCAAATCACTTTTAAATACATTGATGGAATTGAAAAAAAATATTTTCTGATGTTTACGGTCTTAAAGAAAGGCCAGATTATTATATTATATAAACATTCAATGGTAGGTCTGTAAGCCTCTGTCTTGGTGAACTCCTGGCTGTTATCTAAGTGTGCTGTTCTCCTCTGGTCCTGGCCTGCACAGCTGCAGCACAGAAGGACAGAGGCTGAGCAGACAGAAATGGCCCTCTGGCATTGGTCCCTCAGTCTGCAGGCCAAGGTAATACCTGGACACACATACTTCACTGGCAGCTGGCCTTCAGCCCAACTTAAAACACAGGAGATATTATCCCTCTCTCTCTCTCTCTGTTTGTCTGTAGTGGAGGAATTCTGTCTCCTGCATGACTACTGTTGACCCTGTGGATGTATAGCCTGGGTCCCGATCTTTTTGTGCTGTCTTGCCAATGACCATTGGAGTTAGCAAGACCGCACAATCAGATCTGTGACCAGGCTGGCGCGTGTAAAGTCCTCATTGATGATATCCAGGCCACAGCTAGAATAAAGGAAATTGAAGTGAAAACATACAGTAGACTCTATAGACATAATGAATGAGTGGGGGTGAATAGTGGAAACATATAGAAGAGTGAAGACTCATCAGACATACTGAATGAGATGTCTGATCCCTTGGTGTGTTCTGATCTAGGTGCTGGAGGCCTGGAGGCTGTGGGTCACAGAGCAGGACAGAAAGCAGGAAAGGCTGGCCCAGGCTGCCCAGTTCTATAGAGATCAGCTGCTGAGGGAAGGAGTGGCCCACGTCCTCACACACGCCGCTCACATGGGCAGCTTCAGCACCAACATAGCACTGCACAGCCAGGAGCAGGTGTGTGTGTGTGTGAGCACTTGCTGTGTTTGATTATCTGATAGTATGTCTGCCTGCCTGTCTGTGTGTCTCTGTGTGGCACTGGATCAAGCCCGTCTTGTCTGTGATCTACAGAGCTTGCGGCGTCTCCAGAGGGTGGTGCTGCGTTGTGCCATGCAGTGGAAACAGCGGGCCCTGAGTGGACCACACAGGGCGAGACCGCCTAGAGCGATAGCAGTGCCCCCCAAGAGTGTGACCTTCTGTTTACCCAGCCCTGACCCAGAGTGCCGCACCCACAGCCGTACACAGACCCAGAGTGGCATAGTGGAGCAGAGAGCAGGAGACGGCATCCTCAACCACCTGTAAGTGGGCACAGTTACTATGCAAACATCAGGCCCTAAACATTATGGGAGGGTTTTCCAGATACCAATTAAGAGTTCTGGACTAAAAATAATGCTCAATGGAGAATCCCCATACGAATCACTTTTTTTTGTCCAGAACAAGGCTTAATGTGTGGCTGGGAAACTATGTCTCTAATTCTTATGCTCAGTCTTACAGCAGCTCTATAACTGTGTGCAGGGTGGCGGTGCGTGCTTCTAGACTGCAGCCACGGCGGCCTAGAGATCTGCTTGACTCCCCGGTCAAAGAGCTGCTCCCACCTACAGCTCCTCTACATAAAAAACCCAGTCCTCTTCCACATCAAACCAAGGTCCCAGTGACAGCGAACCTTTACCCTACTACAGCCTCCCTCCCCATCTCTCCCATACGCGCACACCCAGCTCCCCATCTCAGTTTCCCAATGGCCCCACATCATGGATCACTAGGCCAGGACTTACTCCTGCCCCCTTCCTCATTCATGGCCACCCACACTCAAACTAAGGTAAGTTACTGTATTCCAAAAACACATGTAAAGTCATTTTACTGTGTGTTTTCAATGAGATTTCTTTATAGAATATCTGTTTTTTAGGTGAGGCAGCCTAGTGGCTCATGGGAAAGTGACTCCTCACTACTGCCCCCCAATGAGTTCTCCACCCTCCATCAACAGCCAGAGTCTGATGGAGAAGATGTGTTAACTGAGGAGGAGAATGTGGATCCCACTTTAGCCTGGACCAGAGAGCTGCTCAACATCCGTCTGGACATGCAGCGCTTCCAACAGGACCGCAAGCTACTTCAGTAAGGACTCACAGCTCTGTGATTAACATTTCTGATAGATCTCATTTATACATTCTGATGGATTTATGTGTGTGTGTATGTGTAGGGCGTGGCGAAAACTTGAAGAAGTGTTGAGAAGCTGGCTGCAGACGAGTGGAAGTGAGGGAGAAACTGAGGAGAGTAACACTATCCGCAAAGAGTTGGAGCAGGTAAGATTTGAAGGGAAAACGCTGCGGTCATTGGTACAATATATAGGTTTCCACTAGTTACCACAGCCACAATGTCAAAATTGGCTATATTGTAAAAATTCATTTTAAAAAATTAGCTTTTTGGTCTTAAGTTAAGGTTAGTCATATGGTTAGCAGTGGTATTAAGGTTAGGTTTAAAATCACATTTTAAGAAGATACATTTTAGAAATAGGCTGGGTTCATTACTTTGTGGCTGTGGTAACTAGTGACGACCAGGCCACAATGGCAGAGCAAATAAGGATTTATAAACAAAAATAATTGTCGTTTTACCGGCTGTTCACCAGTCCTTGAAGAAAACAAGAAGCAATATTTTATTAACATGTTTCCTATCCACTTTCTGATGAATAACTAAATGGATGGCTTTGATTTAGCACGCATTCCTCTGGAGGTATCATTTCATTTGAGCCATAAATTTTCAGCTATGAAAACAAGAACATTCAAAAGTTACAACAGGTCAAGCACAATAACCATGCCATATCATGCAACAATTGTTCCTGTTATTTTGTAGTCATTCCAGATTAATTTCATGCTCTTTGTGTTGTCATTTACAGCTGGAGGAGAGTATTGGCAGACTGTCAGCTGAGCTGGCAGAGCAGAAGCCTGTGATGATCCTCCACGCTGCCAGGATCCACAGGATAGAGAGTGTTCTCCTCCAAAGCAGCACGGCCACAGGACAGGGTCTGGAACAGGCCATTCTCAGTAGGCCTCCAGAGCTACTGCTCATCACTCCACACTAGGTGACAGGACCAGCGCCGTCCCAGTGCCATGGGTCAGGAGGAGGAGAACCATAGACCTATATAAAGGAGCACAAGGACTTCTGATGAGACTATACCTGTCCATATTTTTGACATGTCATTCTCTACTGGTTGTTTTTATAGTATAAAACCATAAGAACAGAATTATTCTAAATAGATTTAAGATTTATGGAAATTCTTCAATTGTAGCTTTTGAATTTATTATCCTAATCTTGGTGAAAATCGGTTTGACTAAAACAGAAAGAATGGCATGGCAAGACAGCTGTGTAAGATTTATGTTTGACTTGACTATGTTGTAATGGCCTTTATTTTACTGTATACTGTAAATTACATTATATGTTAGTGTGTTTTTACATTATTTAATAAAATACTGCCTTCAGAAAGTATTCACACCCCTTGACTTTTTCCACATTTTGTTGCGTTACAAAGTGGGATTTTTGCAGCGATTACAGCTGTGAGTCTTTCTGGGTATGTCTCTAAGAGCTTTCCACACCTGGATTGGGCAACATCTTCCCATGATTTTTAACATTTTCTTTCACCTTTATTTAACCAGGTAAGCTAGTTGAGAACAAGTTCTCATTTACAACTGCGACCTGGCCAAGATAAAGCAAAGCAGTGCAACACAAACAACAACAGAGTTGCACATGAAATGAACAAGCGTACAGTCAATAACACAATAGAAACAAAAGAAAGTCTATACACAGTGTGTGCAAATGGCGTGAGGAGGTAAGGCAATAAATAGGCCATAGTAGCAAAGTAATTACAATTGAGCAAATTAACACTGGAGTGATAGATGAGCAGATGATGATGTGCAAGTAGAAATACTGGTGTGCAAAAGAGCAGAAAAATAAATAAAAACAGTATGGGATGAGGTAGGTAGATTGGGTGGGCTTTTTACAGATGGGCTATGTACAGCTGCAGTGATTGGTTAGCTGCTCAGATAGCTAATGTTTAAAGTTAGTGAGGCAAATATAAATCTCCAGCTTCAGCGATTTTTGCAATTCGTTCCAGTCATTGGCAGCAGAGAACTGGAAGGAAAGGTGACCAAAGGAGGTGTTGGCTTTGGGGATGACCAGTGAGATATACCTGCTGGAGCACGTGCTACGGGTGGGTGTTGTTATCGTGACCAGTGAGCTGAGGTAAGGCGGAGCTTTATCTAGCATAGACTTAAACATAACACTTTGTATTCAGGACAAAAAGTAAATTGCTTTTTCACATTTTTTGTAGTAATACTTTAGTGCCTTGATGCAAACAGGATGCATGTTTTGGAATATTTTTATTCTGTTCAAGCTTCCTTTTCACTCTATCAATTAGGTTATTATTGCAGAGTAACTACAATGTTGATCCATCCTCAGTTTTCCCCTATCACAACCATTAAACTCTGGAATTATTTTAAAGTCACCATTGGTCTCATGGTGAATTCCCTGAGCAGTTTTCTTCCTCTCCGGCAACTGAGTTCAGAATGTCACCTGTATCTTTTGTAGTGACTGGTTGAACTGATTAATCGAAATGGCCGATTAATTAGGGCCGATTTCATGTTTTCATAACAATCGGAAATCGGTGTTTTTGGACACTGATTTGGCCATTTCTTTTTGTTTTATACCTTTATTTAACTAGGCAAGTCAGTTAAGAACACATTCTTATTTTCAATGGCGGCCTAGGAACAGTGGGTTAACTGCCATGTTCAAGGGCAGAACGACAGATTTTTACCTTGTCAGCTCGGGGATTCAACCTTGCAATCTTACAGTTAACTAGTCCAACGCTCTAACCACCTGCCTCTCATTGCACTCCACGAGGAGCCTGCCTGTTACACGAATGCAGTAAGAAGCCAAGGTAAGTTGCTAGCTAGCATTAAACTTATCTTATAAAAAACAATCAATCAATCATAATCACTAGTTAACTACACATGGTTGATGATATTACTAGTTTATCTAGCGTGTCCTGCGTGCATATAATCGATGCGGTGCGCATTCGCGAAAAAGTACTGTTGTTGCTCCAAAATGTACCTAACCATAAACATCAATGCCTTTCTTAAACAACACACAGAAGTATATATTTTTAAACCTGCATATTTAGCTAAAAGAAATCCAGGTTAGCAGGCAATATTAGCCAGGTGAAATTGTGTCACTTCTCTTGCGTTCATTGCACGCAGTCAGGGTATATGCAACAGTTTGGGCCGCCTGGCTCGTTGCGAACTAATTTGCCAGAATTTTACGTAATTATGACATAACATTGAAGGTTGTACAATGTAACAGCAATATTTAGACTTAGGGATGCCACCCGTTAGATAAAATACGGAACGGCTCTGTATTTCACTGAAATAATAAACGTTTTGTTTTCGAAATTATAGTTTCCGGATTCAACCATATTAATGACCAAAGGCTCATATTTATGTGTGTTATTATGTTATAATTAAGTCTATGATTTGATATTTGATAGAGCAGTCTGACTGAGCAATGGTAGGCAGCAGAAGGCTCGTACGCATTCATTCAAACAGCACTTTCGTGCGTTTTGCCAGCAGCTCTTCACAATGCTTCAATCATTGAGCTGTTTATGACTTCAAGCCTATCAACTCCCGAGACTAGGCTGGTGTAACTGATGTGAAATGGCTAGCTAGTTAGTGGGGTGCGCGCTAATAGCGTTTCAAACGTCACTCGTTCTGAGACTTGGAGTAGTTGTTCCCCTTCCACTGCAAGGGCCGCAGATTTTGTGGAGCGATGGGTAATGATGCTTCGAGGGTGGCTGTTGTCAATGTGTTGCTGGTTCGAGCCCAGGTAGGGACGAGGAGAGGGACGGAAGCTATACTGTTACACTGGCAATACTAAAGTGCCTATAAGAACATCCAATAGTCAAAGGTATATGAAATACAAATGGTATAGAGAGAAATAGTCCTATAAATACTATATTAACTACAACCTCAAACCTCTTTCCTTGGAATTTTGAAGTCTCATGTTAAAAGGAACCACCAGATTTCATATGTTCTCAGCAAGGAACTTAAACGTTAGCTTTTTTACATGGCACATATTGCACTTTTACTTTCTTCTCCAACACTTTGTTTTTGCATTATTTCAACCAAATTGAACATGTTTCATTATTTATTTGAGGCTAAATGGATTTTTATTGATGTATTATATTAAGTTAAAATAAGTGTTAAATCAGTATTGTTGTAATTGTCATTATCACAACAAAAAAAATCTGATTAATCGGTGTCGGCTTTTTTGGTCCTCCAATAATCGGTATCGGTGTTGAAAAATCATAATCGGTCGACCTCTAGTATTGATACACCATCCAAAGGGTAATTAATTACTTCACTATGCTCAAAGGGATATTCAATGTCTGCTTTATTTTTTTACTAATCTACCAATAGGTGCCCTTATTTGCGAGGTATGTTACCCACTATTATTCCACATAGAGTTAGTCCATGCAACTTATGTGATTTGTTAAGCAAATTCTTACACCTGAACTTATTTAGGCATACCATAACAAAGGGGTTGAATACTTATTGACTCAAGACATTTCAGCTTTTCATTTCTTGTTAATTTGTAAAAAAAAAAAAAAAAAAAAAACATAATTCCACTGACATTATGGGGTGTTATGTGTAAGCCAGTGACCAAAAATATCTTTGAATACTTTATGAATGTACTGTATGTAAACTCAGCAAAAAAAGAAACATCCCTTTTTCATGACCCTTTCTTTCAAAGATAATTCGTAAAAATCCAAATAACTTCACAGATCTTCATTGGAAAGGGTTTAAACACTGTTTCCCATGCTTGTTCAATGAACCATAAACAATTAATGAACATGCACTCGTGGAACGGTCGTTAAGACACTAATAGCTTACAGACGGTAGGCAATTAAGATCACAGTTATGAAAACTTAGGACACTAAAAGAGGCCTTTCTACTGACTCTGAAAAACACCAAAAGACAAATGCCCAGGGTCCCTGCTCATCTGCGTGAACGTGCCTTAGGCATGCTACAAGGAGGCATGAGGACTGCAGATGTGGCCAGGGCAATAAATTGCAAAGTCCGTACTGTGAGACGCCTAAGATAGCGCTACGGGGTGACAGGACGGACAGCTGATCGTCCTCGCGGTGGCAGACCACGTGTAACAACACCTGCACAGGAACAGTACATCCGAACATCACACAGGTACAGGATGGCAACAACAACTGCCCGAGTTACACCAGGAATGCACAATCCCTCCATCAATGCTCAGACTGTCCACAAAAGGCTGAAAGAGGATGGACTGAGGGCTTGTAGGCCTGTTGCAAGGCAGGTCCTCACCAGACATTACCGGCAACAACATCGCCTATGGGCACAAACCCACCGTCGCTGGACCAGATAGGACTGGCAAAAAGTGCTCTTCACTGACGAGTTGCGGTGTTGTTTCACCAAGGGTGATGGTTGGAATCGCGTTTATCGTCGAAGGAATGAGCATTACACCGAGGCCTGTACTCTGAAGCAGGATCGATTTGGAGGTGGAGGGTCCGTCATGGTCTGGGGCGGTGTGTCACAGCATCATCGGACTGAGCTTGATGTCATTGCAGGCAATCTCAACGCTGTGCGTTACAGGGAAGACATCCTCATCCCTCATGTGGTACCCCTCCTGCAGGCTCATCCTGACATGACCCTCCAGCATGACAATGCCACCAGCCATATTGCTCATTCTGTGTGTGATTTCCTGCAAGACAGGAATGTCAGTGTTCTGCCATGGCCAGCGAAGAGCCCAGATCTCAATCCCATTGAGCACGTCTGGGACCCGTTGGATCGGAGGGTGAGGGCTAGGGCCATTCACCCAGAAATGTCCAGGAAGTTGCAGGTGCCTTGGTGGAAGTGTGGGGTAACATCTCACAGCAAGAACTGGCAAATTTGGTGCAGTCCACGAGGAGGAGATGCACTGCAGTACTTAATTCAGCTGGTGGCCACACCAGATACTGACTGTTACTTTTGATTTTGACCCCCCCTTTGTTTAGAGACATATTATTCAATTTCTGTTAGTCACATGTCTGTGGAACTTGTTCAGTTTATGTCTCAATTGTTGAATCTTGTTATGTTCATACATATGTACACATGTTAAGTTTACTGAAAATAAATGCAGTTGCCAGTGAGAGGACGTTTATTTTTTTGCTGAGTTTACTTTATTTTTCAGTATTCTATGAATATGTTCAATCCAATACTGTTTAGTTTGTTTTTGGTAGTACTACTACAGCCTAGTTCCTTAAATGATTTCCAAAGCTTTTTAGGGTGATTTTCTCAGCAAAAAAACCCCTCTTAGCTTCATCCATCCTGTTCTGTGCCTCATTTCTGTGACATTTACAGTGCCTTGCGAAAGTATTCGGCCCCCTTGAACTTTGCGACCTTTTGCCACATTTCAGGCTTCAAACATAAAGATATAAAACTGTATTTTTTGTGAAGAATCAACAACAAGTGGGACACAATCATGAAGTGGAACGACATTTATTGGATATTTCAAACTTTTTTAACAAATCAAAAACTGAAAAATTGGGCGTGCAAAATTATTCAGCCCCTTTACTTTCAGTGCAGCAAACTCTCTCCAGAAGGCACTGTATATAGGACAAAATCAGGCTGCTCTTGAGAGTTCTTACATTTTTTTAAGTCCTTATTCCTTGCTTGGATAGATTCTAGAATCTCATGATTGAGCCCAGCCTCACATCCAATTCGCGCATATATGTACAAAATGTATTTCAGCAGATTTAGTGCGTTTTTGTGCATTTTTGTGTGGTTCAATTCGTTCGAAAATACACAAATTTATGTGCTACTTAATTCGTGCGAAAATACACTAATTTAACCAGTAGGCACACAAGCCTTTGCAACAACCATATACGCAACTATACCTATACCTTAACCGTAACCTTAATCATTCTACTAACTATACCTAACCCTAACCCCCACCCCACGGACAGACCCGCACCCGGACTCCTCCGGCCTACGCGCATATGTGTGGAGTGCACCCCCTCCCTTCCCCCCTCCGGTTTCCAAGTGTCAGAGATGGAAGTGGATCAACCGACTCAAAACTAGAAACCAAACTCCTAGGTTGCACTATGCTTTCCACATCCGTTGACAAGCGGACCTAGACATCATGACCACACCACTCGATATGGACACATGGCAACCAACCGAGGACCAAACCTGCATAAGGTGCGCAACTCAAGGGATTTTGCCTGATCCTACATCGAGTTTAAGAACAAAAATGAAATACATGGCAACCAACCGAGGACCAAACCTGCATAAGGTGCGCAACTCAAGGGATTTTGCCTGATCCTACATCGAGTTTAAGAACAAAAATGAAATATAAACTATCGCGTCTATATGGTTGTTGAAAAGGCTTGTGTGTAGCCTACTGGTTAAATGTGTGTCTTTTCGCAAGAATTAAGCTAGAAAAACGCACAAAAACGCACAAAATTTGATGAAATGCATTTGTACATATATGCACAAATTGATTGTGAGACTGTGTTGCATGATTAAACCAAGGGCTTGATCTCTGCTTTACCCTGACCCGTCCAATGGGAGCCATCACATTCACCACATCAAGGAATCTACATTTAAAGGCTTCCAAGCCACTGTCTACCCATACACTATGCACAGGTGACCAGTCAATTTGATCAACTTCCTCTCTAAACTTTTCAACACAGTATTGTTTGAGTTCTCTGATTCTAATGGTTTTGTGACACTTAAATATATCTTTAAAAATCCTCCTTGTGCAAAATGTAATAAAATGATCACAGGTTGTATATGGAATCAGTGATCATTTTATTACATTTTGCACAAGGAGGATTTTTAAAGACATATTTAAAAATTACTCCACTCTTCGATATTTTAGATTTAGCAGACACCAATATTAAGTCAATAATACTTTGCACTGTTTCACATATCCTGGTGGCATCTTTTATCATTTGGGTCAGAGCAAGTGATCTACAAAAGTGCATAAATACATTATGGATTGGGCTATTCTTTTTTCAGACATCAGTATTGAAATCTCCTAACAAAAGTAGTTCCTTCAACAGGGAATCATTGCAGTTTGACAACATAATTTCAATACCTTCATAGAATGCATTCTGCTTGGGCGGCCTGTAACACACCCCCAACTAAATCGGCTTGGTTTTGGGAAGGCATATATCCAGCCAGACAATCCCCAGATCAGCGCTTAAATCCGATCTAATGTTAAAAGCAATGCAAAGCAACCTTACAAATGCATATATCCCCCCACCGTTCCGATCCTTACTGACAACAGAGTCACAAACAGATGAATCCAATCATGTCTCAGTAAAACACAAGACACCCACCTCTGATTTGCAAACCCACAGGCGTATCTCATCGATCTTCGGTAGTAGGCTTCGGACGTTTAAGAGCACAAAAGGTAAGCCCTTCTTCCCAAAGGCCTCATTGAATTCCCGATCCACTTGTAACTCGCCTCTCACTGGACTGCCTCCGGTGGCCTCTCTGTCCCCAGGTGCTACGCCATCGTCCTCACCACCGTGTCCCCCGTCACTCGCCTCTGGTGGCCTCCGCTCCGCTGTGGACCCCCCTTCCTCCAGTGCACTCTCCACCCTCAAGTCCCCTGGTCCCACTCCACCTTCAATGCTCACACACAGCAACGGTAAACTTCATTGACTCCATGTCCAAAGCTAGGATCGCTGCATTTTAGATGAATCCACTGCGCGCATTCCAAACATACCAAAGCTTCTTTGCTGTTACTCTTTATCCAACGTTCGCAAGAGGAGCATAGGTGCATAGGCCGTTTGATGTGGTTCGTGATAAAGTGAGGTCCAGGACATTGGTGGATAACCGAGATAAAGACAGTTTGAAGTTGGATATTCGGCTTTCACACCTCAATAGCTTTCAAACCACTTGAGCCACAGACTCCAAATAAGTGTCATTATGTTAGAAAACTTACGCACAACATTGCACGGGTCTTATTTTCACGATGTGGACATTCATTCGCTTTCCAAAGCTAATAAACATGTGAAAATGTGATTTTATATTCCTAGTTGAATTAGTTAGGGAGCATAAACAAAGTACAAACTTTTTTTACATTTGAATTTCAATAGCTCCTTGGTCATGTGACCTACTTGACTCAAACAAGGTTCAGAATGTCCACTGACTAGCCTTCTATATTGCACACCCTTTGGTTTGTCTATTTTCATCTAACACGTTTTTACATGAATTTTTCAAACATTCTAATTTCAATAGCTCCTTGGACATGTGACCTACTGACTTCAAACAAGGTGCAGAATGTCCACTCACTCTGCCTACACATTGCACACCCTTTAGTTTGTCCATTTTCATCTCACTCGATTTTACATTAATTTTTCCAAATAAAAAATATCAATAGCTCCTTGGTCATGTGACCTACTGACTTTAAACAAGGTTCAGACTGTGTGAATTTAAGTATGCTCTCTAATTCTTTCTTTCTTTCTCTCTCTCGGAGGATCTGAGCCCTAGGACCATGCCTCAGGACTACCTGGCATGATGACTCCTTGCTTTTCCCAGTCCACCTGACCGTGCTGCTGCTCCAGTTTCAACTGTTCTGCCTGCAGCTATGGAACCATGACCTGTTCACCGGATTTGCTACCTGTCCCAGACCTGCTGTTTTCAACTCTCTAGAGACAGCAGGAGCAGTAGAGATACTCTTAATGATCGGCTATAAAAATCCAACTGACATTTACTCCTGAGGTGCTGACTTGCTGCACCCTCGACAACTACTGTGATTATTATTATTTGACCATGCTGGTCATTTGTGAACATTTGAACATCTTGGCCATGTTCTGTTATAATCTCCACCCGGCACAGCCAGAAGAGGACTGGCCACCCCTCATAGCCTGGTTCCTCTCTAGGTTTCTTCCTAGGTTTTGGCCTTTCTAGGGAGTTTTTCCTAGCCACTGTGCTTCTACACCTGTATTGCTTGCTGTTTGGGGTTTTAGGCTGGGTTTCTGTACAGCACTTTGAGATATCAGCTGATGTAAGAAGGGCTATATAATTAAATTTGATTTGAGATTGTCCACATTCATTTTTCCAAATTAAACATTTCAATAGCTCCTTGGTCATGTGACCTACTGACTTCAAACAAGGATCAGAATGTACAATCAGTGGGCCTACACATTGCACACCCTTTAGTTTGTCGCCCAGGGATTTGGGAAGAAAATAAATGACAAAGGGCTCAAAGAGTACGCAACTTTTTGTTTTGCCTTGTTGCTCAACAGCACCTCTTTCTTCAAGGCACTCAATGTCTTTAGACACTTGTTTGCTTTTCAAATCACAACATAAAAGTAATCTTGTAGATGAATCACAAAAGCATTTAAATGAGAGTATTATGAAGTCAGAGAAGGTGAAAGTGGAGGACGAGATGACAGTTATGAAGAAAGTGCAATGTCAGCAAAAAACAAAACAATATGTAGACAATCTCCCTTCACACGTGAATTCATGTCAGTTCTTAAACATTTGCAGAGTCTTCTGGAGGAGAAACAGACAGGGCCTGAAAATCGGGTTTTCTGCCCTGGGATAATCGATGTTCTAATGGACACTTACTGTACATGGCCATTTCCCCCCTTTGGAGTGGGATACTGCTCGGTGACCATACAAGATATTGTAATGTGACCAACACAACATTGCAATCAGTGAAATCACAGGACACCAACTGCTATGTGGAACAGTGGTTCTGGATCCTGAAGCATTCCATTTTGCAAAAGAAGAAATTGCTCCGTCCAGCTGAATTCATTTTGAAAATGCATGCCACCCTCCAAGGAAGGTATAGGAAGCACATAATAAAACATGATCAGCCATAATCACTGTTCACTAAATCCCCCTACCGCAACAAGCCGTTGGACCAGGAAGAGGAGCAGTGGGCCAAGAGACAAAGAAAAGACTCACCTCACAAGTCCAGGTCAAAGTATTTCCAGCCTCCCAGACATTACCTGAGCCAATAAAGTGCCAACTCAATTCTACCACTGATGAATGGGGACACAGGGCAATAGTTTTTAATCTAAACCAGCCCTTTTTAATGGACTACACTAACCCCTAATTGGGGCTCATTTCTTGACATGCAGTAGCAGTTTACCAGATAAGAAGTCAAGAAGATCAAAAAGTAGATTGTTGTAAGGGTGTATTACATCCATTCTGGATTCTGAGTGGTAAAATCATAGCTGAAAAATGCCTTCATGTATGTGTATACTGTATGTGGGAATGTCTGTCCTACATGTAGTGTTGATACATGGAATATTCCTCCACTGCATATATCATAAATTGCTATTGCAAATAGAAGTATTATGTTCAACAACTGACATTTTCAGATATTATTTTGGCAAACACACTTTAACACACTTTGGTGTTTACAATTCATTCTCTATAGTCATAGACTTGATGGGCACTGTCACCTGTGATCTTTGTGATATGACTTTCTTTAAGCACGTACTGATGAAACTGTCACTTAATATTTTTTTTTTTAAGTCAACAAACGCTTTACATTTATTCACTCTGTGATAGGGTTGGGTCCTATATACCACTTTTATTATTGTCCTGTAAATGGTTCAGTGCCTATAATTTAGGCTGTGTGTAGAATGGGGCATTAAGGGAATTACCTCTACTAGATTATAGTAATAAGGAAACAGCATACAGTTTTGGCCTGTGTATTCATTTGCCTATAACTAATCAGAATTCCATAATGTTTACATAAAAAAGAGAATACTTCAAAATGAGAAGATCCTGCCATGGAAAAGACGACTGGGTGGACATAAAGTGGAAAGGAGGGGAAATAACTCCCACCATGCAGCAGGACACCTTTGTAATGCAGGTTTGATTGTTATATTTTCAATAATGAACTGTTATATGACAATTAGGTCAAAAAACTATATTTTATTTTTTGGTGTAGATGGCCAAGGGAGTTGCACAGAACTTCCCCAACATCCCCTCCCAAATTGATATAGAACCTTCACAAAAACACATGGAGCAACTGCAAAAAGAAATGGCTGAGGATATACTAAAAATGTCTGGTATGTAATGACATTTAATTCAAAGTAAAATCTTCATTTTTATGTAGTTGTGTGAGACATGTTCAGTTCATGCCTATGATTTCAGAGTTCAACAAAGCCAACAACTGCTTCATGTGTGCCACTGATAAAGAACCTGGATGTGGCCCAAAGACTGATTGGGTTAGTAACTTTCTTTAACATGTTTATAATCTTTTGACAACAGTGACGGCGTGTAAGACAACTTACGATTTAACACAATGGATGGCTAATTCGTCATACTGCATTGATTTTTGATATTATTTATAACGTGTTATGCTTTAGTTTGTCTTAGATTGAATGTTTTGCATGCCAACGGTGGTTCCATGTGCTTTAACTAAGAATGAAGACAAAAGAGTTCAACAGAGTAAAGAACACAAACTGGAAGTGCAGTCTTTGTTGTTGAAAATGTATGCTATACCCCATCCACACTGAAGAGGCTCTGAAATGTACATCAACAAGGGATAAAGAGAACGTTAACACTGAAATATTTCGTACTTATTTGAAGTGTCAGTTGACATGTTGGAAAATATTAAAGGTCTACAATTTGTTTAATTTGTCAATAGTCCATTTTTATTCATTGATTTTCTGGCCACCATTACTGTGTTTGTTCAGTATATGTATTGACCAGCAAACCCACTGCAGCCTACCTCACGAGCTCACTCTCCATCCCTGCTTTGAACAATTAATAGCATGACTCTCGTACTTTGCCCTTTATGGTTGATATTAACGACGAAAGGAGATATGTATCTCTATTGTTAAATAAAAACAGGAAAAAATAAAAACAGGGAAAATAAGTACTTAGAACAAATTATTATAGATACATATTAAAGAAAAGGGTAAACACCCCTTAATTGTCAAACTAATATTAATGTACAACAATATAGAATACACATGAGAGGTTACGCAATATGGGTGTATATCCACAGCACGCATTTTAGGTGTGTAATTGACATGACCAAGAAGCTATTGAAATGACATTTTGAAAAATGAATGCAAAATCGAGTGAGACGAAAATGAACAATCTAAAGGGTGTGCAATATAGAAGGGTAGTCAGTGGATATTCTGAACCTTGTTTGAGCTCAGGTCATATGACCAAAGAGCTATTGAAATTAAAACAAATAATTTAAAATAGTGCGAGATGTAAATCGGCAAAAAAAAGTGCGTAATGTGTGTCTATGTCATCCGGTTAGCTACAAACAGGTTTGAACGTTTTAGGAGTAAATCTGTAAAAAGCAATTGAAATTTGAAAGTGTTGATTTGTCACAATGTTGACGGCCCCCGACTTTGTTGGTGTCCGTAAGCAAAACTACAGGCGAATATCCAACCTGAAACTGTCTTCACCTTGGTTGATGGATATCACACGATAAGAGAAGGCATAGAATTATTAGAAGAGCTCCACCTTTAATTTGCGATTTCAGACTGGATTTCGATGATCGTTTTGGTTTGTGCCAAGGTGCAATGAAAGTTGTACATAACATTCCTTCCAAGTCCGAAGTGCTGGATGCCATCAAAAGTGATTTCATGACTGAGAAGTTGCTGAGAATGTACTATTCTTTCATCTAGATTGCAGATGCAATTATTTCCAGTGACATTTAAAACAAACACTTCCTACATTTGTTTTTACGCTTTTTCTGTTTTAGTTTAAGAATGTAGGTACAGTAGTAATAAACAAAATAACAATACATCAAAATGTGTACCCTGTGCAAAAAAGTTCATATATAACATGAGTGCATATCCATAATCACAGTAAACTGTTATAATAGAAATAAATAAGAAAAAAATGAATGTATTGTCAGGACCCGGGTCTCCGGTGTGAGAAACAGTCACTTAGCAAACTGAGCCACGAATAGGTTGGCAGAACCCAGAAGATGAGGCAGACACAGCAGTACTTGAGACGGTGTTTTAATAAAGTAAAAAGGAAAGTTCAGGCAAAAATATAAATCCACAACGTCAAAAGTAATTCCAAGAGAACAAAGATAATCCTCCAAGACAAAAAGGAAAATCCACAAGGTGGGAGGTACAGCAGTAAAAAGCCTCAAAAGATAATCAAAAATAAATAAGAACAAAAACAGCGTACCACAAGAGAGTCCAACTGGCTACCAACTGTTCACAGCATCACTGGGGCTGGGTGCTAACATTCAAACACAGAGCAAAGAACTGAGGAAAACTAAGGGTCTAAATACAATCAAGGGAAACAGGTGCAAATAATAACTGGGAACAAGGGAAAACAAAAGGGTCAAAAAGCACAATGGGGGCATCTAGTGACCAAAACCGGAACAATCCTGGCCAAATCCTGACTTGTATAATAATATAATAAACAAAACTATGACACCATGAAGAATCCCCTCCCCAAAAAGTCCCTTTGCCCTCAATAGGATACCTCCACCATCCCCATCAACCTCCCCCCACCCCCCACTCCTCAACCACAAAACACAATAATGATAATAATAATAGAAATTACAATAAAAATATATATAGCAAGATATATATACACATACACACACATTTACAGTACATATACATATTAACAGGACACTCATCAGATCTCATCTCTTTTCCTACATCAGATATGCAGGTGACATTTCCACCTGGATGACAGCACATAATCAGCAAGACAGAGATGCTCTTCATCCGAGGGAATGCCTGCCCATTCTCAGATGTTAGATAATCCGAGATGATCACATGTCATTTACATTCCAGCCCTTGTCAGCTCTAGATTTGACTACTTCAACTCACACACTGCTGGAATCCCTGCATTCTCAGATTCCCCTCAATTATTAATCTCTATACTGTAATCAATAGTGTTTCAAAATGCTGTACTTTTATTAACATATATGTTCAGACAATTCCTGAGAGAAGGGGTGTAATATCTCCAGATGGGCATGTGGTACCCTTCCTCACCCATGCCAACAAGATGTTACTTCTTGTGGGGTCTTTGCCTTGAAAGTATGAGAGTATAAGTAATGTACAATTAACCTACTGGAAGTATACTGACTAAAAGGCAAAACAGAACTGTCAAATTATATTATAGCTGTGTCGTTGAATACTTGCGAATTAGAATCTTAAGTGTAACATAATTTTGTTGGGAAAAACTGAAATCCCTATCAATTTTTCCCCCCAGTTTGCTGAATGTGTTCTGAAGGAGGAGTCGATTGTCTTTTCAAATACGGATAAAGATGTTAACATCATGAGAGAATAAATAGCAGTCACTCTCCTCCAAAACACTGGTATGTTCCATTTCTAATTTTATATAATTGTAGATAAAAAAAAGCATTAATATGGATCTTTCGAGTACATTGTCATCTACATATATAATACTGGAGTAAATAATAATGTAGAAATAACTGCTTACTGTACCTCTATCCACTGATCTCCACAGTGACCTGCTCAAAGGGTTCCAGGACTCTGCACATCTCCTCCCATTCCTCTTGGTTCAGAACATCAACAGGTGCATTGACAATGGCCAGGGAAGACCAGATGGAATTCTTGGACTCAAGAAACTGCTTAAAACATAGAATTTTGAAATACACCTTGTAGTGCAGTTTTGTTTAGGCCTCAGCTCAGGCATCCCCATCTGGCATTGTGTAGACTTTAGTTTATCAGCACCTACTGTGTTCCTGTGGAAGTATTCCACAGCTGCTTTCACTTTGTCCACAGTGGACTTCAACACCTTCAGAGCATCTCTTACAATCAGGTTGATTGTGTGGGCAAGACATGGATGATGGGTCCATTTTAACATTGTCATGGCTTTGGTTATGTTAGTTGCATTGTCACCAACACAACAGACCACTTTTCCATCTACTTGCCATTCTCTGGCCACTCTCAACAGTTCCTCTGCCAATTTCTTTGAGGTGTGTGTCGCTGAACTCAAAGCAGTCCATAAGACAGCTAGACGAAAATCCTTCAATGAAGTGACATGTAACCGACATGTAAGAAGTGGTTACCCTTGATGTCCAGGAGTCAGTGGTAAGGCAAACTGCAGTAGCTTCTTGGACTCTTTCCCGCACTGAAGCCTGTGTGCTCTCGTACAGTTGTGGAATACGTGATTTTGAAAGGGTTTTCCTGCTTGGAATTGTGTACATTGTATTTAGACTATTACTATCATTTCTAAAACCTTGGTCCTCCACAATCGAAAATGGCTGGAAATCGGTGGCAATCATTTTAGCCAATGCAATATCAATTTGGCCTTGTTTGGCATAAACTGGTCCATAGAACATTGCGTTGCTGTGGGTCGTGGAGTAGGCCTACTTGACTGAGTGGATACATCTCCACGTGTGCAGGTGCTGACTCCACCACTATCACTAGCAGGCCCACAAGTTTCCCATAGCTCCGCTACAGTTAGCTTCACAGTTGGGTACACAGTTCGCATATGCCGGTGTAGGTTGTGCATAGAACCGGCTTTATATGAGATTTTGTTTTGGCAAATTCTACACTGTACTCTAACATTGTCTACATCATTAAAATGCATCCAAATGCTACTGTGCTTCGACTCATTTTCCAGCTGTTGTTTTCACAGCTGTCCTTCCTCAGCTGCTGAGTGTTGGCGCGGCCCTCCCTCACGCATCTTTGGTTCATTGGTTGACACTGCGTGTCTGATTGACAGGAACAACAGATGAGGCTGTTCGTCTGAGCAGACAGTCAAAACGAATGTGTGTGCGCTTGAGCATTTAGGCCTATATTATTTTATTTCTTTTTTTGTTCTTCGAATTAGTTAATTTAAATATTTTGATTTTTCATATCTCAATTTTTGAGGCGACTCGCGAACGACCCTTCACTAGGGGGGAGAATTCTGGCAGGGGGAAGCATTTCGGCACAACACTGGCACTGCTATCATCTTTTACCACTTCACAGAATCTTTCCCAAACATTATTTTTCTGGCCGTCCATTCTCTTTATTTTAAACTCTCCATTTCGCAGCTTTTCTCTTATTGAATTAAACTCCGACATTGTCCTTTTTGCCTCCATGGATCAACATTAACGGGAGATATGTATACTGTAGCTAAGAAAATAATACTAAGTGTATGTTGTGTAGTAAGCTGTTAGCAGCCCATGTGCCTCACCCTAATAATTTGGTCCCTTTCCCCCTCATAACTTAGCCTACTGTCCTGACTTGGTGGTGCACATGTAACCAATAGCCTAATATTGTAAGAGATTTCATTGTCTGCTTATATGCCCCCTTTATTTATCCTACGGTTCTGACTTGGTGTACAGGGAGTACACTGTAAGAACGGCCCATGTGCTGAAAACTATCTGTACATTTCCAAAGTGCAGAACAAATAGTTATTGATTATGTCTGTCCTAGCTCGCTCATTGTCTTAATTGAAATGACAGATTGGCATAAGGGGACAACGAGCAGATAAGAGGCATAGTTTGTACATCTCAATTGTCAGTAGCAATTAAGCAAGTCAGCCATATCTTTTCTAAAGGCATAAATGTGGCCGAATTAACTGTTTCGCTGCCATTCAAGGCTTCGCTGATAGCCAAGTGTAGCGGTGGTAAGGATTCAATCCATGGCACTGAAATGAAAGCTATGCTGTACGTAAGGTACGTTACATGACACTGAATTGTATTAGCTCCTTTCAATGTGTACTTTATTCCTGTTGTGGTTGTATGCTTCTTATCGGTTTCTTATCTCCTTTCCCTTAACCTTGTCAAAAAAATCTCATCAAATTGAAGGGGTTCCCAGCTGATGACGAGTTCAATGATAAGCCAGATTTCGTATAAAAAAAACAAGTCTTGACTAAAGCGTTTTGTATGTTTACAGTCGAATACTGTAATAGACAAAGTGAACAATTACGGAGTCAGATAACTCCTAAATTTCTAACTTGGCTTTATAATTATCGCTTGGTGACCTTAATAATATTGTATTTAGAATGCGAGATGTAACAAACTTGTGATGAGGTATCATTACGCCTGTCATGTGTTCCTTAATTTACAATCTCATCTGGTCAGAGTGACATTTGCTCTTTAGACATTCCCACTGAAACACTTGATCCCAACAGGTTCCTTTTTTTGAAAGGTTTATCCGAAAACAACAACACTCAAAAACCATAAATCTTACTATGTACTCAATGCAGATGCAGTTGCTGAGGAGACCTCGGACACTGAGTGACACTGAGTGGTGCGGCCCCTGGGAGGCGGGCAACATCATCTGTTCCCGCGGGTATCCAGAGCTTCGTGCCCGCCAGCAGCACCATCAATGCCCACGCCCTGGAGCGGCTAGAGAACTTATTTTTTCGTGCATCACTGGAGCTGTGCCTTCTTTTTTCGTGCATCTTCGTCATCACTGGAGCTGGGCTCTCCAGAGTCTGGCATCCCAGACTACCGCTCAGATGGGGTGGGTCTCTATGCTCGCACAGACAGGCGACCTATGCAGCACGCAGAGTATATACGCAGTGCCCAGTCTCGTCAGCTCTACTAGGCACAAATCCTTGTTTTTTTCTAGGTGTATTCTGGGTACAGATTCCTACTGGCAGCAGCTGACCAGAAGATCCCAATGGCCATCTTGAACAACGGGTCTACCAGGGCCGACCACCTGGCAGAGTTCCGGGCTCATTGTTGGGAGGTACTGTCAGTCATTCAGCCCCACTGACCAGAGACAGACAGATGGCCTTACTAGGACTCCGGCCACTAATCCATAGACACTGACAACTGAACTACTCAATGGGCTCTACCTCTTGGTCATCCAGGCAGCAATGCAATCAGCCTCAGGACGTTGGGCTGGAGAGATGGAAGCTTGTTTCTATGGACGTCTATGGGAAACCCTACTAGTAATGGGGGATATGCTTTATGGCTGACAGGGTGCTATTCTGAAGTTAGCACCCGCCATATTGATGGAAGTAACAAACATCCATAGAAATGAATGGTTATTATTCTACTTTCCACTTAAGTTGTCAGCATACTTCAGTTCGGCTGGCGCCTAGCCAGACTTGGCTACCCGAACGAGTGCGCTCACACACTTCCTTAAGACGGCTTGAAAAAGAGAAATAAAAGCAGCAAAAGTACTCATTGTACATTTTGAGACGTAGCCAGTATACACTTCTTCAAGAGTCAGAATTAACCTATAAGTCAAGAAATCTTTCATTCATTTTTACGTTTTTGCCAAAGAGATTAGTCACACAATTTTACATCTAACTAATTACATGTCAGGTGCAGTATTATTCAATGTGCATGAAAACGAGTTGCATCGTTTTGATTGACAACAAAGAGTGAAGAATCCTTACTGTTGACCAATCACCGATGAAGTGGCGTAGACTTCAGCACAGAACTTCGGCTTGCTTCCAGAAAAAAATTGTGCCCCCAAACAGCACAAATAAAAAAACTCACAAGTCCAAAACAAACAAAAAACGTCACAAAATGTAAATCTAGACGCAAACTCTACCGAACTGTTTAGGCTGAGAAGCATACGTCTTTAGCCTGTACACCATTTTAGCTAACTAGTATAAACACTCCTCTCTGTTTTTGGCTCTTTTCTCCAGCATTTTGGATTTGAGATCAAATGTTTCATATGAGCTTTTAATTTGAGGGTATTTTCATAAATATGTTTTATTGTTTAGAAATGAAAGCATTTTATGCATCTAGTCCACCCATTTGAAAAAGTAATAAGTACTTGGTCCCATATTCCTAGCACACAATGACTACATCAAGCTTGTGACTCTACAAACTTGTTGGATGCATATGCAGTTTGTTTTGGTTGTGTGTCAGATTGTTTTGCCCAAAAGGAAGTGTATGGCGAATAATGTATAGTCACTTATGGTAAAAAAGAATAGAATGTTTCTGAACACTAATGTGTAAATAAATAAGAATTTGTTCTTAACTGACTTGCCTAGTTAAATAAAAAATTAAATACCACCAAAATCAGGAATAAAGATCATGATCTTTGTGCCTCTTAATTTCTCACTCATCATTTACAATTTATTCATGATTACTCCTAATCATGGTAGCATACACATTCATGTAGGAGTGTTCTGAAACATATTTTCTTATTTACAATAAGTGACCCCAAAATGAAACAATATTAATTATTCACCATTCTGTTCCTATTGGGCAAAACAATCTGAAACACAACCAAAACAAAATGCAACACATCCAACAAGTTTGTAGAGACAAGCTTGATGTAGTCATTGGTGTAAACTTCCCTCACAAATGCATTTATATTTTAAATAAATTGTGTTTCCAAATTGATTATGTAAATCAGTTTGGAAACATGAACAAGTGCTTCAAATGTTTGCTTATCAATTGTTTTACAGACAATATCCAAAATACATCACATTTTTCATACAATATCCATCCACAAAGTGCCATTATAATCATAGAGCCACAGAAGGTAAGGTGACAGTTGATCTTGTTACACTGAGGTCAGAGAAGATCGTCTGTTGCTGAAATCGTTCCTGAAGCTGTGTAGTCCAGCTAGCCATCACTGACAGAGTCTCTGCCTGCAACATCTCTGGGGTGCTGAAGGAATACAGGCAACACCTGTGACCCTCAACTCCAGAACCACCACCCTGCCAGGATGCCACAGCCTTGGTCACCACCAGCGGAGACATAGCTAGGCAGTTCTCAAAGCTCCTGCTCTGGTCAAACCAGTATGTGGAGGGGTAGCCCAATAGAATCCCAAATAGAGTACACAGATTCCATGCCTCACAATGTCTCTTTTCAATTTGGCGAGGGACATTTCTCATCGCAGAATGTTGCCCAAACTGTCTAATATGAGTAAGTAAAGTATGAATCATGTCTCTGATAGCTCCCCACTGTAGCTCAGTGATGGCAGGCTGCTCCAATGAGTGACATACATCCACCACAGTCACAGTCCTCCTCAAGAGAAGTGCCTCCAAGTTTGCTATAGTTAGGGATGGGTTCACAATCAAGGAATTCTCACTGATGACCACTGTCTGGAGAGATTTAGACACAAGTTGTGCAGCCTGCAGAGAGTTTAAATACTGTTGGACCTGCTCTGCAGATGCTGTATTACTGTCATATAGCAGAGCGGGCTTCAGGCCCAAGTCCACAGCCAGGACCTGAGTAGCCAGGTTCAGACACACAGTGGCAGAGAAGCGTTTCTTTCCAACTCGTAGACATTTGCGAGCAGCAGCAACAAAGACGTCTGAAGAAGCCATGGACTGCTCCTAGGGGAATTTGAACGTGGCAAAATTACATGTTGATTATTGAAACTCCATGCTGACCAAAACTATCAGAATAGTGTGCGTTAGTACGAGTTTTGCACCTAAAGCAAGCATGCCAAAGGAACTACAGTAGCCAGCTAGCATGATAGTTAGCCTAGAAATGCATGGCTTTTGGAACCACGCTCATGCCTTCCAGTTACTTCCCACATATAATTTACTTTGACAAATTCATTAGTAGTCTACAGCTCATTGATCCTAAAGTTAATCTATTCATCGATCTACCGGCACCTTTAAAGCATAACGTTACTTACTCCTTCGTTGCACTATTCTTCTTCTTCTTCTTCTTCTGCTTCGGGATTGGGTTGGCGGATCGCATCCAACTTTTAAGGTGCATACCCCGCCACCTACTGTACTGGAGTGTAAAGCCAGTCATGGCTTACCGACATTAAATTATTTTAATTATTCATGTTCCAGTAAGAAAGTGAAATAGAGCCCTAGACACCACTTCCCTTCCCCCACTACACCACCCAAACACCAACCAGCCTCCCTAATCCTTTGACACAATCTCTCCCTATCTGCATCATACTGTTCACAAAATATCCACACACTCCACTGTTTCCTCCACTAAACACTCATCACACAGACCTATCATCCACAACGTGACATTCAAACCTGTGTGCCTAAACCATAGTCTACTCTACACAACTTCCTCTAACCTACATCCCATACTCCCCACCTCTTCCTTTACTGACTGGTGCATGCGATAAAAATTGCCTCCCCTTACTACCTTTGCCAAAGACCATCCTCTTATTAACATCATTAGGGCACAGGGACCATCCAACTTGGTCACCATCATCCACAAGACAGGAAAGCCAGCTACTTTGAACAGTATTTTGCCACCCCCATTCTCAGAACCCTGGAACCCCCCACCAGTGTTCAAGACGCGGAGAGATTTTGCCTTCAGGTTAGGTCTGCCCCTGGCTGGGCTAGCATTGTGGAAGTACAAGGACATCATGGCCTACACCCGCTCCAAGGACATCATCGCGCGCCTAAGAGCCAGCTAAGCCGTGGACCCGCAACAGGTACAGTTAAATGTTAATCACCACAGCATCATGGATGGCTGTTCATGGTTGCCTCCCCACTAGCCAAAAGAGAACCATCGCACTCTCCCAGAAGCTTGGCTGATGCGTAAAACCCTCAAATTCAGACAAACAACAAGTTGTAATGGGATTGAGATCCAGGCTCTTCGCTGGCCATGGCAGAACACTGACATTCCTGTCTTGCAGGAAATCACGCACAGAACGAGCAGTATGGCTGGTGGCATTGTCATGCTGGAGGGTCATGTCAGGATGAGCCTGCAGGAAGGGTACCACATGAGGGAGGAGTATGCCTTCCCTGAAACGCACAGCGTTGAGATTGCCTGCAATGACAACAAGCTCAGTCCGATGATGCTGTGACACACCGCCCCAGACCATGATGGACCCTCCACCTCCAAATCGATCCCACTCCATAGTACAGGCCTTGGTGTAACGCTCATTCTTTCGACGATAACCGAGAATCCTACCCACCACCCCTGGTGAGACGAAATCGCGACTAGTCAGTGAAGAGCACTTTTTTCCAGTCCTGTCTGGTTAAGCGACGGTGGGTTTGTGCCCATAGGCGATGTTGTTGAATTATCTTTGAAAGACAGGGTCCTGATAAAGGGAAGTTTCTTTTTTTGCTGAGTTTACATACTGTCACTGTGGGGACGACGTCATCGATACACTTAATGATGAAGCCAATGACTGATGTGGTGTACTCCTCAATGCCATCGGAGAAATCCCGGAACATATTCCAGTCTGTGCTAACAAAACAGTCCTGTATCTTTTTTATTGATCTAGTCACTTGTGCTTCCTGCTTTAATTTTTGCTTTTAAGCAGGAATCAGAGGGATATAATTATGGTCAGATTTGGCAAATGGAGGTCAAGGGAGTGCTTTGTATGTGTCTCTGTGTGTGGAGTGAAGGTGGTCCAGAGTTTTTTTCCCTCTGGTTGCACATTTAACATGCTGATAGAAATTTGGTGAAATGGATTTAAGTTTCCCTGCGTTAAAGTCCCTGGCTACTAGGAGCGCCGCCTCTGGGTGAGCGTTTTCTTGTTTGCTTATGGCGGAAAACTGCTCATTCAATGCTGTCTTAGTGCCAGCCCGTCTGTGGTGGTATGTAAACAGCTACAAAAAAATACAGATGAAAACTCTCTAGGTAGATAGTGTGGTCTACAGCTTATCATGAGATACTTTGCCTCAGGTGAGCAATAGCTCAGGACTTCCGTAGATATCGTGCACCAGCTGTTATTTACAAAAATACATAGTCCGCCCCCTCATGTCTTACCAGACGGCGCTGTTCTATCTTGCATTTACAGCATATAACCAGCCAACTGTATATTGATAGTGTCGTCGTTCAGCCACGACTCAGTGAAGCATAAGATATTACAGTTTTGAATGTCCCGTTGGTAGTTTAAATCTTCCGCTTATGTTATCTATTTTATTCTCTAAAGATTGCACGTTTGCTAGCAGAATGTAAATAAGTGGTTTATTTGCCCTCTGGACCCTTTTTCTCTGCACGCAAATCACGGGGATCTCGGCCTGTTCCCGAGAAAGCAGTATATCATTCGCGTCAGGCTCGTTAAATCAAAAAAAGGATTCTGCCAGTCCGTGGTGAGTAACCGCAGTCCTGATGTCCAGAAGTTATTTTCGGTCATAAGAGACGGTAGCGGCAACATTATGTACAAAATAAGTTACAAACAATGCAAATAAACAAACAAAAAAACACAATCGTTTGGGGACACGTAAAACGTCAACCTTCTTTTCCGGCGCCATCCTGTGTTCCAATGGCACGTTGTGTTAGCTAACCCTAGTTTATCATTTTAAAAGGCTAATTGATCATTAGAAAACCCTTAGCAATTATGTTAGCAGAGGTGAAAACTGTTGTTCTGATTAAGCAATAGAACTGGCCTTCTTTAGACTAATTGAGTATCTGGAGCATCAGCATTTGTGGGTTCGATTACAGGCTCAAAAATGGCCAGAAACAAAGGACTGTCTTCTGAAATAGTCAGTCTATTCTTGTTCTGAGAAATTAAGGTTATTCCATGTGAGAAATTGCCAAGAAACTGAAGATCTCGTACAACACTGTAACTAGACTGACGAGTTTCAGAAGAACGTTTTTTTGTTTCTGGCCATTTTGAGCCTGTAAACAAACCCACAAATGCTGATGCTCCAGATACTCAACTAGTCTAAAGAAGGCCAGTTGTATTGCTTCTTTAATCAGCACAACATTTTTCAGCTGTGCTAACATAATTGCCAAAGGGTTTTCTAATGATCAATTAGCCTTTTAAAATGATAAACTTGGAGTAGCTAACATAACACAGGAGTGATGGTTGCTGATAATGGGCCTCTGTAGATATTCCATTTTAAAAAATCTGCCGTTTCCAGCTACAATAGTCATTTTCAACATTAATGTCTACACTGTATTTCTGATCAATGTTATTTTAATGGACAATACATGTTTTTCTTTCAAAAACAAGGACATTTCTACATGACCCCAAACTTTTAAACAGTAGTGTAAGTGTACAAGCATGTAAAATGTCATTATCATGTAATTTTGTCCATTACATATCTTATTGAAATACTGTAGAATTCCATTAATTCCTTTGGAGGGCTGCTCCTTCTGGGAGTGCCATATGACCAACCGGTGGCTTCGAAGGCTCTCATTGGCCAATACATAGCATCAGCAATCCAGGGTTTATATACATCATTGGTTGATACCAGCAGCTGGAGCATGGCACACACCCTTTGCTTGACTGTGGTTGAGTGGGTGTGTTTCTTTCTTTTAGAATTTCAATATGATTGATTTAATTCATACCTAGTTCAGTTTAAGTTCCCTCTAGCACTTTTAAAGATACAAATAATGTCAAAGCACTTATTTACATGGTTATTTATTGCATTAAGTTAACAATTACATAAAATGTTGAGATACTGAAAGCAATGTCATACAGTTTTAATAATGTATTAAGCAGGGAGGCACACCAGTTTCCAGACTATCACCAACAAACAATGATTTTGTGCCAACACAGTAAATATAAAGTAAATGGCCACGTTCGAGAGGATCAAAACCCTAATGAATAATAGGTAAATTGACCTGACTGACCTACAAATAAAATAACAAGATGTTATTTATGATGCAAAGTCCTTTGCAGATCAGTCAGTCGGCAGTCACCTGCAATGTCAAACAAGCCCAAGATCTTGTCCCTTATGACTGACATTTTGGTCCGAGACACCTGAAAATAAAATATGAGAAATTGATTATTCTGTTAATTCTACATTCAACTGGCAACAACCAATATTAAACATTTGACAGAAAGAATACAAGTAATTTACACAGTAATACCAATAGTTATCAAACATGAATTCTGATGTGAGGTTAATGGCCTGCCCTGTACCTCTCACGATATCCATCCTGTTATTGCACTAGATGATTGGTTGAGGGGACATCAGGTCCAAATCTGAGAGATTCCTGGCAACCCAAACTCCAGCTGCAAAGAGTCCCAAGTTGACCAGAATGTTCCTACAGAAACAGATCGATTAGCAACGAATTAATATCATTATGTACAATTATTGGATCGTTATTGAATAATCCACTGGAGATATTCATTAATTGAGTTACAAGTTGACTCAATGACAGTTCAGTTGCGTGTGTGTGTGTGTGTGGGGGGATTTGTTTTTAATCACAAAACCCTCCTAATTTCCAGATAATGTTATGCTAGCAACAGACTGCTGAGCAATTAGCTCAGGGCTGTTGATACCGGTATATCCAAGGGCAAAGCATGCGCATGTTTGGCAAAGAAGCTAGCTAGTTGGCTAGCTAGCTAACATGATACGTGAAACACGTTGCATTTGAAATAGGAATATTTAGCCATCTGGCCCATACCTTCTGAAATCATTTCTATCTGTAGCAAGTCGACATGCGGTACTGATCCATTCCACGACACCATAACCCGGTGCCGCGATAGCCTTTTTCCCAGCTGCGCTCATCTTAAATGTTTAATGTGAGCGCTTGCCTTGATGCTAAATTATAGTTTTCCAATTTGGGGAAGAATTGACATGTAACACCATCACCGAAATACACCAGAGTCCCTGCTATCCGGGATCGTTGGGACGTACCTATCCCTTTGAAATCGACATTTCAAATGGTTAAGGGCAAAGGTTAGGGAAGGATAAATTATGTTTAGGGTTGGGGTTAAGAACGCCCCAAGGATATGAGATAGCAACAACAGGCCTAAAAAAACTACGGTCTCCTATAGTGACCATACTCAGGTTGCTCATGTATATCTTTATCTATTCGTGTTGTTTTTAGCGTTGCATTACAGAACATGTCTGTAGCACGGTACCGTCGGTTCTTGAAACTCTGCGAAGAATGGCCACGGGACGAATCAAAGAAAGGCCGTGATTTAGGAACGTTTCTACGGCAGAGAGTAACCCATGCCTTTCGTGAAGGTGAAAACACACAGGTAGAGCTAATCCACTTACAATGTCGCACGAGAACGTCAACCAATGTGGCTAGCTATATTTAGCTAGGATGATGGGGCACCCGTCCATATCGACCTTGCAGTTGCATTTTAAAACCAACATGTTTAGCAATGTAAATCAAAGTATAGAGCTATAGTCAAGAGATGTAATTGAGTTGTGGTGAGACACGACAATCTTGCAGTTAGGGGGGTGGTTCACTTACAAAAACAGAAAATTAATTTGAAAACCATAACCCCCGCTACTGTTTGGTAAATTGACGAATGAGATTGAGGATGAAATGCAGCCTAACCTCTGATCAACATGATGGGTTTAGACGTATTTTGAAACAATGCATTACTCCTTTGCAAAAATACTTATTTTGAAATTGCAGGACATTTTACAGATTAAGCCTCTAAATCTTAAAAACAATCCCATATAACAGCATCTGTATGTGGATAGTTTCTAGATTATATTGTATGAACCCCCTATGAACTGATCTGATTTTTCTTGACAGCTCTCTGATCCAGAGAAGTGTGATCAAATATATGAAAGCTTGGCCCGAATCAACACTAATGTATACCGAGAAAGAGTAAGTATTCACTTATACTGCATCCCCCCAAAATGCAGATAAACATTTGCTCGAGCTGAAGAAGTCTATATCGGTCCGCTAATACAGGACTAGTAAAGGCCAAGTGCAATTTATTTTTAACTAAATGTATTTACAAAACCGTTAATCTCAAAGTACTTGTGGAATATAAAAGTACTTGCTTCATATGTTTTCCAGTTTCTTGAAATATTTAGCAAATGCAAGTTATTTCTATGTGAACTGAAATGGTCTATTCATTTCTTCCATTTTAGTAGACACTCTTTTCCAGAGCAATTTACAGTAATGAGTAGAGGTCGGCCGATTATGATTTTTCAACACCGATACCGATTATTGGAGGACCAAAAAAAACGATAACGATTAATCGGCCAATTTTTAAATAAAAAAAAATAAATACAAATTAAATGTTTTATTTTATTTATTTGTGATAATGACAATTACAACAATACTGAATATTTTAACTTAATATGATACATCAATAAAAATCTATTTAGCCTCAAATAAATAATGAAACATGTTAAATTTGGTTTAAATAATGCAAAAACAAAGTGTTGAAGAAAGTAAAAGTGCAATATGTGCCATGTAAAAAAGCTAATGTTTAAGTTCCTTGCTCAGAACATATGAAAGCTGGTGGTTCCTTTTAACATGAGACTTCAAAATTCCAAGGTAATATTCGCAGGTTGTAGTTAATATAGTATTTATAGGACTATTTCTCTCTATACCATTTGTATTTCATATACCTTTGACTATTGGATGTTCTTATAGGCACTTTAGTATTGCCAGTGTAACAGTATAGCTTCCGTCCCTCTCCTCGTCCCTACCTGGGCTCGAACCAGCAACACATCGACAACAGCCACCCTCGAAGCATCGTTACCCATCGCTCCACAAAATCCACGGCCCTTGCAGTGCAAGGCGAACAACTACTCCAAGTCTCAGGCGTGTGACGTTTGAAACGCTATTAGCGTGCACCCCGCTAACTAGCTAGCCATTTCACATCGGTTACACCAGCCTAATCTCAGGAGTTGATAGGTTTGAAGTCATAAACAGCTCAATGATTGAAGCATTGCGAAGAGCTGCTGGCAAAACGCACAAAAGTGCTGTTTGAATGAATGCTTACGAGCCTGCTACTGCCTACCATCGCTCACTCAGATTGCTCTATCAAATATCAAATCATAGACTTAATTATAACAACGCACAGAAATACGAGCCTTTGGTCATTAATATGGTTGAATCCGGAAACTATCATTTCGAAAACAAAACGTTTATTATTTCAGTGAAATACGGAACCGTTCGGTATTTTATCTAATGGGTGGCATCACTAAGTCTCAATATTGCTGTTACATTGTACCACCTTCAATGTTATGTCATAATTACGTAAAATTCTGGCAAATTAGTTTGCAACAAGCCAGGCGGCCCAAACTGTTGCATATACCCTGACTCTGCGTGCAATGAACACAAGAGAAGTGACACAATTTCACTTGGTTAATATTGCCTGCTAACCTGGATTTCTTTTAGCTAAATATGCAGGTTTAAATATATACTTCTGTGTATTGATTTTAAGAAAGGCATTGATGTTTATGGTTAGGTACACGTTGGAGCAACGACAGTCCTTTTTTGCGAATGCGCACCGCATCGATTATATGCAACGCAGGACATGCTAGATAATCTAGTAATATCATCAACCTTTTGTAGTTAGCTAGTGATTATGATTGATTGTTTTTTATACGATAAGTTTAATGCTAGCTAGCAACTTACCTTGGCTTCTTACTGCATTCGCGTAACAGGCAGGCTCCTCGTGGAATGTAATGAGAGGCAGGTGGTTAGAGTGTTGGACTAGTTAACTGTAAAGTTGTAAGATTGAATCCCCGAGCTGACAAGGTTAAAATCTGTCGTTCTGCCCCTGAACAAGGCAGTTAACCCACTGACTTGCCTAGTTAAATAAAGGTGTAAAAAAATAAATAAATCGGCCAAATCGGTGTCCAAAAATACCGATTTCCGATTGTTATGAAAACTTGAAATCGGCCCTAATTAATCGGCCATTTCGATTAATCGGTCAACCTCTTGTAGTGAGTGCATACATTTTCATACGTTTTCATTCTGGGAATCGAACCCACAATCCTAGCATTGTAAGCGCCATGCTCTACCAACTGAGCCACATCACAGACCACTTGACATCTCAATGTACTGAATTACTGTATTGTGCATTGTTTTTCTTCATGGTGATGGCAAGTCTATAGGTACAAACCTAGATGACCAACCTATGTACAATACAGTAATGTACATTTACATTGTGGTTTGTAAGGATGGTAAATTACTGCATAGAAAGTGGTTGTTTTACTTTTTTTTGATCAAGACAAATATTTAATTTGATGGGATGATTTGTGTCTTTGCCCATAACACCTTTTGATATAAATGTTTGAGGACAGGGGTTTGTTCTTTGTCATTCTAATGGTATCCAGAATCGCAGAGAAAGGGTCAGGGCAACAACACTTACAACACAACAACACTTACAATTCCAACTATTGAATCCTGCAAGATATACAACTACCTTTTCGGCCAAAGTGGAGATGCGGAAAACAATTTTTGGCCTGTGCTACAGACGTTTATATCGGTCTGCTAATACTAGTAAAGGCCCAGTGCAGTACTTTTTAATTTTATAAATATATTATTTTAATTCAGATTTTTCAGGGGGTGCTGCAGCACCCTACTATGGGAACATATCTTTCATATAGACAGAGTAAAGACATAGGCTGCCACTTGTGCTAATTAGCTATCTAGTGTGCTCCGAACACCTATGTGTAAGCTAACTGGAGAGGAAGTTCATCAACTGGAGGCACAACGTGTATGGATCTTTGCAAAACAGCTAGAGTAAATATATTTTTATTTTATTTGAAAGATTCTTTCTCGCTGACATGTACGATAAGAGGCATATCAGCACTTTTCGAAAACCATTTAGAAAGCAATGATTATTATTATTATTTCTAAACGTTAAACAGAATGTCGGAATTGTAGTTTAACAGAGCCAAATGTGGGGGAATGTAATGGCTGAAAACCCTACATATGGAGAAGGGTTTTCAAAAGCTATAGTCCACAGCAATGACCATACACAGAGCGATGTCTGTTCATTACACGTGCATTTGCTTGTTGCAGCAGCTATGAAAGATCTGGGAGAAAGCCAATTGATTAAGTTGTGTGTCGATGAGGGTTATCGTTGCCTCTAACTCCTGTAATATCTGTTCACAGTTCCCCCGCACAAGAGATACCAGTTTTACAGGTGTCACAGTGGAAGAATGTAGAATGCTATTAGCAACAGGTATGGCCACATAGTCCCAAGTACATCACATTCATTATTTATGCATACAGATACATTAGGGATGGGCAACTGGTGGCCTGCGCTTTTGTAGGCCCGCAGATCAATTCACAAGCAGTTTCTCTTATGTCAGTCACTTGCTAGGATTCCATCCAATTGGCGACAGATTTTCATGCGCATATTTTCTTTATTCAGATTTTAGAATATTTGCATTTTCCCACCAGTGGTCTTTCCACCAAACCAACCTCTTGCACGTCCAAATCAGTCCCTGATGATGTTATGCACACAAACTACTTTTTCGCTTAAGTTTTCATGTACTGAACCAAAATCTAAAGTTCTGTAGTAGCAAATGTGCCTACTCTGGTCACAGCACATGTGCTCTAGTCATCAGCTTGCAGATACAGTGCCTGTAGGGTAGTCTACATAATGAGGTTATTATGAATGAGCAAGAATATATATATTGTGGGAGACTCCCCAAACATATGAAAGAAGCTACTCTGGTCAGATGAGACTGAAATTGAGCTTTTTGGCCATCAAGGAAAACGCTATGTCTGGCGCAAACCCAACACCTCTCATCACCCTGAGAACACCATCCCCACAGTGAAGCATGGTGGTGGCAGTATCATGCTGTAGGGATGTTTTTCATCGGCAGGGACTGGGAAACTGGTCAGAATTGAAGGAATGATGGATGGCGCTAAATAGAGGGAAATTCTTGAGGGGAAACAGTCTTCCAGAGATTTGAGACTGGGACGGAGGTTCACCTTCCAGCAGGACAATGACCCTAAGCATACTGCTAAAGCAGCACTCGTGTGGTATAAGGGGAAACAATTAAATGTCTTGGAATGGCCTAGTCAAAGCCCAGACATCAATCCAATTGAGAATCTGTAGTATTGCTTAAAAATTGCTGTACGCCAGCAGAACCCATCCGACTAGAAGGAGCTGGAGCAGTTTTGCCTTGAAGAATGGGCAAAAAATCCCAGTGGCGAGATGTGCCAAGCTTATGGAGACATACCCCAAGAAACTTGCAGCTGTAATTGCTACAAAAGGTGGCTCTACAAAATATTGACTTTGGGGAAGTGAATATTTATGCATGCTCAAGTTTTCCAATTTTTTTTGTCTTATTTCTTGTTTGTTTCACAATAAATAAATAAAATTTGTATCTTCAAAGTGGTAGGCATGTTGTGTAAATCAAATGATACAATCCCCCCAAAAATCAATTTTAATTCCAGGTTGTAAGGCAACTAAATAGGAAAAATGCAAAGAGGGTGAATACTTTCGCAAGCCACTGTATATAAATATTTGCGCATGAAGCCCGTTTCCACCGTCATTTCTCACATAATTAATTTGACCTACACAAAAAGATCCCGCCATGTTGAACGAACAAATGATCTATCTGATCGATTCCTGTTTCCATCCCTTCTGTCATTATTTGACTTTATATGGTATGACTTGCATAAAAACTGTGGATGGAATCGTGGTTTCTGACTCACTCAATTAGCTAACATTTTTAAGATTGCTGGCTAGACTAACTTACCAATCTAAAGTTGTATTAGTCATGATCAAATTACCGACCAGGGCGTTGATTTTGTTAGTCACTCTCACTCAGATATCATACTCAAAACTGCAGACAAATTCTCCACCCTATGGCAAAAGTAGTAGAATTGCAGGAAATTAACTATAAAAAAAATAAATAATACCCCCACTGTGAAGAGGGGGGCCGCTAAAGTGATGCTAGGGCCAGCTGTGACTGCATGTGTGGGTATGGATAATTAGACCCGCAAGCCACTGCGGCCTCTCATGATGAGTTCAGATTTTGAGGCCCCCGTCACTGCCCATCCCTGAGCTAAATGAATATAACATAATTGGTCTAGTTTTGTTGCAATAAATTAACCAACTCAAATCAAAATGCTATTACATTTTCAGGACATACATACTTCCCTATTTCTCTTCAATAATACCAGATCTTCTACTACATGACAAAGTATGTGGACACATGGTTGTCGAACATCTCATTCAGAAATCATGGGCATTAATATGGAGTTGGTCCCCCTTTGCTGCTATAACAGCCTCCACTTTTCTGGGAAGGCTTTCCACTAGATGTTGGAACATCGCTGCAGGGAATTGCTTCGGTTCAGCCAGAAAAGCATTAGTGAGGTCGGGCGCTGAGGTTGGGCGATTAGGACTGGCTCGCAGTCGGCGTTCCAATTCATCCCAAAGGTGTTCGATAAGGGTTGAAGTCAGGCCAGTCAAATTCTTCCACACTGATCTCGAAGGGACAGCAGTGGAGAAGGTGGAAGGTTTTAAGTTCCAGGGCATACACATCACAGACAAACTGAAATGGTCCACCCACACAATGTGTTGATCAACCTCAGGAGGCTGAAGAAATTTGGCTTGTCACCCAAAACCCCGACAAACTTTTTCAGATGCACAATCGAGAGCATCCTTTTGGGCTGTATCACAGCCTGGTACTGCCGTCACACTGCACAACAACAAGGCTCTCCAGAGGGTGGAGAGTAGATACTGTATTTTATACAATCTACTGCACCTTGCCTATGCCGCTTGGCCATCGCTCATCCATATACTTATATGTACATGCTCTCATTCACCCCTTTAGATTTGTGTGTATTAGGTACCTGTTGAGGAATTGTTAGATTACTTGTTAAATATTACTGCACTGTCAGAACTAGAAGCACAAGCATTTAGCTACGCTTGCATTAACATCTGCTAACCATGTGTATGTGACATATAACATTTTATTTGATAAACCATTTCTTTATGAACCTCGCTTTGTGCTTGGGGGCATTATCATGCTGAAACAACACAATGTTGGAAGCACAGAGTTGTCTAGAATGTGATTGTATGCTGTAGCATTAAGATTTCCCTTCACTGGAACTAAGGGGCCTAGCCCGAAACATGAAATACAGTCCCAGACCATTGTTCCTCCTCCACCAAAGTTTACAGTTGGCACTATGCATTGGGGCATGTAGTGCTCTCTTGGCATCCGCCAAACCCAGATTAGTCTGTTGGACTGCTAGATGGTGAAGCGTGATTCATCACTCCAGAGAACACGTTTTCACTGCTCCAGAGTCCAATGGCGGTGAGTTTTATACCACTCCAGTCGAAGGTTGCGCATGGGGATCTTAGGCTTGTATGCTGCAGTTCGGCCATGGAAACCCATTTCATGAAGCTCCAGACGAACAGTTCTTGTGCTGATGTTGCTTGCAGGGGCAGTTGTTGCTGATGTTGCTTGCAGGGGCACTACAACTCGGTAGTGAGTGCTGCAACCAGGGACTACACTCTTCACTACATGCTTCAGCACTCTGCTGTCTCGATTGGTGAGCTTGTGTGGCCTACCACTTTGTAGCTGAGCCGTTGTTGTTGTTCCACTTCACAATAACCGTACTTACAGTTGACCAGGGCAGCTCTAGCAGGGCAGGAATTTTACATACTGACTTGTTTGAAAGGTGGCATCCTATGACGGTGCCACGTTGAATGTCACTAAGCTCTTCAGTAAGGCCATTCTACTGCCAATGTTTGTCTTTGGAGATTGTATGGCTGTGTACTCAATTTTAAACACCTGTCAGCAACGGATGTGGCTCAAATAGCTGAATCCACTAATTTGAAGGGGTGTCCACATACTTTGGGTGTATATAGTGTATTAATGTTTCACGTCTGCTTCTGTCAGTCTTAGACACCTGAAGTGTTAATCTGACTCATACCACCATCTAGTGGACTTTGAGGATACCAACATGTTCAGAGAAGCTTTTTTCTACAAGAGGAGAAACAGACTGGCACTCTAGCCTGGAGGCCCTTTTGCAGTCTAGACACCTGCACACTTTCAGCAGGAGGCTGGCACCCAGGCTAAAGGAAATCCACAGGGTGTTGTTCTGAATATGCATGGTTGGTTCTGATGTCTCTCTAACCCCTCATCTCTTCCACCTCAGGTAACATGCAGCAGGATGAGAAGAAGAAGGGCTTGTGGAAAACTCTCACGGAGCGATTCTCCACCAAACAAGATGTCACCCCTGAGAAGGCTCCTGAGAACAAGTAGCACTTCTGTATGTTTTCTTTCCCCTTCAGCCACTTTAGAAATAACCAAATAAATAAGAATAATGTTTTATCTTGTCATTTTAGCAGGGCCATTGTAACATACAGAATAAATGACTGAGCACAGAAAGTCTGACTGAAATGTTTTTAAAGTGGCAATCGGCAGTAGAAAAAATAAAGCGGACTCCCCTGTTCCGGTAAAAAGCTGAGGGATGGGGCTGGAGAACTGTAACTATTCTCAAATTCATAGACGGAACTATGGATGCAAGGACTGACCATTCATGATATCAAACGTATAGTTAACCTTGTTTTGAGGCTGTATAGTGTTTGTTTACAAAAATTGAGTAAGACAAGCTCATATTTTAGGTTCTGATAGGGTACAACAGTTGAACCAAGCTCATGAGGCATTTCAAAGTTATATTCTTCAAGATTCAATATCAATTTATAAGTCCAAAAATGGATGTAGCAACTGATCAAATCAGTTTGTCATGTGCGCTGAATACAACAGGTGTAGATCTTACAGTAAAATGCTTACTTACAGGCTCTAACCAATAGTGCAAAAAAGCTATTAGGTGAACATTAGGTGGGTAAAGAAGTAAAAAGACAGGCTATATACAGTAGCGAGGCTACATACAGACACCAGTTAGTCGCGCTGATTTGAGGTAGTATGTACATGTAGATATGGTTAAAGTGACTATGCATATATGATGAACAGAGAGTAGCAGTAGCGTAAAAAGGGTTGGCGGGTGGTGGGTGGGACACAATGCAGATAGCCCGGTTAGCCAATGTGCGGGAGCACTAGTTGGTCGGCCCAATTGAGGTAGTATGTACATGAATGTATAGTTAGTGACTATGCATATATGATGAAAAGAGAGTAGCAGCAGCGTAAAAAGAGGGGTTGAGGGGGGGAACACAATGCCAATAGTCCGGGTAGCCATTTGATTACCTGTTCAAGAGTCTTATGGCTTGGGGGTAAAAACTGTTGAGAAGCCTTTTTGTCCTAGACTTCGCACTCCGGTACCGCTTGCCATGCGGTAGTAGAGAGAACAGTCTATGACTGGGGTGGCTGGGGTCTTTGACAATTTTTAGGGCCTTCCTCTGACACCACCTGGTGTAGAGGTCCTGGATGGCAGGCAGCTTAGCCCCAGTGATATACTGGTCCATACGCACTACCCTCTGTCATGTCTTGCGGTCAGTGGCCGAGCAATTGCCGTACCAGGCAGTGATGCAACCAGTGTTCTCGATGTTGCAGCTCTAGAACCTTTTGAGGATCTCAGGACCCATGCCAAATCTTTTTAGTTTGCTCCTTTAAAAGGTTAAATGCAACAGTTTTTATTTCAATATCAAATCATTTCTGGGTTACAGTAAGGTACCTTCCTGTGATGGTTTTTAATTAAAATGGTGAAAGAACAATTTCTCAAGCAGGATGCTTTTGCTCTCCGAGTGGTCTGAGGGGGGAAAAGGAAAACTGTTCTTGGCAGAGCGGTTTGGAACTCTTTTCTTATTGGCCTCATTTGAACAAATCCACAGTATTATTCCAACCTCTGAGAATATGTATAAATAGACACAGGAAAGTCACTGACTGCTCTGGGCTTTTAAATGCTATTCAAACACAGCCTTTTACATGGAGCAGGCAATTTTCCATATAACAGACGTTGCTCAAATGCCCTAGCATTGGGTAGATTAACGTCTAGGAAAGCAAAGTAAACAAACCAGTGCAAAGAGAGCATAAGTTCAATCATAGAAATCAGTGTTTGCAGTGTAGTGGACATCTCATAAATTCAAGAATCCATCTTCAGGACAAGTAAAAAATATATTTTTAACAACAGGCAATTCTAATTCAAATCTGATGTACTTAAGGCTTTGCTGGCATGTACTTTCCTTGTAATAAGAGTTGGCACAATAAATCAGTTCTCTGCAAAGACATGGTAAGCTTCGACAGAAATATTGGAATACATTTAAGAGTAAAGATGGGGTTTCTGAAATCTTGCAAAAACTAAGCACCAATTTCTTCAATGGAGATTAGTTTATGGGATAAACATTTATGTAAAAAAACAAAACGCAGTAGCATACGAATGGCTTAATTGTTTAGACCTTGGAGCTGTCAATACAAAGGCTATGCAATATAAGAGTTTTTGATAACCGTATAGGAATGATGGTAGATGTTTCTGGGGTAATATGGCAATTTCTAAACAATTGTTTTATTATCAATAACATTCTGCAATGTAATGAATTAAGATCATATTACTGATGTTGAGCATTGTTGCCTCATACAATTGTAGGCACAACACATAGTATAGCCATTTTTTTTAAATGTGGTTTAGTGCAAAAAATCTTTTAATATAAATGCAAACCAGTAAGACCACATTTTGGTGCCAATATCAACTGACATAGTTATTTCAACATGAATAAAGATCTTTCAGAACCTGGGAGAAACCAAGTACAGCACAGTGTTGCCTACTCCTCCTTTCCATCCTCATCCGGGTTCTCTCTCCAGATGCAGTAGTTGAGGGAGGTGGCCAAGCACAGCCATGCCAGGTAGGGTGTCAGGAGCAGGCTGGTAGTGCGATTGACCGGATACCAGGGTGCCATGGTGGCTCCAACAGCACCAGTCAGCATCACTATCTTGATGAGGGCCTGGGGGAGAGACAACATAAAATGGCTCATATGTCATGTCACACTCACTGTAGCAGAATGGAGGTGGTTTTTACAATGGACTGTGTCTACCTATTGGAAAAATTATATTCAGAGAAAATTCTCATTGAGTGTACTGCTCTTTTTTTGTTTTTATTCATCAACTCCCCATAACCCCAAAACCTGAAGCCATGAGCCCACAACCTTTGCATTATCTTATCACCATTTTCAACTTGTGTGTACCAAAGAAGATGGGAGTCCAGGCCCAGTTGAGAGCCAGCTGCAACGCGTAGAATCCCAAAGGTTCCACAGCATCCTCAGTGAACCCCCCACACTCCTTCCACACCAGGTAGGAGCCATACCTATCAGGGTGATCATCAACAATAAGATGCAAGTCAGTTCCATATTTCATGATCCGTTTAATAAAACAAGTGGGAACATGTTTTTCTGAATGAAGTGCGTGGAGCAGATTTCCAACAGATTCAGTTGGGAAACAAAATATATTTTCTAGAATCTATACTGAACAAAAATAAACACAACAAGTAAAGTATTGGTCCCATGTTTCATGAGCTGAAATTGAAGAATCCAGAAATGTTCCATATGCACAAAAATCTTGTTTCTCATTTTGTGCACAAATTTGTTTACATCCCTATTAGTGAGCATTTCTCCTTTGTCAATATAATCCATCCACCTGAGAAGTCTGGCATATCAAGAAGCTGATTAAACAGCATGATCATTACACAGGTGCAACTTGTACTGGGGACAATAAAAGGCCACTCTAAAATGTGCAGTTTTGTTAAAACACAATGCCACAGATGTCTCAAGTTTTGAGGGAGTGTGCAATTGGCATGCTGACTGCAGGAATGTCCACCAGAGCTGTTGCCAGAGAATTGAATGTTAATTTCTCTACCATATCATTTTAGAGAATTTGGCAGTAAGTCCAACCAGCCTCACAACCGCAGACCAGATGTTACCACGCCAGCCTAGGACCTCCACATCCGGCTTCTTTACCTGCGGGATCGTCTGAGACCAGGCACCCGGACAGCTGATGAAACTCAGGAGTATTTCTGTCTGTAATAAAAAAAATTGTGGGAAAAAACTCATTCTGATTGGTTGGGCCTGGCTCCCCAGTGGGTGTGCTCCTGCCCAATCATGTGAAATCCATAGATTAGAGCCTAATGAATTTATTTCAATTGACAGATTTCCTGATTTGAACTGTAACTCAGTAAAGTTGTTGAAATTGTTGCGTTTATATTTTTTGTTCAGTATAGATCGGTGTAGATTTACAAAACCATATTGGTTGACTTACAGTAATTACAATGTGATAACACAGAAGGGGCTTAGGTGATTGTTTTCAACCTAGCAGAGTATGTTGTCTGACACTCACTCCATGCCTGTGTAGAGGGTAGTCCACACTATAGGCAACGCAGAATTGGGGGGACGCCATGGCGGCTTGTTGAGAGTGGGGTACCAAGTCTTCACCTGCTTGCCTGTGATGTAACCTCCATAGAGCCCTCCTAGATGAGGCAGGGCAGTCAGGCAAAGCATTGGCAGCCACGACATGTCTGGAGAAGCGAGGGAGCTGTTAATGATTAGTTCATTAAACTGGGTGGTTCTAACCCTGAATTTTGATTGGCTGACAGCCATGGTATATCAGACCGTACACCGCGGGTATGACAAAACATATTTTTACTTCTGTAATTACATTGGTAACCAGTTTATAATAGCAATAAGGCACCTCAGGGGTTTGTGGTATATGGCCAATATATTACGGCTAAGGGCTGTAATATAGCCACACCCCCTCGGGCCTTATTGCTTAAATATATACTGGTTAAACCTGTTAATTATTATTCTGTAAAATGTATTAGACTTGCAAAATTAGGCTATAATTTGATGTCTAATATTGCAACTTCAAGGGAAACGTCAATATTGTTAAACTTCATAATTGGTTTGATGCCATTTCACATACTCTACATGGTGAAAAGTATGTGGACACCTGCTTGTCTAACATCTCATTCCAAAATCATGGGCATTAGTATGGAGTTGGTCCCCCCTTTGTTGCTATAACAGCCTATACTCTTCTCGGAAGGCTTTCCACTAGATGTTAGAACATTGCTGTGGGGACTTGCTTACTACTCTGTAAACTGGTAATCTCTGTATACCCGTCGCGAGACCCACTGGTTGATGCTTAGGGATCACCCCCCCCCCCCCCCCCCCCCCATCTGAGATATCTACTGCAACCCTCATCCTCCACATACAACACCCGTTCTGCCAGTCACATTCTGTTAAAGGTCCCCAAAGGACACATATCCCTGGGTCGCTCGTCTTTTCAGTTCGCTGCAGCTAGTGACTGGAACGAGCTGCAACATTCAAACTGGACAGTTTTATCTCAATTTCTTCATTCAAAGACTCAATCATGGACACTCTTACTGACAGTTGTGACTGCTTTGCCTGATGTATTGTTGTCTACCTTCTTGCCCTTTGTGCTGTTGTCTGTGCTCAATAATGTTTGTACCATGTTTTGTAATGCTACCATGTTGTGCTGCTGCCATGTTGTGTTGCTACCATGTTGTTGTCATGTGTTGCTACCATGCTGTGATGTCATGTGTTGCTGCCTTGCTACTGTCTTAGGTCTATCTTTATGTAGTGTTGTGATGTCTCTCTTGTCGAGATGTGCGTTTTGTCCTATATTTTTATTTTATTATTTTTAATCCCAGCCCCGTCCCCACAGGAGGCCTTTTGGTGGGCCATTATTGTAAATAAGAATTTGTTCTTAACTGACTTGCCTAGTTTTAAAAAAAATAATTGAACATTAGTGAGGTCGGGCACTGATGTTGGGTGATTAGGCCTGGCTTGCAATCGGCGTTCTAATTCATCCCAAAGGTGTTTGATGGGGTTGAAGTCAGGGCTCTGTGCAGGCCAGTCAAATTCTTCCACACCGATCTCGACAAACCATTTCTGTATGGATCTTGCTTTGTGCATTGTCATTGTCATGCCGAAACAGGAAAAGGCATTCCCTAAACTGTTGCCACAAAGTTGGAAGCACAGAATCACCTAGAATGTTGTTTTATGCTGTAGCATTAAGATTTCCCTTCACTGGAACTAAGGGGCCTAACCCGAACCATGAAAAACAGCCCCAGACCATTATTCCTCATCCACCAAACTTTACAGTTGGCACTATGCCTTCGGGCAGGCAGGTAGCGTTCTCTTGGCATCAGTCAAACCCAGATTCGTCCGTCGAACTGCCAGATGATGAAGCGTGATTCATCACTCTAGAGAACGCGTTTTCAGAGTTCAATGGCGGCAAGCTTAACACCACTCCAGCCAACGCTTGACATTTCCCATGGTGATCTTAGGCTTGTGTGTGGCTGCTTGGCCATGGAAACCATGAATGTTTCCATTTCAATATAACAGCACTTACAGTTGACGGGGGCAGCTCTAGCAGGGCACAAACTGACTTGTTGGAAAGGTGGCATCCTATAACGGTGCCACGGTGAAAGTCACGGAGCTCTTCAGTACGGGCCATTCTACTGCCAATGTTTGTCTATGGAGATTGCATGGCTGTATGCTCGATTTTGTACACTTGTCAGCAACGGGTGTGGTTGAAAATGCCGAATCTAATTTGAAGGGTTGTCCACATACTTTTAGTGTATGTTGATGTTGGGGTAGTGCTGAAGATCATGAATGTGACATTGAAAAATTGTGAAATTTTCCATTCAGAATTAGCCTACAATACTTCTAACCTGCCAAACAGCTGAACTTTAAATGGTATTATAAATTAACAAGATGAAATAATTACTTGTAGCCTATAGGCTGTAAACTACTTGTTAAACTACTTGTTAATGTAGGGCCAGGTGTTTTAGTAGTTTTTTTTCTACCCCGCATTTCGATCCTCCGACCTAGAGAGGCTGAAAAAGCACCTTCTCACACCACGTGAATTAATTGTCATGAGTGCATACCATGATCATCTAACGCAGTAGTTCCCAAACTGTGGGGCGTGCGGCCAGCAGGTCCCCAGCTCCCACAAGGTGCAATTTCGTAATTGGATAGTGCATAATTTCCTCTTGTCATGTTAGTCATTGCATACCATAAAGAGTGATTTATAACTTGTCAGAAATGTCCAGATCAGCTAGCTCATATTAGAAAAAAAAATGTTGTTACGCAAATATCACATGAATACACATTAGAAAATGTGCTTTAAAACTGTAAAATGTTCTTTGTACCCCCATGACAAAATGTATAGAATTGCTGGAAATAAGCTTTAAACCTCAAAATTCTCTCCACCAACAAGAGGGGTGTGAACAGTTTGTGTCAACAGTGCTTGTGCCCATAGAAATAGATGTGGCTCAATGCTGGAAGTGAACAACTTTGGGAACCCTTGATCTAAATGCTGGGTGTCCAAATTTATCCCCTGAGGCCGCATTCGAGCACTGCACTGACATTTGGTTGTATTTCCTTGCGTCTATTCATCAAGATTATTAGCGAGCTGGACAGTCAAACTGTATGAATATAGGTCTTATCATTTTTATACAGTTATACAGTTTGACACCCCTGATCTAATGTAATAATCCAATTAGTCCAACCATGTGGAATGACTTCAAATATATATTTTTATCTTCAGGCCATATCAACAAAAATATTGTACTTATTCATTGTCTTGTCAACATCATATGGGAATAATATACATTTTTTATGTCAGAAAATGTAACCTTTTTCCGAACAAAGAAGCCATTTCGAATTCGCTGTAGAATGAACTATTCAACAGTGTGCAAATTAATTACTTAAAAATCATACAATGGGATTTTCTGGATTGTTGTTTTAGATTCCGTCTCTCACAGTTGAAGTGTATCTATGATAAAAATTACAGACCTCTACATGCTTTGTAAGTAGGAAAACCTGCAAAATCGGCAGTGTATCAAATACTTGTTCTCCCCACTGATTCTAGCTATATAAACCACAGCCCTCTGCAAACACGCCTTCTCCAATGTTGGTTACAAGGAGGTACATATTTAAATTAGGCAAGAGAATATAATGTTACCATTGGTGTATTCAATTGAGAGTTGGGGTGATGTCACCCTATCCCCTTAATAATCCCACCTTCTGAATCCAAGTGTTTGACATGGGGGAGGGGACCAGTAACTTTATGATCAAACTTTATCAATGTAGAAGCAATAGTCATTTTTCATACTTTGGATCATCATAATTTGATCTGGTTTCATCCAAATATCATCCGAATTTCATGAAAAACATGATTTTTGACTGTTCATGACCTTGGAGAAGTTGTTCCGATTGTTATTTCTATAGTGAATGAAAATAGGCTAGCCATTTATGTTCTGAAAATATTTTTTACTCTACATTTTCTGATATATAAATGCCTATCATACCGATATGTTTAGAACAGACGATGAATACATTAAATATTTTTGTTGATGTCTTATGTAAGGATAATACTTTCACTATATCCTGCACCAGTGGCGACCCATCATTCCACCTGCATTGAGACCCACATATTTAGCAAAACATATTTTTTTATGTGTGACATCAGTTTGTAAAAATTGTATATATCATTGAGTTAATAAAGCCACATACAAACATGGTCTCGTTTTTGTTTTCTTGAGTAAGGCAGCTCTGAAATGCAGGTGTTTCAGCCTAGCTCAGTGCTTTCTGTGTTGGTGGGGCAAGCCAGCAGAAAATATGGAACGTTGCGCCGTAATTGGCTCAGTGTTCTGTCACTCATGGGGACACTACATCATCGCCAAGCATCTAAGGGTAGAGCTATAAAATTCAAGCCCTTTGGGTGCTGCCATAGAGTTACATTAGAAGTACCCATCCAAGACGGATCATGTCAACATCATACTTTCAAAATCTTAGCTAACAGTCATCATCATCTACAATCTACTGGCAAATCCTTTTGAATCCTTGTCATATGATGAGAAATAATGAAGAGAAATTATAAATGAAACGTATCGGTGCTCATCGGCCATTGGACATAAATTCAACAATGAGTGGTTTGGAAGGAATCAGTGGCTAACTGTAAGCATTGCAAAGCAATCATTAGCCTGCTATTCAGTGGAATAGCTGTGTGGGCCCAAGTCTAAGATTAAGGGTCTATTTCCGTAGTTTAAAATGATAAACATTCAACAATGGCAGTATCTGCTGTAAAAACAGTTCTCTTTGTGTAGAGACCAAGGTCTGGCCCTGGGGTCATCTCTCCCTGGTTCCTTATAGAACAGAAACATTAACATGCTCTGGAATGCGGTATCACCCAAAGACATTGTAAATCTTCCAGAGGCCCATCCTCAGTAGAACAAACACAGATTAGCGTTCTAACAACCCTTTATTCTGTTGCCTTAAACAACCATTTGATGCAATATCAGCATTATACCATAATCTTGTAATTTATGTTCTGACATTCCCCCATTTTGAGAGTTTAAGATTAAAGATTAAAAAACATTCATTCACATGTAGAAAATGCATACATTCTTCATCAAACAAGAATAAAAGCAATAACTCATTGTAACTCATTGTGCATGTGTTCCTGCACGTGACCGGCTGCTATGACATTGGCTCAGCCTCCTCCCAATAAACTTAGCACTGTCTCCCATTTCAACCTCCAACACATATTCTAACCATTCTACCAATTTGTCTGGGGATGTCATGATACACAGTCACCTGCACGAACCCATGAAGAAAAACAAAAGAAGCATACAGTTTATGAGATTCAAAGCTATATCTTCATAGACAGTGAAATGCAAATATTTAATGCATAATGCAGTGCATGCAACAATGGAGTTTAATAAAATACGCTTTAGTTATCTATCACACTCCAATTGATCAGCATGGATCCCAGAAACTAAAACCCCACACTTCCACCAAGGCACCCGCAAGTTCCCGGACATTTCTGGGAGGAATGGCCCTAGCCCTCACCCTCTGATCCAACAGGTACCAGCCGTGCTCAATGGGATTGAGATCCGGGCTCTTCGCTGGCCATGGCAGAACACTGACATTCCTGTCTTGCCGGAAATCACGCACAAGAATGAGCAGCATGGCTGGTGTCATTGTCATGCTGGAGGGTCATGTCAGGATGAGTCTGTAGGAAGGGTACGACATGAGGAGGATGTCTTCCCTATAACGCACAGCGTTGAGATTGCCTGCAATGACAACAAGCTCAGTTTGATGATGCTGTGACACACTGCTCAGACCATGATGGACCCTTCACCTCCAAATCGATCCCGCTCCAGAGTACAGGCCTCGGTGTAACGCTCATTCCTTCGACAATAAACGCGAATCCAACCATCACCCCTGGTGAGACAAAACCGCGACTTGTCAGCGGAGAGCACTTTTTGCCAGTCCTATCTGGTCCAGCGACGGTGGGTTTGTGCCCATAGGCGACGTTGTTGCCGGTGATGTCTGATGAGGACCTACCTTACAACAGGCCTACAAGCCCTCAGTCCAGCCTCTCGCAGCCTATTGCGGACAGTCTGAGCACTGATGGAGGGATTGTGCGTTCCTGGTGTAACTTGGGCAGTTGTTGTTGCCATCCTGTACCTGTGCCGCCGGTGTGATGTTCAGATGTAGCGATCCTGTGCAGGTGTTGTTACACATGGTCTGCCACTGCAAGGACGATCAGCTGTCTGTCCTGTCTCCCTGTAGTGCTGTCTTAGGTGTCTCACAGTACGGACATTGCAATTTATTGCCTTGGCCACATCTGCAGTCCTCATGACTCCTTGCAGCATGTGTAACAGTATAACTTTAGACCGTCCCCTCGCCCATACCCGGGCGCGAACTAGGGACCTTCTGCACACATCAACAGTCACCCTCGAAGCATCGTTACCCATCGCTCCACAAAAGCCGCTGCCCTTGCAGAGCAAGGGGAACTACTACTTCAAGGTCTCAGAGCAAGTGACGTCACTGATTGAAACGCTATTTAGCGCCCACGCTAACTAAGCTAGCCGTTTCACATCCGTTACACATGCCTAAGGCACGTTCACGCAGATGAGCAGGGACCCTGGGCATTTGTCTTTTGGTGTTTTTCAGAGTCAGTAGAAAGGCCTCTTTAGTATCCTAAGTTTTCATAACTGTGACCTTAATTTCCTAACTTCTGTAAGCTGTTAGTGTCTTAATGACCGTTCCACAGGTGCATGTTCATTAATTGTTTATGGTTCATTGAACAAGCATGGGAAACAGTGTTTAAACCCTTTACAATGAAGATCTGTGAAGTAATTTGGATTTTTACGAATTATCTTTGAAAGACAGGGTCCTGAAAAAGGTTTTTGCTGAGTTTATGTGCATGCAAAGAGCAAATCACAAGCTGCACAAGAACTCACTACGGTAATGGTCCAGGTTACAAAGTGGCTCAGTGACTCATGTTTGCATCTCAATGTGAAGAAATTAGTCTGCATGTTCCTTTCTTAGGGGAAAAGCTCCAGGGGGTATCTGATTTTAAGTACCTTGGCATACTTGATTCAAACTTCTCTTTTAAAAGGCAGGTGAAAAAGGTAAATCAAACAACAAAATTCAATCTTGCTATTTTCCGATATATATGAAATTGTTTGACGACAGAGGTATCAAAACTGTACTTCAAATCTATGATACTCCCCCATTTAACATACTGCTTGAATAGTTGGGCCCAAGCTTGCTGAACAACATTAAAAGCCATTCAGTCTGTCTGCAATCAGGCTCTAAAAATGCTTGATAGGAAGCCCACAAAGTCTGCCATGAGAGGTGACTGTATAGTTCCCTTAAGGAAAAGTATATTTTGTCAATCTGCTTTCTCTGTGAGAGCTTCCCATGTCTGGAATACCCTGCCACCAGACACACACAATTGTACCACCTATCACACGTTCAAAAATAACATGAAGACATGGCTAAAGGCCAATCAGACTAGTGAAAATAATCACTAGCTGTGTATTGCCGCTTTCCATGTTGTCTGTAGCTGGTGAGACGTGGAAACACTATTTATTTTGTTTTGTTGCTTTTTGCGTGCTATGTGTTGATTGTTCTATGTCGCTCTGCGTGTGCTCACTGTTCCTTGATTGTCTGTATTGTAATTGTTTTAAATAACCTGCCCAGGAACTGCGGTTGAAAAATAGCCGGCTGGCTAAAACCGTCACTTTTACTGAAACTTTGATTAATGTGCACTGTCCCTGTAAAAATAAAAATAAACTCAAACTGCAATCCACTTTCATGACCGGAGATTGTTCCACCTAACGGAAACAGATTATAATGTTAGAATACATTAACTTCCTGCTCAAATTCACTGGTGTTACCTAAACTATAAAACCCAGCAACAGTAATCAGAAATTATCACAGAACATTTCCAATTCAACTATTCAGACCTCTACTGCAATTGTTCCACTTCATCCCTTACAGCCCGATATAGCCCAGCGAGCACGACTAACTCTTCTTTTCTTACCAGTAGGAAAAAAATATAACCCATTCTCTAACAACGTTCTGCGCTTACCTCTATTGTAAGGTTAAAAACAAACTTGACAACTTTCTCTTCTCTTTTGGCTCCACACTTATGAAATGTTCAGTCAATCCATAAGAAAAAAAACAAATACATTTCAGAATACCAGAGCCTTTTCCCAACCACAACTTCAGTTCATTGCAGTTGTATCCTGCAATAAGTAATACTCATGTTTAGATATAAATTATGATCAAGGGCATAGCTCTATTGCAAGTACCTATCCGCTATTATTAGAATTCATTCGATTTAGGTAACTGTCTCTTCTTTGATTCAGTTATTTCAATACGACTCCATTCTCAGTATGTTATTCCAGCAGACCATTTAGGCAACAGACAACGTATTACATCGAAATCGCCTCGGTATTTATGCTGAATAAATTAGCCTTTCAATTTGAGCTAAGCAAGCTGTTAAAACGTTCAGTTCATATCTTAAACAAACCCTGGTGGTCGTATCTGTCCAGGCAAAACATACCAATAGTTGAATTACAATCAGAAACACCGATTTTAGTCAACACCATAGACCCAATGCTATTGAAATGACGAAGAAATCCTGCAAATAACCCAATTATGATGGTTTGTAATCTTAACATCTGGCACATAATAACGACACATTTCCCAGAAAATAGCCTTAAAGGTCCAAGCATTTCTCGGCAGAGATTCTCACATGCGCAAAAGGAACAGATTAGCAGTCAACAAGTTAAATCGACATTCATTGATTAGGAAACAGATCTAATAAAATCAGATTATGTTTTCTCATGCAACATATTTCAAATACTTTACTACATCGTATTAATCCCACAATGATAATTAGTTTGATGGATACCCTAGGCTTTGTACAACATTATAAGTTACGTCGAGATGCCATCTTAAATCGCTCTAACTTTATGGAAAAAGGTTCATTCAATAAATATAGCAACTCCTCTCATACTGGGAAGAAGAAAAAAAAATATTTTTCAGGCCTTAAAATCTCTAGTGACTCCCCATCCCGCGTAATCATCGACTGACACTAATTAGCATAACGCAACGGACATAAATATTCCTAGAAAATATTCCTATTCATGAAAATCGCAAGTGAAATATATTGAGACACAGTTTAGCCTTTTGTTAATCACCCTGTCATCTCAGATTTTCAAAATATGCTTTACAGCCAAAGCTAGACAAGCATTTGGTAAGTTTATCGATAGCATAGCATAGCATTTTGTCCAGCTAGCAGCAGGTAACTTGGTCACGGAAATCAGAAAGCAATCAAATTAAATAGTTTACCTTTGATGAGCTTCGGGTGTTTTCACTCACGGGACTCCCAGTTAGATAGTCAATGTTCCTTTTTTCCCAAAATATTATTTCTGTAGGCGAAATAGCTCCGTTTGTTCTTCACGTTTGGCTGAGAATTCGCCCGGGAATTGCAGTCACGAAAACTCCGAAAAATATTCCAAATTAGCTCCATAATATCGACAGAAACATGGCAAACGTTGTTTATAATCAATCCTCAAGGTGTTTTTCAAATATCTGTTCGATAATATATCCACCGGGACAATTGGTTTTTCAGTAGGACCGATTGGAATAATGGCTACCTCTGTATTTTACGCAAGAATCACTCTGGGAGCCATCAGGTGACCAGTTGCGCAATGTAGCCGCTTACGGGTATTCTTCAACATAAATGCGTAAAACTACGTCACAATGCTATAGACACCTTGGAGAAAAAGTAATCTGGTTGATAGCCCATTCACTGCTCAATAGGGACGCATTGGAACGCAGAGCTTTCAAAAGATGAGTCACTTCCGGATTGGATTTTTCTCAGGCTTTCGCCTGCAATATCAGTTTTGTTATACTCACAGACAATATTTTTACAGTTTTGGAAACTTTAGAGTGTTTTCTATCCTAAGCTGTCAATTATATGCATATTCTAGCATCTTGTCCTGACAAAATATCCCGTTTACTACGGGAATGTTATTTTTCCAAAAATGAAAATACTGCCCCCTAGTCACAAAAGGTTTTAAGGGCAGTTTTATTTAAAATCTTGTACCCGGGGGAAAGAAAATCCAATAAGCGTTTTATAGTTACATCGTTAAGGTAAATTAACCAAAAGTGGACACACTCCAAACAGTTTCTGAGACAATTGCCCAGACTTTGTAGACAGTTTAATAATGCTTAAACCTCATCTTTATCAAATTATCCATTAAAGAGACCAACTCAAAACCTACGTACGTCTACGTACGGGTTGTTTAAGTTGCATCTCATTATATTCCTTGTATGACTTTATCAAATCTCTAGTAAATAATTATTCACACATACACACATTGAATTCATCACATTTTCATATCTTCACAGAATCCATATAAAATATAGGAAATCCTTAGGTACTCACATCAACCATTCCATTTGCGTTTTCAAGGACTCTCCACTCCAAACATACTCCCAGTGTAACCAAAAAATTTACTTTTGTTTCCCGGACAATGACCAGCCCGTCATGGGATCCTCAACGGTTCTCTAACCTCCCAGAAACCACGGCAAAATCAAGCCTCTCAGGAACTATAGACTATAGACCTATAGACGCTGCTTTCTAAAATATCATCCCGCTCTCAATATCACCCTGTGATATTCAATGATGAGCAGTGAAGGAACGGAACCCCAAGATAACACTATATCAATGCTTATTATCCACATTTCAATCATCTGATTAAGACTCATATCCACATTCACACAACTCTCATATCACAGTCACACAATGATATTCCCAAACATACCTCATCAATGAATTGTTTTTCGACCTGCAGGAATATTTTCTATTTTCTAATGATTAATTCCTAGGATAATGCAACTCATACATTTACATCTTTCAATACTTCTAAAATGGGGTACAGGTTTAAAACAATTACAAGTGCACCTTACTATCTTATACTATATCATAAATGGCCTTAACTAGTTCACACAGATTCTAGTTTTCATTTAGTTCACACAGATTCTAGATGTTTAACCCTAAATGACCAAACCCAGGGCATACATGGCTAGCACATTTAAAATAATAAAAACTTCACTTTGCGTGTTTCGCTCACCTCTTTCTTTTTTTAAACTAAGTTTGGGATGTGGTATCCACTTGGCTCTCTGCCTCTCAGATCAAAGGTGGGTCCATCTGCTCCATTCCCGAAGTGTGGTCTCCCTGAGATCCCAAGTTTGAGGGATCCCTCGTGCACGATTTACCCAGGTCGTCAGGAGCGGTCACCAAGTGAAGATTCACATCCCATCCTCATCGTCAAATGTGGTGGGTAATTTCTTTACTATCAAATGAGGAGAGACAAACTTATCACACAAGTCAGAGTTATTCTTAAACTAAATCTTTATTCACAAATTAATAAGGGAGCAGATCAATACAACACACACATTTAAAGTTAATCAATTGAGTGCTCTACGTTAATGATAGCTGGTCGACGAATCACCCTCAGATGATTTGTTAAGAGCCTCGAGACAAAAGTACAAAGGTCTTTTATAGCCAAGATACACCCCCTTCAGGCTACATGACAAACAACATATGTATGGAATGGGTCACAAGGCTAAGAATAGTATGAAAGATACTTATAATTCACAGCAGACAGTATCTGCTGTAAAAACAGTTATCTTTTTGTATCAGTGGCTAACTGTAAGCATTGCAAAGCAATCATTAGCCTGCTATTCAGTGGAATAGCTGTGTGGTCCCAAGTCTAAGATTAAGGGTCTATTTTCCTAGTTTAAAATGATAAACATTCAACATTGGCAGTATCTGCTGTAAAAACAGTTATCTTTGTGTAGAGACCAAGGTCTGGCCCTGGGGTCATCTCTTTCTGGTCCCTTATAGAGCAGAAACATTAACTCATGCTCTGGAATGCGGGTATCGCCCAAAGATATCGTAAATCTTCCAGAGGTTCATTCTCAGTAGAACAAACACAGATGAACGTTCTAACAACCCTTATTCTGTTGCATAAAACAACCATTTGATGCAATATCAGCATTATTACATAATCTTGTAATTTATGTTCTGACACTATGTAAACACATTGCACATAGGCTCACGATAACTCCTCCTGATAAAGTTGGGTAACTGATTTTCAGAGCTTAAATTGATTAGTCACAGGAATCAGGACTAATAAAACCAGTGCATCATGTCTTTAAGACATGAAGGTCAGTCAGTACAGAAAAATTGCAGTCGCAAAAACCATCAAGCTCTATGATGAAACTGGCTCTCATGAGGACCGCCACAGGAATGGAAGACCGAGAGTTATCTCTGCTGCAGAGGTAACACAGCTGCACATTTGAATGAAACATGGTGAAGCCCCAAAATTGCCCTCGCTAGAAGCCTGTGTTTCAGACATAAGGAAGTGGATGGCTGCAAACGTCCTACTTTTAAACTCCGACAAAACAGAGATGCATGTTCTAGGTCCCAAGAAACAAAGAGATCTTCTGTTGAATCTGACAATTAATCTTGATGGTTGTACAGTCGTCTCAAATAAAACTGTGAAGGACCTCGGCATTACTATATTATATTTTTTATATTTTTTAAAAATGCCTTCCTAACCATCTTAAATAAACATGCCCCATTCAAGAAATGTAGAACCAGGAATAGACATAGCCCTTGGTTCTCCCCAGACCTGACTGCCCTTAACCAACAAAAAAACATCCTATGGCGTTCTGCATTAGCATCGAACAGCCCCCGTGATATGCAGCTGTTCAGGGAAGCTAGAAACCATTATACACAGGCAGTTAGAAAAGCCAAGGCTAGCTTTTTCAAGCAGAAATTTGCTTCCTGCAACACTAACTCAAAAAAGTTCTGGGACACTGTAAAGTCCATGGAGAATAAGAACCCCTCCTCCCAGCTGCCCACTGCACTGAAGATAGGAAACACTGTCACCACTGATAAATCCACCATAATTGAGAATTTCAATAAGCATTTTTCTACGGCTGGCCATGCTTTCCACCTGGCTACTCCTACCCCGGTCAACAGCACTGCACCCCCCACAACAACTTGCCCAAGCCTTCCCCATTTCTCCTTCTCCCAAATCTGCTCAGCTGATGTTCTGAATGAGCAGCAAAATCTGGACCCCTACAAATCAGCCGGGCTAGACAATCTGGACCCTTTCTTTCTAAAATTATCTGCCAAAATTGTTGCCACCCCTATTACTAGCCTGTTCAACCTCTCTTTCGTGTCGTCTGAGATTCCCAAAGATTGGAAAGAAGCTGCGGTCATCCCCCTCTTCAAAGGGGGTGACACTCTTGACCCAAACTGCTACAGACCTATATCTATCCTACCATGCCTTTCTAAGGTCTTCGAAAGCCAAGTCAACAAACAGATTACCGACCATTTCGAATCTCACCATACCTTCTCTGCTATGCAATCTGGTTTCAGAGCTGGTCATGGGTGCACCTCAGCCACGCTCAAGGTCCTAAATGATATCTTAACCGCCATCGATAAGAAACATTACTGTGCAGCCGTATTCATTGATCTGGCCAAGGCTTTCGACTCTGTCAATCACCACATCCTCATCGGCAGACTCGACAGTCTTGGTTTCTCAAATGATTGCCTCGCCTGGTTCACCAACTACTTCTCTGATAGAGTTCAGTGTGTCAAATCGGAGGGTCTGCTGTCCGGACCTCTGGCAGTCTCTATGGGGGTGCCACAGGGTTCAATTCTTGGACCGACTCTCTTCTCTGTATACATCAATGAGGTCGCTCTTGCTGCTGGTGAATCTCTGATCCACCTCTATGCAGACGACACCATTCTGTATACTTCTGGCCCTTCTTTGGATACTGTGTTAACAACCCTCCAGGCAAGCTTCAATGCCATACAACTCTCCTTCCGTGGCTTCCAATTGCTCTTAAATACAAGTAAAACTAAATGCATGCTCTTCAACCGATCGCTACCTGTACCTACCCGCCTGTCCAACATTACTACTCTGGACGGCTCCGACTTAGAATACGTGGACAACTACAAATACTTAGGTGTCTGGTTAGACTGTAAACTCTCCTTCCAGACCCATATCAAACATCTCCAATCCAAAGTTAAATCTAGAATTGGCTTCCTATTTCGCAGCAAAGCATCCTTCACTCATGCTGCCAAACATACCCTTGTAAAACTGACCATCCTACCAATCCTCGACTTTGGCGATGTCATTTACAAAATAGCCTCCAATACCCTACTCAACAAATTGGATGCAGTCTATCACAGTGCAATCCGTTTTGTCACCAAAGCCCCATATACTACCCACCATTGCGACCTGTACGCTCTCGTTGGCTGGCCCTCGCTTCATACTCGTCGCCAAACCCACTGGCTCCATGTCATCTACAAGACCCTGCTAGGTAAAGTCCCCCCTTATTTCAGCTCGCTGGTCACCATTGCATCTCCCACCTGTAGCACACGCTCCAGCAGGTATATCTCTCTAGTCACCCCCAAAACTAATTCTTTCTTTGGCCGCCTCTCCTTCCAGTTCTCTGCTGCCAATGACTGGAACGAACTACAAAAATCTCTGAAACTGGAAACACTTATCTCCCTCACTAGCTTTAAGCACCAACTGTCAGAGCAGCTCACAGATTACTGCACCTGTACATAGCCCACCTATAATGTTTTACTTGCTATATTGTATCTACTTTGCCACCATGGCCTTTTTGCCTTTACCTCCCTTATCTCACCTCATTTGCTCACATCGTATATAGACTTGTTTATACTGTATTATTGACTGTATGTTTGTTTTACTCCATGTGTAACTCTGTGTCGTTGTATGTGTCGAACTGCTTTGCTTTATCTTGGCCAGGTCGCAATTGTAAATGAGAACATGTTCTCAACTTGCCTACCTGGTTAAATAAAGGTGAAATAATTATTTTTTTTTAAAAATACTCTGGACCCTGATCTCTCTTTTGCTGAACATATCAAGACTGTTTCTAGGACAGCTTTTTTCCATCTACGTAACATTGCAAAAATCTGAAACTTCATGTCCAAAAATTATGCAGAAAAATTAATCCATGCTTTTGTTACTTCTAGGTTAGACTACTGCAATGCTCTACTTTCCGGCTACCCGGATAATGCACTAAATAAACTTCAGTTAGTGCTAAATACGGCTGCTAGAATCGTGACTAGAACCAAAAAATTTGATCATATTACTCCAGTGCTAGCATCCATACACTGGCTTCCTGTTAAGGCAAGGGCTGATTTCAATGTTTTACTGCTAACCTACAAAGCATTACATGGGCTTGCTTCTACCTATCTTTCCAATTTGGTCCTGCTGTACATACCTACACGTACGCTACGGTCACAAGACGCAGGCCTCCTAATTGTCCCTAGAATTTCTAAGCAAACAGCTGGAGGCAGGGCTTTCTCCTATAGAGCTCCATTTTTATGGAGTGGTCTGCCTACCAATGTGAGAGACGCAGACTCGGTCTTTAAGTTTACTGAAGACTCATCTCTTCAGTGGGTCATATGATTGAGTGTAGTCTGGCCCAGGGGTGTGAAGGTGAACGGAAAGGCTCTGGAGCAACGAACCGCCCTTGCTGTCTCTGCCTGGCCGGTTCCCCTCTCTCCACTGGGAATCTCTGCCTCTAACCCTATTACAGGGGCTGAGTCACTGGCTTACTGGTGCTCTTCCCCCCCCCCCCCCCCTCCTTGGGTTGTGCCGTGGCGGAGATCTTTGTGTGCTATACTCGGCCTTGTCTCAGGATGGTAAGTTGGTGGTTGAAGTTATCCCTCTAGTGGTGCGGGGGCTGTGCTTTGGCAAAGTGGGTGGGGTTATATCCTGCCTGTTTGGCCCTGTCCGGGGGTATCATCGGATGGGGCCACAGTGTCTCCTGACCCCTCCTGTCTCAGCCTCCAGTATTTATGCTGCAGTAGTTTATGTGTTGGGTGGCTAGGGTCTGTTATATCTGGAGTATTTCTCCTGTCTTATCCGGTGTCCTGTGTGAATTTAAGTATGCTCTCTCTAATTCTCTCTCTCTCTCTTTCTTTCTCTCTCTCGGAGGACCTGAGCCCTAGGACCATGCCTCAGGACTACCTGGCATGATGACTCCTTGCTGTCCCCAGTCCACCTCGCCATGCTGCTGCTCCAGTTTCAACTGTTCTGCCTGCGGCTATGGAACCCTGACCTGTTCCCCGGACGTGCTACCTGTCCCAGATCTGCTGTTTTCAACTCTCTAGAGACAGCAGGAGCGGTAGAGATACTCTTAATGCTTGGCTATGAAAAGCCAACTGACATTTACTCCCGAGGTGCTGACTTGCTGCACCCTCGACAACTACTGTGATTATTATTATTTGACCATGCTGGTCATTTATGAACATTTGAACAGCTGGGCCATGTTCTGTTATAATCTCCACCCGGCACAGACAGAAGAGGACTGGCCACCCCTCATAGCCTGGTTCCTGTCTAGGTTTCTTCCTAGGTTTTGGCCTTTCTAGGGAGTTTTTCCTAGCCACCGTGCTTTTACACCTGCATTGCTTGCTGTTTGGGTTTTAGTCTGGGTTTCTGTACAGCACGTTGAGATATCAGCTGATGAAAGAATGGCTATATAAATAAATTTGATTTGATATCTTAGCTTCTGGGCCTGAGTAGCAGGTAGTTTACTTTGGGCACCTTATTCATCCAAGCTACTCAATACTGCCCCTCAGCCATAAGAAGTTAATAACCTCTTACAGCTAACCCCCTACTTTTTTCCATTTCCGCCTGAAGACATACCCAAATCTAACTGCCTGTAGCTCAGGCTCAGAACCAAGGATATGCATATTCTTGATTTCATTTTAAAGAAAACACTCTGAAGTTTGTGTAAATGTGAATTGAATATAGGAGAATATAACACAATAGATCTGGTTTAGAAAATACAATGAAAAAAACATACGGTTTTCATTTTTGTTGTTGTATCATCAACTTTAAAATGAACAAGACAAAACAAACATTCAGATAGGATGATGGGGACAATTTCAGTGATACGCCATCTCATCTGGTTTTGCTCTAAATGGGACTACCATTTATTTTTCAACAGGACAATGACCCAACACACCTCCAGGCTGTGTAAGGGCTATTTTACCAAGAAGGAGAGTGATGGAGTTCTGCATCATATGACCTTGCCTCCACAATCCCCCTACCTCAACCAAATTGAGATAGGATGGGATGAGTCGGACCGCAGAGTGAAGGAAAAGTAGCCAACAAGTGCTCAGCATATGTGGGAACTCCTTCAAGACTGTTGGAAAAGCATTCCATGTGAAGCTGGAGGAGAGAATGCCAAGGGTGTGCAAAACTGTCATCAAGGCAAAGGGTGGCGATTTCTAGAATCTCAAATATAACAGATTTTTTTTATTTGTTTAACACATTTTTGATTACTACATGATACATGATTACTACATGATGTGTTATTTCATAGTTTTGATGTCTTCACTATTATTCTACAATGTAGAATTTTTATAAAAAATAAAGAAAAACCCTTGAATGTGTAGGTGTTCTAAAACTTTTGACCGGTAGTGTAGATTCGGGATTCCTAAAGTAAAATTTTAGGCAACACTGTAGACCAGGGATGGGCAACTCCAGTTCTCTGGGGCCTGGATGGTGTAACACTTTTACCCCAGTCCCAGCTAACACATGTGACTCCAATAATCAACTAATCATAATCTTCAGTTTAGAATTAGCTTAATTAATTCATTGTGTTGACTTGGGATGGGGGAAAAGTGTGACACTTTTCCAGACCTGTGGACTGGAGTTGCCCATCCCTGCTTTAGGCTATAACTCTGGCCTTGACTTCCATGTCCATTGACGTTGGTTTTTGGTCCAGTCCAGTCCAAATCTGGACCAATCATAGATGTCTATGTTTTGTTCAGATGTTGTCCGGTCTGGACCAGCCTTGATTTGGCCCAAACATAGATGTCTATAAATTACGTATTTCAACTCTCATTCAGAACTGAAAATGAACCTGATTTCAAAGTCTGGAAAATACGTATTTTCACCTTTCATTCAGAACCTAAATTGAAACTAACTTCAACGTCTGGATGAAATCCGTATTTTAGATGTCTTTTAAACGCCAATTTGCCTACTGTGACTATTCTTGTAGGGGCTGCACACGGGCCTAGCACCTACCACATCGTCCTATAGCAAACCATATTCACACCTTAGCGTCACATTCAGTCCTCCAGCTTTTTTTACCTTCTTGTCGTTCCACAAAACCTCGTTGTCTGATTGTGAACTCTCACCCCGGTGCTCGGGAAATGTCAAAGAGAGGCCCGTGCTGCAGCAGGGGGGGCGTAAATAAAATATAAACAACAGTTTATTGCTTTATTTTCAGATAATTTATTTTCCTTTCTTATTTAACAAGTGTCATATACAATACTAGCATCAGAAACCGACGCGTATCTGACCAGCTCTGACAACAATTTGCAGTCTTGATCATTCTCGTCTCGCATAACAATCCTTGCCAAACATGTGAGTAGCAACCGCTGCTGTATGTTTCCTTTAGTAAACCTGTTATCTGCGATATGGCTTTCTCCCATGTGTCCCCTCCCATTTTCACAGATAGGCTAAACAATGTCAGTGTGCAGTGTTTCATGCAAAAAAGCTGTCTGTGTTCCTCTACAGTTATACCTGTTCGGCTGCTGCGCTGCACATTTATAAACGCTGCGTTTGTATGGCGACGTCGATTCATTGTTTTTTATTTTATTTTTTTAGAGTTCCCCATGCGTTGCGTTGTCTTAGTGTTTAGCTGGCGAAAGGAAATCCGTATTAAGGGACCTGGGAATCGCTAGCTATAGTATCTATTTTGAAAAATAATTACATTTTCATCCCGTTTAATAACTCAGGATATCACATCGGGATCACATAGTCAGTATGGTGATATAGGCTGCTTAGCTATATGAAATTAGAAACACCACAAATGATTACAGTAGTAATATTTTGTATTCATTTTGTATAGGCTAACCCTAACAAAAATCCCGTGTATGAATGATCAAAGCATTATTATAGGCTATTTGTCTCTTATTGTGGGCAGGTAAGACATACTGACAGCTGGTGTGTCTATTTACAGTGCAGTTTGATTGGGGGAATTGCACACAAACATGTTAGTCTGTTTGTCTCAATAGTCCGTTATTGAAGTTATAACATGGTAGGCCTAATAAACATGGTAATGCAGCAAATGCAACACAAATGCATGCTGACCATCAATTAAAATAAATAATGTATCATAGTAGTGGAAATACTCATATCTGGGCCAGCTAACATGCTGTTATTTATGTCTGGGCCCAAGGGTGGCACCAGACTACACTAAACACCTTGGATTCATCACCCACACTTCTAAGGTTGTATCTTGGATTTTTTTTTGTTTTCATTTATCCCTGTTATACTAGTGATGAGTTTGGCCTAGTCTACTTCATACTCAGAGTTTGGTTGCTAATTTAGTTGTTTTACTCAACAACAAAAAAAAACTCTGGGGGTAGAAACAATAAATTGTAAACCTGGGTCCGTATTCATAAAGTAGGAGTGCTGATCTAGGATAATTTTTGCCTTTTAGATCATTATTGACTGGAGGTTTACCTGATCCTCGATCAGCACTCCTACTCTGAGACACTTTATGAGTACAGGCCCTTTAGTAAACCTTTCCATTTTTTCTCAAAATGTTCTCTTGCAGGAGGGAGAAAATAATGCTCCTGTTGCTGATGTCCATCCAACCTACGAGCTCTCTCTCCACCATGACACCCAGCAGAGGACTTTGTGATTGACGCTGGGATCACTCCCACTGATGGCCTGGACTGGGTAGGAATACTGTGTGTGTGTGTGTGTGTGTGTGTGTTTAATAGACAGTGATCATTAGACAGACAGACAAATGTCCTTTTTCAACACCATTATACCAGAAACCCTAGACCCACTCCAATTTGCATACCGCCCAAACAGATCCACAGACGATGAAATCTCTATTGCACTCCACACTGCCCTTTCCCACCTGGACAAAAGGAACACCTATGTGAGAATGCTATTCATTGACTACAGCTCAGCGTTCAACACCATAGTGCCCTCAAAGCTCATCACTAAACTAAGGATCCTGGGACTAAACACCTCCCTCTGCAACTGGATCCTGGACATCCTGATGGGCCGCCCCCAGGTGGTGAGGGTAGGTAGCAACACATCTGCCACGCTGATCCTCAACACTGGAGCCCCCCAGGGGTGCGTGCTCAGACTCCTCCTGTACTCCCTGTTCACCCACGACTGCATGGCCAGGCACGACTCCAAAACCATCATTAAGTTTGCAGACGACACAACAGTGGTAGGCCTGATCGCCGACAATGAAGAGACAGCCTATAGGGAGGAAGTCATAGACCTGGCCGGGTGGTGCCAGAATAACAACCTATCCCTCAACGTAACCAAGACTAAGGAGATTATTGTGGACTACAGGAAAAGGAGGACCGAGCACGCCCCCATTCTAATCGACAGGGCTGTAGTGGAGCAGGTTGAGAGCTTCAAGTTCCTTGGTGTCCACATCACCAACAAACTAGAATGGTCCAAACATACCAAGACAGTCGTAAAGAGGGCACGACAAAGCCTATTCCCCCTTAGGAAACTAAAAATATTTAGCAATGGTCCTGAGATCCTCAAAAGGTTCTACAGCTGCAACATCGAGAGCACTGGTTGCATCACTGCCTGGTACAGCAATTCCTCGGCCTCCAACCGCAAGGCACTACAGAGGGTAGTGCGTACAGCCCAGTACATCACTGGGGCTAAGCTGCCTGCCATCCAGGACCTCTACACCAAGCGATGTCAGAGGAAGGCCCTAAAAATTGTCAAAGACCCCAGCCACCCCAGTCATTGGCTGTTCTCTCTACTACTGCATGGCAAGCGGTACCGGAGTGCGTAGTCTAGGACAAAAAGGCTTCTCAACAGTTTTTACCCCCAAGCCATAAGACTCCTGAACAGGTAATCAAATGGCTACCCGGACTATTTGCATTGTGTTCCCCCCCTCAACCCCTCTTTTACGCTGCTGCTACTCTCTGTTTATCATATATGCATAGTCACTTTAACTATACATTCATGTACATACTACCTCAGTTGGTCTGACCAACCAGTGCTCCCGCACATTGGCTAACCGGGCTATCTGCATTATGTCCCACCACCCGCCACCCACCACCCGCCAACCCCTCTTTTACGCTACTGCTACTCTCTGTTCATCATATATATATGCATAGTCACTTTAACCATATCTACATGTACATACTACCTCAAATCAGCCCGACTAACCGGTGTCTGTATGTAGCCTCGCTATTTTTATAGCCTCGCTACTGTTATTTTTTACTATTGTTTTTTATTTCTTTACTTACCTATTTTTCACCTAATACCTTTTTTGCACTATTGGTTAGAGCCTGTAAGTAAGCATTTCACTGTAAGGTCTACGGCGCACGTGACAAATAAACTTTGATTTGATTTTCCTTGTATCAAAATGTTCTAATGAAATCGTTCATAGGTCTTTGGTCCCACTCCTCTACAGTGTGTGTGTTCATGGGATAACATCTATCTTATATTTTTCACTCTACTGTAGGTTTCAGCTGTCCTGCTGAGCAATGGGGAGCTGCTGGAGCTGTCTATACAGAGACCCCATACAAGACAACCATCTCACTAAATTCAAGGTTCCTTTCTAAACTCTCATATATTGGCTGCCCTAGTGTGTGGTGTATTTGATTTGATCAGATACCTAGTCTATGGTGTTTTATTGTTATGATGAGCTGTTCTTTGCTGTTGTGCTTTTGTCCCATACACCTGGCTATTATGGCTCGGATATAACAGTGGATAGTCAGCTATCCAGCTATCAATTGATGCCTAATATCTATAAAAATATATACAGTGGGGAGAACAAGTATTTGATAACCTGCAAAATCGGCAGTGTTTCCTACTTACAAAGCATGTAGAGGTCTGTAATTTTTTACCATAGGTACACTTCAACTGTGAGAGACAGAATCTAAAACAAAAATCCAGAAAATCACATTGTATGATTTTTAAGTAATTAATTTGCATTTTATTGCATGACATAAGTATTTGATCACCTACCAACCAGTAAGAATTCCGGCTCTCACAGACCTGTTAGTTTTTCTTTAAGAAGCCCTCCTGTTCTCCACTCATTACCTGTATTAACTGCATCTGTTTGAACTCGTTACCTGTATAAAAGACACCTGTCCACACACTCAATCAAACAGACTCCAACCTCTCCACAATGGCCAAGAATAGAGAGCTGTGTAAGGGCATCAGGAATAAAATTGTAGACCTGCACAAAGCTGGGATGGGCTACAGGACTATAGGCAAGCAGCTTGGTGAGAAGGCAACAACTGTTGGCGCAATTATTAGAAAATGGAAGAAGTTCAAGATGACGGTCAATCACCCTCGGTCTGGGGCTCCATGCAAGATCTCACCTCATGGGGCATCAATGATCATGAGGAAGGTGAGGGATCAGCCCAGAACTACACGGCAGGACCTGGTCAATGACCTGAAGAGAGCTGGGAACACAGTCTCAAAGAAAACCATTATTAACACACTACGCCGTCATGGATTAAAATCTTGCAGCGCACGCAAGTTCCCCCTGTCTGAAGTTTGCCAATGACCATCTGGATGATCCAGAGGAGGAATGGGAGAAGGTCTTGTGGTCTGATGAGACAAAAATAGAGCTTTTTGGTCTAAACTCTACTCGCCGTGTTTGGAGGAAGAAGAAGGATGAGTACAACCCCAAGAAAACCATCCCAACCGTGAAGCATGGAGGTGGAAACATAATTCTTTGGGGATGCTTTTCTGCAAAGGGGACAGGACGACTGCACCGTATTGAGGGGAGGATGGATGGGACCGTGTATCGCGAGATCTTGGCCAACAACCTCCTTCCCTCAGTAAGAGCATTGAAGATGGGTCGTGTCTGGGTCTTCCAGCATGACAACGACCTTGAAACACACAGCCAGGGCAACTAAGGAGTGGCTCCGTAAGAAGCATCTCAAGGTCCTGGAGTGGCCTAGCCAGTCTCCAGACCTGAACCCAATAGAACATCTTTGGAGGGAGCTGAAAGTCCGTATTGCCCAGTGACAGCCCCAAAACCTGAAGGATCTGGAGAAGGTCTGTATGGAGGTGTGGGCCAAAATCCCTGCTGCAGTGTGTGCAAACCTGGTCAAGAACTACAGGAAACGTATGATCTCTGTAATTGCAAACAAAGGTTTCTGTACCAAATATTAAGTTCTGCTTTTCTGATGTGTCAAATACTTATGTCTTGCAATAAAATGCAAATTAATTACTTAAAAATCATACAATGTGATTTTCTGGATTTTTGACCTCTACATGCTTTGTAAGTGGTGAAACCTGCAAAATCGGCAGTGCATCAAATACTTGTTCTCCCCATTGTATATCTTGTCAAATACTGGATAGGTGCAGTGAAATGTACTGTACTATGCCCTGTTTACCTTTTGTTTACATATAGTGACTGCATTATAGACAATGTACTTCCAAATACAATAATCGGTCTTAATTTAGACACAGATTTATGCTCTACATCTATGTCAGTGGTCACCAACCTTTTCTGAGTCGAGATCACTTTCGCAGTCAAAAAGCAAGCCGAGATCTAACGCTCAGATTTGTTTTTAAAGAAGAAAAGTTTACTTAAAAAATGTAACATTAACCTAATAGAAACAGTTCTGTAGGAATGACGTTTGTGCACTAGGCCTCATACATTATCACAGCGTATTCAATATATACTGTATATGCCTGCCCTGCCAATATTGTTTTTCTCAGACCATATTACATTTGAAAACTTGAGCTTTATAACAAAATAGATCAGTTGGTGTAGCACTTGCGAGGCACAGCTGAGCATAAATTGAAATAATTTGCAAAAAGTTAGCTTTTTTATTTGACTGGACTGATGGTACCTGCATCTGATGGACATGGTACTTTCAAGACAACTGGGAACTCTGGGGGGGAAAATGAGGTCAAATCATGACGTCAGGGATCTTCAAGTCGGAACGTTGGAGCTCTAGAAAGATGCCAGTTTCCGACTTGGAATTCGCAGTTGGATGACTGTTTAAAACTTTTTTTCACAGTCGGAACTCTTTTTTTCCCCCAAAGTTTCCAGTTGTCTTGAATGCATTGAAGTCGGAAGTCAGAGATTTCCGAGTTCCCAGTTATTTTGAACACGGCTTTAGTCTTAGCGGAGGAAGGGAGGGAGAGCGCAGCAGAGGGTCTGCCTTTCACTGTCCATGCTCTTTCCTTCCTTTCCTGCGGCGGCAGGTAGCCTAGTGGCTAGAGCGTTGGGCCAGTAACCGAAAGGTTGCTGGATTGAATTCCCGAGCTGACAAGGTACAAATCTGTTCTGCCCCTTCCGGATGAATTACATTTATTTATTTTATTTAACTAGGCAAGTCAGTTATGAACTGACCACTGTTCCCTGGTGTCCCGTCATTGTAAACAAGAATTTGTTCTTAACCAAATTGCCTAGTTAAATAAAAAAATAAAAAGTTAATTCCTCCGGTGATACTGACCACCATCTTCCACCTGATGGTGAAACTCGAGTCGCACCGCATCTGCCTCAGGCACAAATTCATGTTGTTCCTATGACCAGAGAAAGTGAAATATTCCTTCATATTAAAATAGAAGCAATGTCTGCTAATAATAATAAAAACACAGGGCTATCTATACACTTGGCTTATCATTTATTGCAGTGCAAATGGAAGTAGAGAGAACTGCGTTTTATGTTTTGTTATAGTGTTGAATAAAAACAGTGTTGACAGTGCTGAATAAACTTAGACATGAACTCACTCATTAAAACAGTAGCTTTTTGCTGTATTCTTTGACAGTCTCTCTCTGGTCATGGTTTTAGAAGTAATGAAATGTCACGTAGGCTATTACCAAAATTGGCTGTCTTTTCACACAAATTAATTGGTTCAAAAGGGGAAGACTTTGCCCTCCTGGTGCGCAGGGCTTCTGAATCAAGCGCACCTACAGTGGCTTGCGAAAGTATTCACCCCTTGGCATTTTTCCTATTTTGTTTCCTTACAACTGGAATTAAAATTGATTGATTTTTTGGGGGTTTGTATCATTTAATTTACACAACATGCCTACCACTTTGAAGATACAAAATATTTTTTATTGTGAAACAAACAAGAAATTAGACAAATAAACAAAACTTGAGCTGCATAATTATTCACCCCTATTACAGCTGCAAGTCTCTTGGGGTATGTCTCTATAAGCTTGGCACATCTAGCCACTGGGATTGTTGCCCATTCTTCAAGGCAAAACTGTTCCAGCTCCTTCAAGTTGGATGGGTTCCGTTGGTGTACAGCAATCTTTAAGTCATACCACAGATTCTCAGTTGGATTGAGGTCTGGGCTTTGACTAGGCCATTCCAAGACATTTAAATGTTTCCCCTTAATCCACTTGCGTGTTGCTTTAGCAGTATGCTTAGGTTCATTGTCCTGCTGGAAGGTGAACCTCCGTCCAAGTCTCAAATCTCTGGAAGACTGAAACAGGTTTCCCAAAGAATTTCCCTGTATTTAGTGCCATCCATCATTCCTTCAATTCTGACCAGTTTCCCAGTCCCTGCCAATGAAAAACATCCCCACATCATGATGCTGCCACCAACATGCTTCACTGTGGGGATGGTGTACTCGGGGTGATAAGAGGTGTTGGGTTTGCGCCAGACATAGCGTTTTCCTTGATGGCCAAAAAGCTCAATTTCAGTCTCATCTGACCAGAGTAGCTTCTTCCATTTGTTTGGGGAGTCTCCCACATGCCTTTTGGCGAACACCAAATGTGTTTGCTTATTCTTTTCTTTCAGCAATGGCTTTTTTTCAAGCCACTCTTCCATAAAGCCCAGCTCTGTGTAGTGTACGGCTTAAAGTGGTCCAATGGACAGATACTCCAATCTCCGCAGTGGAGCTTTGCAGCTCTTTCAGGGTTATCTTTGGTCTCTTTGTTGCCTCTCTGATGAATGCCATCCTTGCCTGGTCTGTGAGTTTTGGTGGGCAGCCCTGTCTTGGCAGGTTTATTGTATTTTTTAATAATGGATTTAATGGTGCTCCGTGGGATATTCAAAGTTTCTGATATTTTTTTATAACCCAACCCTGATCTGTACTTTTCCACAACTTTGTCCCTGACCTGTTTGGAGAGCTCCTTGGTCTTCATGGTGCAGCTTGCTTGGTGGTGCCCCTTGCTTAGTGGTGTTGCAGACTCTGGGACTTTTCAGAATGGGTGTGTATATATACTGAGATCATTTGACAGATCATGTGACACTTAGATTGCACACAGTTGGACTTTATTTAACTAATTATGTGACTTCTGAAGGTAATTGGTTGCACCAGATCTTATTTAGGGGCTTCATAGCAAAGGGTGTGAATATATATATGCACACACCACTTTTCAGTTCTTTATTTTGTAGAATAAAAAAATTAAATAATAATTCATTTCACTTCATCAATTTGGACTATTTTGTGTATGTCCATTTAAATTACAGGTTGTAATGCAACAAAATAGGAAAATGCAAGCGTGATGAATACTTTTGCAAGACACTGTACCGCCAACAGTGCAACACCAAAAACAGGAGTGCAAACCTTTATGCATTCTTGTTGGCTTTTCTACAGACATGTTTGGTGATCAACTAGGAATGCCTTGAAGATCGACCGGTTGGTGACCACTGATCTATGTCGTCCTTATGGAGACTATATGTATGCTAAATAAATCCTTTATAAATTGTAGCTTGTTTGAAGTGGGATCACAAACGGTTACCTTACTTATTGGTATTTTCCCATGGCAGGTGACCAATGTGGATGATGAGGGGAATGAGTTGGGTTCTGGGACCATGGAGCTCACCCAGACCGAACTCATCCTACACACACGCAAGAGGGACGCCATCCGGTGGCCCTACCTATGTCTGCGGCGCTATGGCTACGACTCCAACCTCTTCTCATTCGAGAGTGGCCGGCGCTGTCAGACTGGACAGGGTGAGTCTGAACCAACTGGCCTAGCTAATAGTTCATAGGTATTACAAAATGTTGCCCTATGAGATGTGTGTACATGCAGTGCTGAATAAGGGCAACGTTTCTGTTCTACTTTGTATGAAAATGAACCACAATTGGAATGAGAATGTATTTTTGGTCAGCAATCTTTGCTTTCAAACAACAGCTTTAGATTAGTTTAAGATAACATATATATATATATATATATGGTTGAAGTCAGACGTTTACATACACTTAGGTTGGAGTCATTAAAACTCGTTTTCAACCACTCCACAAATTTCTTGTTAACAAACTATAGTTTTGGCAAGTCGGTTAGGACATCTAATTTGTGCCTGGCACAAGTAATTTTTCCAACAATTGTTTACAGACAGATTATTTCACTGTATGACAATTCCAGTGGGTCAGAAGTTTACATACACTAAGTTGACTGTGCATTTAAACAGCTTGGAAAATTCCAGAAAATGATGTCATGGCTTTAGAAGCTTCTGATAGGCTAATTGTTTAAGTCAATTGGACGAAACCGGTACAAAAGTATATATATCCACAGTAAAAACGAGTCCTATGTCGACAACCTGAAAGGCCGCTCAGAAAGGAAGAAGCCACTGCTCCAGAACCACCATAAAAAAGCCAGACTACGGTTTGCAACTGCACATGGGGACAAGCATACTTCCAAAGTTGTGGCAAAATGGCTTAAGGAAAACAAAGTAAAAGTATTGCAGTGGCCATCACAAAGCCCTGACCTCAATTCTATAGACAATTTGTGAGCAGAACTGAAAAAGCGTGTGAAAGGAAGGAGGCCTACAAACCTGACTCAGTTACACCAGCTCTGTCAGGAGGAATGGGCCAAAATTCACCCAACTTATTGTGGGAAGCTTGTGGAAGGCTACCTGAAATGTTTGACCCAAGTTGAACAATTTAAAGGCAATGCTACCAAATACTAATTGAGTGTATGTAAACTTTTGACCCACTGGGAATGTGATGAAAGAAAGAAATAAAAGCTGAAATAAATAATTCCCTCTACTATTATTCTCACATTCTTAAAATAAAGTAGTGATCCTAACTGACCTAAGACAGGGAATTGTTACTAGGATGAAATGTCAGGAATTGTGAAAAACTTAGTTTAAATGTAGTTGGCTAAGGTGTATGTAAACTTCTGACTTCAACTGTATGTGTGTTTTCTCTTGTGGTTGTGCAGGGATCTTTGCGTTTAAATGTTCTCGTGCGGAGGAGATTTTCAACCTCCTCCAGGAGCTGATGCAGTGCAACAGTATCAATGTGGTGGAGGAGCCTATGATCATGACCGGCAGTGGACACGCACGAGAGATAGACATGCCTCGAACACCACAGACACCCAACAGTAAGCACAAACACAGATACAAACACACACAATTTAAAATGTAATTTCACAGTAATACAGGACAGATGTGGAGCAATAGCTGAGAATATGTGTTTGAAAAGAGTGGTGCGAAAATCAGAGTAATAATTCCAGATAGCAACCTTCCGGTTACTAGTCCAACGCTCTAACCCAGTGGTTCTTAATCTGGGTTCGAACGAACCCCAGGTGTTCGGTGAGTCAGTCTCAGGGGTTCGGCGGAGGTCAAGACACACATCCGACTTATATGATTCGTGATGACACGCCCCGCTTGGCCATCATTGGCTGCAGGTGATCACGCTACATCGCTTGCTCTATCTGTGCTGCAGGGAATTTGGTGCGCTCAGTAGTCGACTTGTGACTGTCGTGATGGTACGTCTTGTGATTTCTTTCTTAATATTTTAATCACTTCATACTTACTATGTCTAGCAAAAAAAGAAAGTAGTCGTACGAATATGTACAATATGGATTCACATGTATAACGGAACGTGATGGGAGTCAGCGTCCTAACTGCATGATTTGCAATGCCAAGTTGAGCAATTCTAGTCTAGCACTGGCAAAACTAAGAGAACACTTCCTTAAGCTGCATGGAGATGGAAAATACAAGAACACAACACTCGCTGAATTTGATGAAAAGGCTACTCTGCCTGTTCTCGGCTTTGTACCCATCAACAAACCGATCCTCACAGCATCGTACGAAGTTGCTTACCTGATCGCAAAGTAGTGCAAACCACACACACCATTGGTGAACTATGCGCCAACTAGTGCTCTGAGGCACCGCATCTTCAGTTAGCTGTGTAAAGAAATGGGCTCTGAATTCGAGGTATTTCTGTGCCATTCTAACGTTCGGTGGTTATCCCGGGGACAGGTGCTGAATCGTGTTTTTGCCGTGCGTGTGGAATTAGCCTTGTTTTTGCAAGAGCACCAACATTGTCATGCAGATTGCTTCAAAAATTCGGAGGTCATTCTCATTTTAGCGTACATGGCTGATATCTTTGCAGCTCTCAATCATCTCAATCAAAAGATGCAGGGCAGTGGAGTCAACATCATCGAAGCGGAGGAAAATCTGAAGGCTTTTCAAAAAAAGCTACCGTTATGGAAACGACGAACAGAGAACGATAACTTCGCAAACTTTCCCCTGCTGGACGACTGTGTAAGTAAGATCGAAGATGTATCTGGAATCGGAGACATTTCTGTACCCGCGGAACTGAAGCAAGCAATTGCCACGCACTTAGATGAGCTTGCAAAGTCTCTCGACGGATACTTGCCTACAAGAGAGTCATATCCAGCATGGGTGAGACAGCCGTTCACGTTTAATGTTGAGACAACAGATGTCAATGATGAATACCTCGATGAAATCATTGAAATTCAGCAGAGCCAGGTTCAACAGCAGCTCTTCAGAACAACAATGCTTTTAACGTTTTGGTGTCAACAAATTGTAACGTACCCTGTTATTGCTAAGAAAGCTCTGGAGATTTTCATACCGTTTGTTACAACATATCTTTGCGAGCAATCCTTTTCGAGGATGCTGGACATAAAAATGAAGAAAAGGAACAGACTTTGTTGCGAAAATGACATGAGTGGCACTTGCCAAGGTGAAGCCGCACATTTCTGAACTGGTCTCTGAAAGGCAACAGCAGAAGTCACACTGATTCATTATTATGTTTTTGTTTGAAAATCATATTTTGATGATTTTGTTCTTTGAACACAGTGATGTTGATGCATGGTTCATTTTGTGCACCAGTAGAATATATGTTTTGAATTTGAGAAAATCATATTTTATTTTTCCAATTAAGAAGGGTTCTGTGAATGTGCATATGAAACAGGTGGGGTTCAGTACCTCCAACAAGGTTAAGAACCACTGCTCTAACCACTAGGCTACCCTGCCGCCCCATACAAGGAGTACCAGTTCAGTGTGCAGGGGTACGAGGTAGATATGTACGGTGCAGTCGGGATGGATTCAGACCCCTTCACTTTTTCCACATTTTGTTACATTACTTTATTCTAAAATTGATTATATTAACTTTTTTCCTCACCAATTTACACACAATACCCCATGATGACGAAACAGAAACTGTTTTTTTCAATATTTTTGCAAATGTATAATTTAAAAAAAAACATACCTTATTTAAATACGTTTACAGACCCTTTAATATGAGACTCAAAATTGAGCTCAGGTGCATCCTGTTTCCATTGATCATCCTTGAGCTGTTTCTACAACTTGATTGGAGACCACCTGTGGTAAATTCAATTGATTGGACATGATTTGGATTGTCCCACAGTTGTCAGACTCCAGTCACCCAAGTCATAGACTGTTCTCTCTGCTACCGCACTGCAAGCAGTACCGGAGCGCCAAGTCTAGGAACAAAAGGCTCCTTAACAGCTTCTAACCACAAGCCATAAGACTGCTGAACAATTAATAAAATGGCCACCCAGACTATTTACATTGAGACATCCCCCCCCTCACTTTGTTTTTACACTGCTGCTACTCGCTGTTTATTATCTATGCATTGTCACTTTACCCCTGCCTGCATGTACAAAATAACTTGACTAACCTGTAACCCTGCACATTGACTCGGGACTGGTACCCCTTTTATGGAGCCTTGTTATTTTTGTTTTATTTATTTTACTATTTTTACTTTAGTAAATCTTTTCTTAAATAAACTAACTCTTTCTTGAACTGCATTGTTGGTTAAGCGTTTGTAAGTAAGCATTTCACGGTAAGGTTGTAGGAATTGTGTGTAGAGCTCCAAGACAAGATTATGTCGAAGCACAGATCTGGGGAAGGGTACCATAACAGTTCTGCAGCATTGAAGTGGCACAGCGGTCTAAGGCACTGCATCACAGTGCTAGAGGCGTCACTATAGACCCGGGTTCGATACCTGGTTGTATCACAACCGGCCGTGATTGGGAGTATCATAGGGCAATTAGCCCAGCGTCGTCCGTGTTAGGGGAGGGTTTGACTTGACTAGTTAAATAGAGGTAAAAATATATACAGTTGAAGTCGGAAGTTTACATACACCGTAACCTGAGTTTAAATGTACTTGGCTTTCACAATTCCTGACATTTAATCTTAGTAAAAATTCCCTGTCTTAGGTCAGTCAGGTTCACCACTTTATTTTAAGAATGTGAGATGTCAGAATAATAGTAGAGGGAATTATTTATTTAAGCTTTTATTTCTTTCATCACATTCCCAGTGGGTCAGAAGTTTATATAAACTTAATTATTATTTGGTAGCATTGCCTTTAAATTGTTTAACTTGGGTCAAACGTTTTGGATAGCCTTCCACAAACTTCCAACAATAAGTTGGATGAATTTTGGCCCATTTCTCCTGACAGAGCTGGTGTAACTGAGTCAGGTTTGTAGGCCTCCTTGCTCGCACACGCTTTTTCAGTTCTGCACACAAATTTTCTATAGGATTGAGGTCAGGGCTTTGTGATAGCCACTGCAATACCTTGATATTGTTGTCCTTAAGCCATTTTGCCACAACTTTGGAAGTATGCTTGGGGTCATTGTCCATTTGGAAGACCCATTTGCGACCAAGCTTTAACTTCCTGACTGATGTCTTGAGATGTTGCTTCAATATATCCACGTAATTTTCCATTCTCATGATGCCATCTATTTTGTGAAGTGCACCAGTCCCTCCTGCAGCAAAGCACCACCACAACCTGACGGTGCCACCCCTGTGCTTCACGGTTGGGATGGTGTTCTTCGGCTTGCAAGCCTCCCCCTTTTTCCTCCAAACATAACAATGGTCATTATGGACAAACAGTTAGATTTCTGTTTCATCAGACCAGAGGACATTTCTCCAAAAAGTACTATCTTTGTCCCCATATGCAGTTGCAAACCGTAGTCTGGCTTTTTTATGGCGGTTTTGGAGCAGTAGTTTCTTCCTTGCTGAGCGGCCTTTCAGGTTATATCAACATAGTAATAGTTTTACTGTGGATATAGATAATTTTGTACCTGTTTCCTCCAGCATCTTCACAAGGTCCTTTGCTGTAGTTTTGGGATTGATTTGCACTTTTCGCACCAAATACGTTCATCTCTAGGAGACACAACGCGTCTCCTTCCTGAGCGGTATGACGGCCGTTTGGTCCCATGGTGTTTTGTACTTGCGTACTATTGTTTGTACAGATGAACGTGGTACCATCCGGTGTTTGGAAATTGCTCAGAAGTATGAACCAGACTTGTGGAGGTCTACAATTTTCTTTTGATTTTCCCATGATGTCCAGCAAAGAGGCACTGAGTTTGAAGGTAGGCCTTGAAATACATCCACAGGTACACCTCCAATTAACTCAAATGATGTCAATTAGCCTATCAGAAGCTTCTAAAGCCATGACATCATTTTCTGTAATTTTCCAAGCTGTTTAAATGCACAGTCAACTTAGTGTATGTAGACCTCTGACCCACTGGAATTGTGATACAGTGAATTATAAGTTAAATAATCTGTCTATACATTTTTGGGAAAAATGACTTGTGTCATGCACAAATTAGATGCCCTAACCGACTTGCCAAAACTATAGTGCATATGGAGTATGTTTTAAAACAAAGCTGTTTTTTTAAACAGGAATTGACAATGTCTCTTATGACTTCACCCGACAAAGAGCATAATGTAAACTGTAGCTCCTATACCACCTAGCAACTAGCTTTTCAACTTACTGAGTAGGGTTTAGGCCACAGTTTGTGAGTTGCCCTTTGGGAGTTATCATAGATATCTTTAGACATCTCTGAAAACAAGTAACGTCATCTTAAGAGCTTGGACCCATGGGGAGATCATGAAGTTCCAAGAATACTTTTTAGAACACCTCAAAAGGTATATTTCAGTTCTTTGGGGTACCTTAGATTTAAGCCGTAGATGAGGCCCATAAGCAACGTACATGACTGTAACACTGGGAATACCAGCCAGGACTTCTGCTCCTTCGATGCAGATCCCATGCTCTATATTCTGGTGCAGATCCTTCACAGTGAACACTTTCATCACATGCTGAACGAGGTCCTCTCGGATCATGGTGTCGTCAGCATCCTGAGTGAAAAAAATTAGAACAGAGGGAAAGAAAGGAAAATACCTCATTTAGAGATAAATAAGGATACAAAAATAAAATCCTTTACCTTGTTTTCTGTGATAAGGTCTTCAACCCTCTCGCCGAGGTATATGATCAGGGCACGGATCACACTGTCTCTTCTTTCCTGGATGGTGTTGCACTGTAATATGATGTTATACAAATAATTGCATTTAATACCGCCAAATAAATACACAGTATAACTTATATACTATTGTGAAGGTTTTACTGTGCATACCCTGTACAGAACTTCAAGGATTTTCTGCATGTCCGCCTTGACAGCACCTCCTTTTGACTTAAACAAGTCCAATAGTTTTAGTGTAAATTCATCTAGCTTCTGCACAAAGGTGGACTCGAGCAACAGTTGTAATTCTGAACTCTTCCTTAATCTGAGTGAGAGAGAGAATTCTGAACAGATAAGGACAGAAGATGATCTGAGAGCCAGAATGCTATTGGGAAACCCCTCCAAAAGCATGTGCAGAGTGAGAATGTTCAGACTAATCTTTAATGCATATTTAATTGTAGATTAGAATATTAGGTCAAGACAACACAAAATATTTAAATCAATTTACATTTTTTTACCTACATTGACTATTTTCATTCAGCTGTATTTTGTACCTTAGTGGGCTCAAACAGGGCTGGCCATCTTTCTTTGAAGTCCTTCACAGGAAGGGCCTGAACGACATCTTGTCTTTGATATGAGAAGCTTCACAATGTTGTGGTAGTCACGTATTTGTACTTCTCCCAGTAGCTCCACTCGCTCCCTCTCCAGAGTCTCATCTGTTTCTCCAGCAGGGTGGGGTGGGAGGTAATTTACCTCAGCCTTCTTAGTTTTTTTTTATGTTCTTGGCAACGGGCCTGTCCTCTGGTGATTTTCTCTTGACAGAGTTCACTTCCAGTTCTGGGACAAACAATTCCTCTCAGTTTCGATCTGTAATTGCCCATCTTATATTTCAGGCTGGCTTGCCATCCGTACAGGCCTGAGAAGGACCCAGGCTCTTTAAGACATGGGTCATTTTTTACCAAAGCTTCTGCAACCTGCCAAATTTGTTTCTTGACAGATAGGCTGTAAACTGGAAGATCCTTTCAGATAGTTTTTCCAGGATGTCTGATTTCACATCAAGATTGTGGAGTACTGTTCCATCCTTCATGTGTGCTTCATTAGCTGCCTCAAGAATGAGCTCTGTATCATAAAAAAAAAGCGAGGAATTTCGAACTCAAATGGCCACGGACTGGAGCGTTGGGAAGAGGTACTTTCTGGAAAGGACAATATCACAGTATCACGTGATCCAAGGGAGCCAATCTCATCCGATGTCTCTGTGGAGCTGTTATTGAGTTCTTGTACATTTAAAGTAATAAGAGGTGGGCCGTCAAGGTCAACCACTTTGATGGTGTCTTCATCCTTTAGGTCTTCAGTATCAAGCAAAGAAAATAACAGGTCTCCAAATGCACTGTCCATGTACTGTAGAACAAATTCTTTTTGAAGCTGAAATGTCTCTTGCACAATTGTGCCAAGCTCAGCCACAGTAGCAGGGATTCCAGAAGGCAATGTTAGCTTACGGATATCAGGGCCCTCTAATAGGTCCTGTTGCCTGGCAGACATTTATGTTCTGTTGTAATGAAAGTGATCCTGTCAAGAAAAAAATGCATAAAAGTTATCAAATGGTTATGATGTCAAACATGGGTATCCCATTAAATCAATATCAAGTGCTGCTTACTAGATCTCATAATAATAAACATGTAAAACCAAGCATTTCTATTCTATACCAAATACTAAATCCGGCGGCATGAGCTCTATGAGCAATGCATTGTTTTTAAACCCATGTATAAATATACCACATTTAAAACTATTCCATTTTAAAAGATTGTTACCTAATATTGCAGGCAAATATGGTGCTTCAGGGTTACCATTCTCTTTTGGCCAACACCGTATGCTGTTAGTGGGTAGATGCCTGTCAATTCCTTTTACTCAATGACCTTAAGCTTCTGTGTGGATTCCAGCTCAAACCCCCTACGGTGCTCATTATACCAACTATTCTGACACTTGGCAATAAAAGCAAATTCACCATGAACAACGATCATTAGAAGTATTTCAACAAAGTCTGGTAAACCTCCAGTGGATCCGTAGGTTAAGATCATTCCAACCGAGTAGTCGGTACCATTGCAGGAAAGTGTGTTTGCCATCTAAACAAAAGTCTCATCTGGAAAAGAACATTGTACCGCTTCCTTTGTCATCCTTTAACACTTCTAAAGCAACAGTGGACAGCTTTGTGGCAGATAGGGCAGGCGTGACAAGATTGGTGCCATGCAGATGGTACGCAAGTAATTAATTGATGCTTCACTGCAAGAGACAGCAAAATATTTTGAAAGCTGTTGGTCTGTCGAACAATGCGCTTAAAAAAGCTGTGTTTAGCTTCAAAGTGCATAGTCCAAAAAGCTGCGGGTAGTGTTCAATGAAATTATGTTTTGGGATAATACTATCCTGAGGAAAAACCTCTAAGAATCTATGCCTGTGCTCGGATATCTTGCTGTCAAGGTACCAAATTGATTATTCTTTGTGAATTGGCGAAACCACAAGTTCAACAATATATTTGATGTCCATAAGAATTTCCCATGATGGTTCACCTACAGGTCTTTTAGTTCCTATAATGAATGGAAGCAGACGCAGTAGGTACCGGTTTTCATGAGCATTTTCTCCCATACTTATTTTCCTTGAATTCATCAAGTCAAGAGGAATTAATTGTGGGCAGTCAGTGTAATCACACCACTTACCACATCTGTGTAATAAGATTGTTGTGTTCCAACAGAGTAAAATATTTATTCTTGATTAAAACCTTTAAGCACAATGCCAGTTCCAGAGTCAGGATTCCCTCAAAAAAGTAATGTAGCACATCTGGTGGATAGCCAGACAGCAGCACGTCAAAATGTCTACGTTTTTCAGTTAAAGCACACTGCTTTTTCACACCATAGCAATGTATTAAGGTGGGATTTTCTAAAACTGTCTGTATTTGTTCAGAATGTTGCTGCTTTGTTCTTGGTTGGAATGCCCCAGTTCTCACTTATTTTACCTGAATCTCAGATAACTCAGCCTAACAGAACCTGCAGACATGCATTGCACTGTAAATACTTTCCAATTTGAGCAAAAGGTGACCAATTTTTTGCTCAATGTCATTTTGTAATTCTGGTTCTTCTAAAGTTTCCTGCTCTTCGTGGACTTGTGTATTTGAATGGTCAATATGTTTTCGTACAACTCCAGTTCTAAAGTCGCCCAGAGAATGCGGATTGTGTTTTAGACTCCTATGAGATGCAACGGTACCATATACATTTGTTCTAAATCCGCACTTGTCAAATACACAGAGGACAGTTTCATGTTTCTTTAGATGGTTGCCAAGGTGTTAAAAATAATATTTTTCTGTTGAGAAACTGCAAGCTCTGCAAATTTCACATTTAAAAGAAAAGAGCTCTCCTGGCCTTACTGACTTGTCAGTTGCCTCGACAAATGTACCTTAAGGGAACCCCATGTTTTGAAGGAACAGATGCAGTCTGGGTGGAGGCAGGGCAGTGGTTGATTATGTTCATGCCTCAATCTATAGTGCTTCAAAAGTTAAGTTTGTTTGAAAGCAGCAAAACTGCAGATCTAACATTGCATGCACCACGTGATCCCTATGGAATTAAGGTGAAGTCAATTATTTGTGTGTGTATATATAAGCTTAAAACATTACTTACACATCCCTAATGCTATATCATTGTAATGGCTCTCGTTGGTAGAAGGAGACCAAGGCGCAGCGTGGTAGGCGTACATGGTAACTTTATTGATGACGCCAAACAAAATAACGTTTTTTTTTAAAAACAGAAGCGCACAGTTCTGTCAGGCTACAGTAACTAAACAGAAAACAAGATCCCACAACCTAATGGTGGGAAAAGGGCTGCCTAAGTATGATCTCCAATCAGAGACAACGATAGACAGCTGCCTCTGATTGGGAACCACACTCGGCCAAAAACAAAGAAACAGAAGACATATAATTTCCCACCCGAGTCACACCCTGACCTAACCAAACATAGACAATAATAAGGATCTCTAAGGTCAGGGCGTGACAATCATTCTAAAATAAGGAAGACACACATTGTCAATACCTGCCTGGGTTACAACGCATTGTGTAAAACACTAATAGGGCCCTATAAAATACTTTTGCTGTTTTATTTTCTGAAATTCCGTTAACTTTTTGTTGCCCAACTTGTTCAATCCATTTGGTTGATTTTAAAAATACAGTATATATCTAATACCTATTATTCACACTAATGTTGGGTTACTGTAATAAAAATATCCTGCGTATCCTGTCCGAGGGGTGCCGTGTATTCTGTTTATTTATTCTGTTTACATTTCTGGGTCCCGTCTGAGTTTTCCGCATTGCGGAAATAATAGGGCCCTACAAGCCCTCGTGAGCTACAATCAAAGCACACAGACATTTGAATATATTTACATACCTTGTCAATGTATTCTGGAAAATATGGTGTGTCCTGTACTCAGGAACGTCTGAATACCTATAACATTACCTAAAGAAGAGGAGTTGTATTAAAATCTATGACAATGTCAGGAAAATAAAACTTGACTTCAGCTTTAGATAGCTAGCAGAAACATCACAATCCTAGCTGACTTGGAAGAGCTGATTGTTATCTATCTTACTAGCCAGCCCAGTTATTTTATTTAGCTAGTTTGGCTGTTAGATTAGACTAGATAACTAGTGCACAAGGTCAACGTTTGCAGTGCTGCCTTGAACATGTTGTGAATACATGAACAACAAGGTTTCTGCAAGGACAGGCATAGCTAGGTGTAGCTAGATAGCTAGGTGTAGATAGATAGCTTTTTTTATTGTTTGTTCCTGTTTCTGCCTGGCTAGCTTGCCTAGCATGCAAACCTTAAATTGCAGGGGCACCATGTGTTCAGTTCCACTGTCATGTTTGCTGACAATGCATTTTTTGGAAAGCTAGGTAGGTAATATGTTACAAAGCTATTTCGGTTAATAAATCAAATCAAATCAAATTGTATTTGTCACATACGCAGATGTTAATGCGAGTGTAGCGAAATGCTTGTGCTTCTATTTTTTTTATTTATTTTATCTTTATTTTACTAGGCAAGTCAGTTAAGAACAAATTCTTATTTTCAATGACGGCCTAGGAACAGTGGGTTAACTGCCTTTTCAGGGGCAGAACGACAGATTTGAACTTGCAACCGGAAGGTTACTAGTCCAACGCTCTAACCACTAGGCTGCACCCAGTTTCGACAATGCAGTAATAACCAACAAGTAATCTAGCTAACAATTCCAAAACTACTACCTTATAGACACAAGTGTAAGGGGATAAAGAATATGTACATAAAGATATATGAATGAGTGATGGTACAGAGCGGCATAGGCAAGATACAGTAGATGGTATTGAGTGCAGTATATACATATGAGATGAGTATGTAAACAAAGTGGCATAGTTAAAGTGGCTAGTGATACATGTATTACATAAAGATGCAGTAGATGATATAGAGTACAGTATATACATATGAGATGAATAATGTAGGGTATGTAAACATTATATTATATAATATAAACGTACACAAAAATGACAAAGGTTAGAAACAGCGCGAAGGTGATTAAATGCACTGCTAACTTACTAACGTAAACTTACCCCATTCCGTACAAATGTGCGCAACCGCGATATTCAAATGAGGCTGCAAAGAAAATGAATGGGACTGTAGCGACTGTGTTGACTTCAAAATCTGGGGTATGAACTACGTTTCTATTCAAGCATTGATCGGCTCTATAGTATTGGAGAAACGTTTTAAAAACGGACCCTCCGTTACATCATGACGTGTCATGCCGTAACGCACAGCACGCATAAAGCTACTATTTCTGTCTTACAATCTCTCTCCACCAGGTGTAGCACTTCTCTCATCGTTTAAAAACTAGAAATGGACAGTGACCGGGGTCATATTTTGCGTCGTGACTGCAAGCGATCACGACTCAAAAAAACTATTTACTTCTGAAGATCACTTTAGCACCGTCCTAAAAACCCGATTCAAATTCGACACAAACCTTCAAATAGGTATGTAATCACACATTATATAAACTCTTTATAGTGTTTTATTTACATTTTAGAGGCGATACGGTGATAAGTTGGACAGATCGAGTTAATTTTTTTCTTTCTTTCCCACACAACATCTCTCCTTCTCACTATCACGCTTTAGTTTCGCTTCCCCACCATTAAAAAAAATACCTAACAGGGCTCATTGCCTTCTTGAATAATGCAGAAACGGGCAGCGTTTAGGTCATGTCATTTATTTTGTTGGAATGGGAAGAAAGTGTGCTTTACAATGGTATTGATATTACAGCTGATCTGGCAGTATTATGTTTTTGGGGTGCTAAAATAAGGTCAATTGTACGGACCAAGGCAATGTACAAAAGTGAGTGAGTTTACGTTCGCTAGTAGTATGCCCACCAATTGCTAACTATACAGACATCACGGCCGTTAACTAGCTAGCTTATCAATGTGCAAATATAATATGCTCTGGCAATATAGCTAGTTAAAGGCTTTTCGTACTTGAAGAATATTATCTAACTCTACCTTATCTTTACCACAAATATTTTCGAAATTCAGTCGAAAATATGTGTCGAAAGATCCAAACTACATTCCAAGTTATAATTTGGTCCTTACCTGCCGCATGGCCATTCCAGAGGGGAAAGATCAAGACAAAGTCAGTTGAAATGTTCCAAGCAAGATTGACATTCGGAACTAGATTTAGCTTGTCAGTCCAACATAATAATGATACTTTGAATATCATATTTTTAAGTTGTTGGTTGTTACTTAGAAATATTTGTTATTTTTCAACACATATACATTAAGTATTATATTCTATAATGTAAGTAAAACCAAAAACCTATTATTTTAAGTAAAAATCATTGATTTTCTTTTGCAATATTTACTAAGCCCGTGGGTCATTTTTTAAGGGTGTAGGCATAATTAAGTTATAATGCCCTCGAAGCCGCTGTTTGGAGGATATTGGTGTTCGTCGAGGGCCGGCAAGCCATGCCAATATATGCTCTGATTTAGAGGGTGTTGGGTTAAATGCAGAAGACACATTTAAGTTGAATGCATTCAGTTGTTCAACTGACTAGGTATCCCTTTCCAAACACCGGCTTCGAGGGCATTATCACTTTTATACAATGGGTTACCAGCATATTCATTAAAATGGTTGTTTTGATGAATTTATTCATACTGTTTCATCCTTCCACAAGATATAGTCCCATCACAAATCTAGGGTTGCTAGAGTCGTTCAGTCTTTTTGTTCTGAATCTATGGACGCGACCCAGTCGTTCGTTCTAGATGTTCCATTGAAATACTGGCTGGCAACGTTCTTATCTCTTGCTTGCTAGCTAGCCAACTACGGCTAATTTACAGTTATGTCAAAAAGTGCAGCCAGAATAACAGCGAAGTAGCTGTTTCCTAGTTGGATTTAATTGGATAAATCCATAACAATGAGTTAATGATGCACGGTTTTGCCTGGCAGAGAAAATGTGCTCTCTTGTCAGGACAACGTTCAGACAAAAGAAAGTCAATCCATGACATTAATTTGAGCTGATTTTAATAAATGAAACCATACATACATTGTTAAAAATCTAATTTTATTAGTCACATGCACCGAATACAACAGGTAACAACAACCTTACAAATGCTTACTTACAACCCCCTAACCAACAATGCAGTTTAAAAAATATGAATAAGAAATAAAAGTAACTAGTAGTTAAAGAGCAGCAGTAAAATAACAATAGCGAGACTATATACAGGGGGTACTGGTACAGAGTCAAGGTGCGGGGGCACCGGTTAGTCGAGGTAATTGAGGTAATATGTACATGTAGGTAGAGTTATTAAAGTGACAATTCATAGATAATAACAGAGAGTAGCAGTGGTGTAAAAGAGGGGGTGGGGTGGGCAATGCAAATAGTCTGGGTAGCCATTTGATTAGATGTTCAGGAGTCTTATGGTTTGGGGGTAGAAGCTGTTAAGAAGCCTCTTGGACCTAGACTTGGACGCTCCGGTACCGCTTGCCGTGCGGTAGTAGAGAGTACAGCTTGACCCCAGTGATGTACTACCCTCTGTAGTGCCTTGCGGTCATAGGCCGAGCAGTTGCCATACCAGGCACTGATGCAACCAGTCAGGATGCTCTTGATGGTGCAGCTGTATAACTTTTTGAAGATCTGAGGGCCCATGCCAAATCTTTTCTGTCTCCTGAGAAGGAATAAGTTTTGTCGTGCGCTCTTCACGACTGTCTTTGTGTGCTTGGACCATGTTAGTTTGTTGGTGATGTAAACACCAAGGAACTTGAACCTCTCAGCCTGCTCCACTACAGCCCCGTCAATGAGAATGAGGGCGTGCTCGGTCCTCCTTTTCCTGTAGTCCACAATCATCTCCTTTGTCTTGATCCCATTGAGGGAAAGGTTGTTGTCCTGGCATCACACGGCCAGGTCTCTGATGACCTCCCTATAGGCTGTCTCGTCGTTGTCGGCGATCAGGCCTACCATTGTTGTGTCATCGGCAAACTTAATGATGGTGTTGTAGTCATGCCTGGCCGTGCAGTCATGAGGGAACAGGGAGTACAGGAGGGGACTGAGCACGCACCCCTGGGGGGCCCTGTGTTGAGGATCAGCGAGGCGGATGTGTTATTATCTACCCTCACCACCTTGGATGGCCCGTCAAGAAGTCCAGGATCCAGTTGCAGAGGGAGGTGTTTAGTCCCAGGGTCCTTAGCTTATTGATGAGCTTTGAGGGCACTATGGTGTTGAACGCTGAGCTGTAGTCAATGAATAGTATTCTTACATAGGTGTTCCTTTTATCCAGGTGGGAAAGGGCAGTGTGGAGTGCAATAGAGATTGCATCATTTGTGGATCTGTTTGGGCGGTGTGCAAATTGGAGTGGGTCTAGGGTTTCTGAGATAATGGTGTTGGTGTGAGCCATGACCAGTCTTTCAAAGCACTTCATGGCTACAGACGTGAGTGCTACGGGTCGGTAGTCATTTTGGCAGGTTACCTTAGTGTTCTTGGGCACAGGGACTATGGTGGTCTGCTTAAAACCTGTTGGTATTTCAGACCCGGACAGGGAGAGGTTGAAAATGTCAGTGAAGACATTTACCAGTTGGTCAGTGCATGCTCACAGTACACGTCCTGGTAATCCGTCTGGCCCTACGGCCTTGTGAATGTTAACCTGTTTAAAGGTCTTACTCACATCGGCTGTGGAGAGCGCGATCACACAGTCGTCTGGAACAGCTGGTGCTCTCATGCATGTTTCAGTGTTATTTGCCTCGAAGCGAGCATAGAAGTAGTTTAGCTCGTCTGGTGGGCTTGTGTCACTGGGCAACTCTCGGCTGTGCTTCCCTTTGTAGTCTGTAATAGTTTGCAAGCCCTGCCCCATCTGACGAGCGTCAGAGCCGGTGTAGTACGATTCGATCTTAGTCCTGTATTGACACTTTGCCTTTTGGATGGTTCGCCGGAGGTTATAGTGGGATTTCTTATAAGCTTCCGGGTTAGAGTCCCGCTCCTTGAATTGGCAGCTCTAGCCTTTAGCTCAGTGCGGATGTTGCCTGTAATCCATGGCTTCTGGTTATCCACCACAGCTGAGATAGCTCAAATCAAATCTAAATAACAACCTCTTCCTCTAATTTTATTTGCCGCTTGCGCCAAATACAACAGCTTAGTGAAATGCTTACTTACAAGCCCTTAACCATCAATTCAGTTGATTTCACAACAAAGTAACAAAGTATCAATTTAGCCAGTGATATGTTAAAAAGTTTTTTATGTGGCTATGACAACCAGCTCAATGTGCTGTCTGTCTCATTCAGACACATTCACTTTATATTGGACGGTGGAGATCGCAATTCAATATTGAAAAGGTCAGAGAGACAGACAGCAAGATTTATACAATTCTCTCGCTGTTGAAAACCAAATGTTAGTCCAAAAGAAATGGGAGATAAAGTCTAGATGCTTTTTATAGTGGAGATCAAATGTATACATTTTCTGGCAGGGTTGATGAGACAGTGGATTGCACAGTCAGATGGACCAGAGTAAATAGGTATTTCAGCATCATAGATTTAGTTGGTGGTAACTTGTGAAATAGACACCTGTCGCAATCGTAAGGAAAGATGGACCAAGGCGCAGCCCCTCCAAAGGTGAGGACTCTGGCCGCAAAACCTGAAACCAAATGGGGAGGGTAGTGGAGTGACTAGTGTCGGTGGTGGCTCCGGTGCGGGTCGTAGCCCCCGCCCCGACCACAGATTTGGCCATGGAGCTGGGTTGAACGCCGTGCCTGGACTGGGCTCAGGCCTTGGAGCTGGACTGGGCACCGGTGCAGAGGAAGGCTCCTGAACACCGTGCCTGGACTGGGCACCGGCGCCAAGGAAGGCTCCGGCCTTGGAGCTGGACTGGGCACCGGCGCAGAGGAAAGCTCCTGCCCGGGAGCGGGACTGGACACCATGCCTGGACTGGGCACCGGCGCAGATGAAGGCTCCTGCCATGGAGCGGGACTGGACACCGTGCCTGGACTGGGCCTCGGCGCAGAGGAAGGCTCCTGCCATGGAGCTGGATTGGACGCCGTGCCTGGACTGGGCCCCGGCGCAGAGGAAGGCTCAGGCCGTGGAGCTGGGTTGGCCCCTGCGCCCGGACTGGGCACCGGCGCCGAGGAAGGCTCCGGCCTTGGAGCTGGACTTGACACCGTGCCTGGACTGGGCACCGGCGCAGAGGAAGGCTCCTGCCCGGGAGCGGGACTGGACACTGTGCCTGCACTGGGCATCGGCGCAGAGGAAGGCTCCTGCCTTGGAGCGGGACTGGACACCATGCCTGGACTGGGCACCGACGCTGAGGAAGGCTGCGGCCTTGGAGCTGGACTGGGCACCGGCGCAGAGGAAGGCTCCTGCCCGGGAGCGGGACTGGACACCGTGCCTGGACTAGGCACCGGCGCAGATGAAGGCTCCTGCCATGGAGCGGGACTGGACGCCATGCCTGGACTGGGCCCCGGCGCAGAGGAAGGCTCAGGCCGTGGAGCTGGGTTGGCCCCCGCTCCCGGACTGGGCTCCGGCGACGAGGAAGGCTCCGGCCTTGGAGCTGGACTTGACACCGTGCCTGGACTGGGCACCGGCGCAGAGGAAGGCTCCTGCCCGGTAGCGGGACTGGACACCGTGCCTGTACTGGGCACCGGCGCAGAGGAAGGCTCCTGCCCGGGAGCGGGACTGGACACCGTGCCTGAACTGGGAATCGGCACAGAGGAAGCCTCCTGCCATGGAGCGGGACTGGACGCCGTGCCTGGACTGGGAATCGGCGCAGAGGAAGGCTCCTGCCTTGGAGCGGGACTGGACGCTGTACCTGGACTGGGCACCGGCACAGAGGAAGACTCCTGCCATGGAGCGGGGCTGGACGCCATGCCTGGACTGGGCACCGGCGCAGAGGAAGACTCCTGCCATGGAGCGGGACTGGACGCCGTGCCTGAACTGGGCACTGGCGCAGAGGAAGTCTCCTGCTGGGGAGCTGGCACAGGACGCACCGGACTGGGGAGGCGCACTGGAAGCCAGATGCGTGAAGCCGGCACATACTTCACCAGACTGCTGACAGGCTCTTCAGGTCGAATGTTGAGCAGAACACACTTGACCAACATCTCTCTCTCTCCCAACTTCTCCATCGCCTCCTTGACGGTCTCTGGCTCTTCAGGGTGAGTATGTGGAGCTTGCACAGATGGCACTGAACTGATGACCCGCTCTTCCGCTGCTCCGCCGACCACCCCTCGTGCCCCTTGGTTCTGTGTTGGTGGGATATTCTGTCACAATCGTGAGGAAAGACGGGCCAAGGCGCAGCGTGATTTGAGTTCCACATAATTTATTTAAGTGAATCTTCTAAACAAAACAATAAACTAACATCGACCGTGAACAAACGTAGTGCTACATGCACTCACTCAAAACAATATCCCACAAAGCAGGTGGGAGAAAAGGCTTCCTAAATATGATCCCCAATTAGAGGCAACGATTACCAGCTGCCTCTAATTGGGAAACATACAATCCGGCCACATAGAAAATCAATGACTAGACACCCCCATCGTAACGCTCTGCCCTAAACACCATAGAGAACCGAGGGCTCTCTATGGTCAGGGCGTGACAACACCGGCTGGAATACGGTTTTAACCAATCAGCATCCACCCGTTGTATAAGGATCAATAATTCTGTGTCAATTTGTGTCGGTATACGTGTGTGTGTGTGTGTGTGTGTGTGTGTTTTTGTGTGTGTGTGTGTGTGTGTGTGTGTACAGTGCATTCGGAAAGTATTTAATGACAAAGCGAAAACAGGGTTAATTTTTGCGTGTGAAAATGTACTTAAAAACAAAACTGAAATACCTTATTTACGTAGGTATTCAGCCTTTGCTATGAGACTCGAAATTGAGCTCAGGTGCGTCCTGTTTCCATTGATCATCCTTGAGCTGTTTCTACAACTTGACTGGAGTCCACCTTTTGGTAAATTCAATTGATTGGACATGATTTGGAAAGGCACACGCCTGTCTGAATAAGGTCCCACAGTTGACAGTGTATGTCAGAGCAAAAATCAAAATGGAATTGTCCGTAGAGCTCTGAGACAGGATGTTGAGGCACAGATCTGGGTACCAAAACAATTCTGCAGCATTGTAGGTCACCAATAACACAGTGGCCTCCATCATTCTTAAATGGAAGAAGTTTGGAACCACCAACACTCTCCTAGAGCTTGCCGCCCGTCCAAACTGAGAAATTGGGGGAGAAGTGCCTTGGTCACGGAGGTGACCAAGAACCCGATGGTCACTCTGACAGAACTCCGGAGTTCCTCTCTGAAGATGGGAGAACCTTCCAGAAGGACAACCATCTCTGCAGCACTCCACCAATCAGGCCTTTATGATAGAGTAGCCAGACGGAAGCCACTCCTCAGTAAAAGGCACATGACAGCCCGTAAAGGACTCTCAGATCATTGATTCATCAATAAAATGTGCTTTTGCAAGTTCAAATCAAATGTATTTGTCACATACACATGGTTAGCAGATGTTAATGCGAGTGTAGCGAAATGCTTGTGCTTCTAGTTCCGACAATACAGTATTAACCAACGAGTAATCTAACCTAACAATTCCAAAACTACTACCTTATACACACACAAGTGTAAAGGGATAAAGAATATGTACATAAAGATATATGAATGAGTGATGGTACAGAAGGGCATAGGTAAGATGCAGTAGATGGTATCGAGTACAGTATATACATATGAGATGAGTAATGTAGGGTATGTAAACAAAGTGGCATAGTTTAAAGTGGCTAGTGATACATGTATTACATAAAGATGCAGTAGATTATATAGAGTACAGTATATACATATACATATGAGATGAGTAATGTAGGGTATGTAAACAAAGTGGCATAGTTTAAAGTGGCTAGTGATATATGTATTACATAAAGATGCAGTAGATTATATAGAGTACAGTATATACATATACATATGAGATGAGTAATGTAGGGTATGTAAACATTATATTAAGTAGCATTGTTTAAAGTGGCTAGTGATATATTTTACATCATTTCCCATCAGTTCCCATTTTTAAAGTGGCTGGAGTTGAGTCAGTGTGTTGGCAGCAGCCACTCAATGTTAGTGGTGGCTGTTTAACAGTCTGATGGCCTTGAGATAGAAGCTGTTTTTCAGTCTCTCGGTCCCTGCTTTGATGCACCTGTACTGACCTCGCCTTCTCGATGATAGCGGGATGAACAGGCAGTGGCTCGGGTGATTGTTGTCCTTGATGATCTTTATGGCCTTCCTGTGGCATCGGATGGTGTAGGTGTCCTGGAGGGCAGGTAGTTTGCCCCCGGTGATGCGTTGTGCAGACCTCACTACCCTCTGGAGAGCCTTACGGTTGTGGGCGGAGCAGTTGCCGTACCAGGCGGTGATACAGCCCGACAGGATGCTCTCGATTGTGCATCTGTAGAAGTTTGTGAGTGCTTTGGTGACAAGCCAAATTTCTTCAGCCTCCTGAGGTTGAAGAGGCGCTGCTGCACCTTCTTCACGACGCTGTCTGTGTTGGTGGACCAATTCGGTTTGTCCGTGATGTGTACGCTGAGGAACTTAAAACTTACTACTGTCCCATCTATGTGGATAGGGGGGTGCTCCCTCTGCTGTTTCCTGAAGTCCACAATCATCTCCTTTGTTTTGTTGAGGTTGAGTGTGAGGTTATTTTCCTGACACCACACTCCGAGGGCCCTCACCTCCTCCCTGTAGGCTGTCTCGTCGTTGTTGGTAATCAAGCCTACCACTGTAGTGTCGTCCGCAAACTTGATGATTGAGTTGGAGGCGTGCATGGCCACGCAGTCGTGGGTGAACAGGGAGTACAGGAGAGGGCTCAGAACGCACCCTTGTGGGTTCCCAGTGTTGAGGATAAGCGGGGTGGAGATGTTGTTACCTACCCTCGCCACTTGGGGGTGGCCCGTCAGGAAGTCCAGTACCCAGTTGCACAGGGCGGGGTGAGCTTGATGACGAGTTTGGAGGGTACTATGGTGTTAAATGCTGAGCTGTAGTCGATGAACAGCATTCTCACATAGGTATTCCTCTTGTCCAGATGGGTTAGGGCAGTGTGCAGTGTGGTTGAGATTGCATCGTCTGTGGACCTATTTGGGCGGTAAGCAAATTGGAGTGGGTCTAGGGTGTCAGGTAGGGTGGAGGTGATATGATCCTTGACTAGTCTCTCAAAGCACTTCATGATGATGGAAGTGAGTGCTACCGGGCGGTAGTCGTTAAGCTCAGTTACCTTAGCTTTCTTGGGAACAGGGACAATGGTGGCCTTCTTGAAGCATGTGGGAACAGCAGACTGGGATAAGGATTGATTGAATATGTCCGTAAACACACCAGCCAGCTGGTCTTCGCATGCTCTGAGGACGCGGCTGGGGATGCCGTCTGGGCCTGCAGCCTTGCGAGGGTTAACACGTTTAAATGTTTTCCTCACGTCGGCTGCAGTGAAGGAGAGTCCGCAGGTTTTGATTGCGGGCCGTGTCAGTGGCACTGTATTGTCCTCAAAGCGGCCAAAAAAGTTATTTAGTCTGCCTGGAAGCAAGACATCCTGGTCCGTGACGGAGCTGGTTTTCTTTTTGTAATCCGTGATTGACTGTAGACCCTGCCACATACCTCTTGTGTCTGAGCCGTTGAATTGGGACTCTACTTTGTCTCTATACTGAAGCTTAGCTTGTTTGATTGCCTTGCGGAGGGAATAGCTACACTGTTTGTATTCGGTCAAGTTTCCGGTCACCTTTCCCGGTTAAAAGCAGTGGTTCGCGCTTTCAGTTTCACGCGAATGCTGCCATCAATCCACGGTTTCTGGTTTGGGAATGTTTTAATCGTTGCTATGGGAACGACATCATCAATGCACTTTCTAATGAACTTGCTCACCGAATCAGCGTATTCGTCAATGTAGTTGTTGGACGCAATGCGGAACATATCCCAGTCCGCGTGATCGAAGCAGTCTTGAAGCGTGGAATCAGATTGGTCGGACCAGCGTTGAACAGACCTGAGCGTGACCTGAGCTTCTTGTTTTAGTATCGGTCTGGAGGCAGGGAGCAACAAAATGGAGTCGTGGTCAGCTTTTCCGAAAGGAGGGCGGGGGAGGGCCTTATATGCGTTGCGGAGGTTAGAATAGCAATGATCCAAGGTTCTACCAGCCCTGGTTGCGCAATCGATATGTTGATACAATTTTAGGGAGTCTTGTTTTCAGATTAGCCTTGTTAAAATCCCCAGCTACAATGAATGCAGCCTCAGGATATGTGGTTTCCAGGTTGCAAAGAGTCAAATAAAGTTAGCTCAGGGCCATCGATGTGTCTGCTTGGGGGGGAATATACACGGCTGTGATTATACAGTGCCTTGCGAAAGTATTCGGCCCCCTTGAACTTTGCGACCTTTTGCCACATTTCAGGCTTCAAACATAAATATATAAAACTGTATTTTTTTGTGAAGAATCAACAACAAGTGGGACACAATCATGAAGTGGAACGACATTTATTGGATATTTCAAACTTTTTTAACAAATCAAAAACTGAAAAATTGGGCGTGCAAAATTATTCAGCCCCTTTACTTTCAGTGCAGCAAACTCTCTCCAGAAGTTCAGTGAGGATCTCTGAATGATCCAATGTTGACCTAAATGACTAATGATGATAATTACAATCCACCTGTGTGTAATCAAGTCTCCGTGTAAATGCACCTGCACTGTGATAGTCTCAGAGGTCCGTTAAAAGAGCAGAGAGCATCATGAAGAACAAGGAACACACCAGGCAGGTCCGAGATACTGTGAATAAGTTTAAAGCCGGATTTGGATACAAAAAGATTTCCCAAGCTTTAACATCCCAAGGAGCACTGTGCAAGCGATAATATTGAAATGGAAGGAGTATCAGACCACTGCAAATCTACCAAGACCTGGCCGTCCCTCTAAACTTTCAGCTCATACAAGGAGAAGACTGATCAGAGATGCAGCCAAGAGGCCCATGATCACTCTGGATGAACTGCAGAGATCTACAGCTGAGGTGGGAGACTCTGTTCATAGGACAACAATCAGTCGTATATTGCACAAATCTGGCCTTTATGGAAGAGTGGCAAGAAGAAAGCCATTTCTTAAAGATATCCATAAAAAGTGTTGTTTAAAGTTTGCCACAAGCCACCTGGGAGACACACCAAACATGTGGAAGAAGGTGCTCTGGTCAGATGAAACCAAAATTGAACTGTTTGGCAACAATGCAAAACGTTATGTTTGGCGTAAAAGCAACACAGCTGAACACACCATCCCCACTGTCAAACATGGTGGTGGCAGCATCATGGTTTGGGCCTGCTTTTCATCAGCAGGGACAGGGAAGATGGTTAAAATTGATGGGAAGATGGATGGAGCCAAATACAGGACCATTCTGGAAGAAAACCTGATGGAGTCTGCAAAAGACCTGAGACTGGGACGGAGATTTGTCTTCCAACAAGACAATGATCCAAAACATAAAGCAAAATCTACAATGGAATGGTTCAAAAATAAACATATCCAGGTGTTAGAATGGCCAAGTGAAAGTCCAGACCTGAATCCAATCGAGAATCTGTGGAAAGAACTGAAAACTGCTGTTCACAAATGCTCTCCATCCAACCTCACTGAGCTCGAGCTGTTTTGCAAGGAGGAATGGGAAAAAATGTCAGTCTCTCGATGTGCAAAACTGATAGAGACATACCCCAAGCGACTTACAGCTGTAATCGCAGCAAAAGGTGGCGCTACAAAGTATTAACTTAAGGGGGCTGAATAATTTTGCACGCCCAATTTTTCAGTTTTTGATTTGTTAAAAACCTTTTTAAATATCCAATAAATGTCGTTCCACTTCATGATTGTGTCCCACTTGTTGATTCTTCACAAAAAAAACAGTTTTATATCTTTATGTTTGAAGCCTGAAATGTGGCAAAAGGTCGCAAAGTTCAAGGGGGCCGAATACTTTCGCAAGGCACTGTAATCGAAGAGAATTCCCTTGGTAGACAACATTTTATTTATGAGGAATAAGTCAGGTGAACAGAAGGGCTTGAGTTCCTGTATGTTGTTGTGATCACACCACGTCTCGTTAATCATAAGGCATACGCCCCCGCCCCTCTTTTTACCAGAAAGATGTTTGTTTCTGTCGGTGTGATGCGTGAAGAAACCAGCTGGCTGCACCGATTCCGTTAGCGTCTCTCTAGTGAGCCATGTTTCCGTGAAGCAAAGAACGTTACAGTCTCTGATGTCCCTCTGGAATGCTACCCTTGCTCGGATTTCATCAACCTTGTTGTCAAGAGACTGGACATTGGCGAGTAGTATGCTAGGGAGTGGTGCGCGATGTGCCCGTCTCCGGAGCCTGACCAGAAGACCGCTACGTTTCCCTCTTTTACGACGTCTTTGTTTTGGGTCGCAGGCTGGGATCCATTCCATTGTCCTGGGTGGAAGGCAGAACACAGGATCCGCTTCGGGAAAGTCATATTCCTGGTCGTACTGATGGTGAGTTGACGTTGCTCTTATATTCAGTAGTTCTTCCCGACTGTATGTAATGAAACCTAAGATTACCTGGGGTACCAATGTAAGAAATAACATGATGGTGCCATCATCATGCTGTGGGGATGTTTTTCAGAGGCAGGGACTGGGATACTAGTCAGGATCAAGGGAAAGATGAACGGAGCAACGTGCAGAGAGATCCTTGATGAAAACCTGCTCCAGAGCACCCAGGACAATTTTTAAAACCTGTTTTTGCTTTATCATTATGGGGTGTTGTGTGTAGACATTATGGGGTGTTGTGTGCCTGATATAGAAATCCTGGATGGCAGTGAGGTCGGCCCTAGTGATGTACTGTTCGCTCCGCCCTCTGTAGCGCTTGGAGGTCAAGGGTGGTGCATTTGCCATACCAGTCAAGAGGCTCTCAACGGTGCAGCTGTATAACTTTTTGAGGATCCAATGTCCCATGACAAATCTTTTCAGCCTCCTGACGCGGAAGAGGGGGTGTCGTGCCTTTTCCTCGACTTTGTGTGTGTGAATCATGTTACGTCCTTATTGATGCGGACGCCAAGGAACTTAAAGCTCTTGATCTGCTCCACTACAGCCCTGTCGATGTGGATGAGGATGTGTTTTCCCCTGACATTAAGGGAGAGGTTTTGTCATGGCACCACACTGTCAAGTCTCTGACCTCCTCCCTGTAGGTTGTCTCATTCGGTAATCTGGCCTACAGGTCTACCACGTCTTACTGTAAACCCTTTCATCAAACCCAGTTTCAAGCTCCAACCTGTTGGAGGCAGGGAGGGAGGTGGAAGAATAGGGAAGAAGGGAGGTGGAAGGGTAAGGAGGAAGGCAGGGAGGGAGGGATGGAGGGAGATGGAAAGGAAATGGAAGGGTAGGGAGTAGGCCTGGGCGGTATACCATGTATCGTATGCCGGGATATTTGGATATAGCCACGGGATGGGTTTTCAATAGCATCAATACCATTGAAACTATTTCTTTGAAGTTTTTTAATACATTATCATATTTGTAGCTACTATTTAGGTAAATACCTGCAATTAACTTGTGCAATACTTTAGGAGATGAAGAAGATCGTGTTCTTCATTTCACATGTCACAATTTTTTATTATGAAGCTACCGATAGTCCCCAGTCACGTGGTGTTTGTTTACAAGCACAAAATTATGAGAGAACGGAGCCTTGTGAGTCACATGCTGTTGTGCAGCACACGTCAGGTGATCTACACTGAGTGTACAATATATTAAGCACACCTGCTCTTTCCACATACCAGATGAATCCATGTGAAAGCTATGATCCCTTATTGATGTCACTTGTTAAATCGACTTCAATTAGTGTAGATGAAGGTGAGGAGATAGGTTAAAACCAGTTGCATCTCTAGGCGCGCTATTTCATTTTTGGATAAAAAACGTTCCCGTTTTAAGCGCGATATTTTGTCACGAAAAGATGCTCGACTATGCAAAAAAAACACTCTGAAGTTTCAGAATCTGCAAAGATTTTGTCTGTAAGTGCCCCAGAACTCATTCTACAGGCGAAACCAAGATGATACGTCAAACAGGAAATGAGCAGAATTTCTGAAGCTCTGTTTTCTAATGTCTCCTTATATGGCTGTGAATGCGACAGGAATAAGCTTACACCTTCTGCCGTTTCCCCAAGATGTTGGCAGCATTGTGACGTATTTGTAGGCATATCATTGGAAGATTGACCATAAGAGACTACATTTTCCAAGTGTCCGCCTGGTGTCCTGCGTCGAAACTGGTGCGCAAAGCCATGTGCAAGTATTTTTCCATTTGATTGAGAGGAGAAACCATGCTTCCACGAACGATATATCATCGAAGAGATATGTGAAAAACACCTTGAGGATTGATTCTAAACAACGTTTGCCATGTTTTCAGTCAATATTATGGAGTTAATTTGGAAAAAAGTTCGCGTTTTGAGGACTGAATTTTCGTTTTTTTTTGGTAGCCAAATGTGATGTACAAAACGGAGCTATTTCTAATACACAAAGAATCTTTTTGGAAAAACTGAGCATCTGCTATCTAACTGAGAGTCTCCTCATTGAAAACATCAGACGTTCTTCAAAGGTAAATTCTTTTATTTGAAGGCTTTTATGTTTTTGTTGAAATGTTGCGTGCTGGATGCTAACGCTAATGCTAACGCTAAATGCTACGCTAGCTAGCTACTTTTACACAAATTATTGTTTTCCTATGGTTGAGAAGCATATTTTGAAAATCTGAGATGACAGTGTTGTTTACAAAAGGCTAAGCTTGAGAGATGGCATATTTATTTCATTTCATTTGCGATTTTCATGAATAGTTAACGTTGCGTTATGGTAATGAGCTTGAGTCTGTATTCACGATCCCGGATCCGGGATGGGGAGATCAGAAAGGTTAAAGAATATTTTTTAAGCCCTGAGACATGGATTGTGTGCCATTCAAGGTGTTCCTAACCTTTTGGTATTCTCAGTATAGTTGAAGTATGGAATTCACAACTAAGTATTTTCCAGCTGGATATATTATAACTATTAAGTGAACTGACTAAAATGTCCTAAATGCTTTTCTTTGCAGTTGTGCATTTGGATTGCTAATTTAGTAGCTAGTTAGCTTAGTGGGTTAGCATCTTCCAAAATCAAGCTTCACTTGGTAATAGCATCTAATATTGTGGGTATAATTTTTTTTATTGTTTAACCTTTATTTAACTAGGCAAGTCAGTTAAGAACTAATTATTATTTACAATGACGGCCTACCAAAAGGCATCCTGCAGGGACGGGGCTGGGATTAAAAATAAAAATATAGGACATAACACACATCAGAGACCTAAGACAACAACATAGCATGGCAGCAACACATGACAACACAACATGGCAGCAGCACAAGGTAGCACTAGAAAACATGGTACAAACATCATTGGGCACAGACAACAGCATAAAGGCAAGAAATGAGAGATAACACTATGTCACGCGAAGCAGCCACAACTGTCAGTAAGAGTGTCCATGATTGAGTCTTCGAATGAAGAGATGGAGATAAAACTGTCCAGTATTTCTTTTTTTTCTGGGGGGTTCTTTTTACCCCTTATATATTTTGTGATATCCAATTGGTAGTTACAGTCTTGTCCCATCGCTGCAAGTCCCGTACGGACTTGGGAGAGTCGAAGGTCGAGAGCCATGCGTCCTCCGAAACATGACCTCGCCAAGCTGCACTCCTTGAAACACTGCTCGCTTAACCCAGAAGCCAGCCTCACCAATGTGTCGGCGGAAACACCGTAGAGCTGGCGAAGTTGGCATGCATGCGCCGGCCCCCACAAGGAGTCGCCAGAGTGTGATGGGACAAGGATATCCCAGCCGGCCAAGCCCTCTCCTAACCCGGACAACGCTTGGCCAATTGTGCGCCGCCTCATGGGTCAAACCCGGAAATGTAGTGACGCCTCTAACACTGCAATTTAGTGCCTTTGGTCACTCCAGAGGCCCCAAAACTGTGGAGTTTGAGTGTTTTTTGCAGCTCATTCCAGTCACTAGATGCAGCGAACTGAAAATACGAGTGACCCAGGGATGTGTGTGCTTTGGGGACCTTTAACAGAATGTGACTGGCAGATGTTTTTTGGGGGTTAAGTTTAAGGAGCTTCTTTAGCACCTTAGACTCAATGACTGCCTGCAGGGAGAAATTTTGTAGCGGGGCAGGGGAAAAAGGGGGAGGAGCATCGGGGCTAGTCGCATTAGAAGGGGTGGGAGATGAGGTAATTTCGGACAGGCAATGAGGCTAAAGAGCTCAGCCATGTGCCCCTTGTCAGTAACAACCACAGCTGTGAGGAAGAGGGTTTATTCTCCAGATCTTTAACCGTTTTCCAGGACGTATTGGAGTTAGACCAACAGAGAAAGAACTGCTCCTTAACCTCTCTAGGGTACGTGGGTCCCACCTCGTACACTAGCGTCCCACCAATAATTAAAATTCCTCAAACATACAATAATTTACACCATTTTAAAGATACACTTGTTGTAAATCCAGCCACAGTGTCTTTACGACTTTACGACGAAATCACACCAAACGATTATGTTAGGTCAGAGCCAAGTCACAGAAAAACACAGCCATTTTTCCAGCCAAAGAGAGGAGTCACAAAAAGCAGAAATAGAGATAAAATGAATCACTAACCTTTGATGATCTTCATCAGATGACACTCATAGGACTTCATGTTACACATTACATGTATGTTTTGTTCGGTAAAGTTCCTATTTATATCCAAAAATCTGAGTTTACATTGCCGTTATGTTCAGTAGTTCCAAAACATCCGGTGATTTTGCAGAGAGCCACATCAATTTACAGAAATACTCATAATAAACATTGCTAAAAGATACAACTGTTAAGCATGGAATTTTAGATCCACTTCTCCTTAAAACTTCTTATGGCTGCAAGGGCAGTATTGAGTAGCTTGGATGAAAGGTGCCCAGAGTAAACGGCCTGCTCCTCAGTCCCAGTTGCTAATATATGAATATTATGATTAGTATTGGATAGAAAACACTCTGAAGTTTCCAAAACTGTTTGAATGATGTCTGTGAGTATAACAGCTTCTACTGTGTTGTGGAGCCGGATGGGAGCTCTTTGAGTCAGTGGTCTGGCAGAGAGCCAGGTCCTGGTCACGCGCATTTCACATGATTGCGACCTGCGTTCTATGGCTTCTCTACAGACAGGAATTCTCCGGTTGGAACTTTATTGAAGATTAATGATAACAACATCCTAAAGATTGATTCTATACTAAGTTTGACAAGTTTCTTCGACCTGTAATATAACTTTTTTAAGTTTTCGTCCGACGTTCGGATGGACCTGCACGAGCGTTTGGATTTGTGTACTAAACGCGCTAACAAAAGTAGCTACTTGGACATAAATAATGGACATTATCGAACAAATCAAGCATTCATTGTGGAACTAGGATTCCTGGCAGTGCATTCTGATGAAGTTCGTCAAATGTAAGGGAATATTTATAATGTGATTTATGATTTCTGTTGACTCCAACATGGCAGATAATTTTATTTATTTTATGAGCGCTGTCTCAGATTATTGCATGGTTTGCTTTTTTCGTAAAGTTTTTTTGAAATCTGACACAGCGGTTGCATTAAGGAGAGGTATATCTATATTTTCATGTCTAACAACTGTATTTATCGACATTTATAATGAGTATTTCTGTAGAATGATGTGGCTCTGCAATTTCACCAGATGTTTTTGGAACTAGTGAACGTAACGCGCCAATGTATACTAAGATTTTTTTATATAAATATGAACTTTATCAAACAAAACACATGTATTGTGTAACATGAAGTCCTATGAGTGTCATCTGATGAAGATCATCAAAGGTTAGTGATTAATTTTATCTCTATTTGTGCTTTTAGTGACTCCTCTCTTTGGCTGGAAAAATGGCTGAATTTTCCTGTTTAGTTGGTGGTGACCTAACATAATCGTTTGTGGTGCTTTCGCTGTAAAGCCTATTTGAAATCCACTGTGGTGGGATTAACAACAAGATTACCTTTCAAATGGTATAAGATACATGTATGTTTGAGGAATTTTAATTTTGAGATTTCTGTTGTTTTGAATTTGGCTCCCTGCACTTTCACTGGCTGTTGTCATATCGATCCCGTTAACGGGATTGCAGCCCTAAGAAGTTTAATGCAACCGTGTGTCAGATTTAAAAAAAACTTTACGGAAATAGCAAACCATGCAATAATCTGAGTACAGTGCCCAGACAACAAATCAAGCCTAACAGATATCCGCTATTTTGGAGTCAACAGAAGTCAGAAATAGCATTATAAATATTCATTTACCTTTGATGATCTTCATCAGAATGCACTCCCAGGAATCCCAGTTCCACAAGAAATGTTTGTTTAGTTCGATAAAGTCCATCAGTTATGTCCAAATACCTCCTTGTTGTTCACGCCTTGAGTTCACAAATCCAAATTCATGACGTGTGATCACTAGGTGCAGACGAAAAGTCAAAAAGTTCCTTTACAGACCGTAGAAACATGTCAAACGAAGTATAGAATCAGTCTTTAGGATGTTTTTAACATAAATCTTCAATAATGTTCCAACCGGAAAATTCCTTTGTCTATAGAATTGCAATGGAACGCAAGCTAACTATCACGTGAATGAGCATGGCCAGCTCGTGGCTCCCTGGCAGACCTCTGACTCATTCAGCTCTCATTCTCCCCCACTTCACAGTAGACGCATCAAACAAGGTTCTAAATACTGTTGACATCTAGTGGAAGCCTTAGGAAGTGCAATGTGACCCCATAGACACTGTGTATTCGATAGGCCAAGAGTTGAAAAACTACAAACCTCAGATTTCCCACTTCCTGGTTGGATTTTTCTCAGGTGTTTGCCTGCCATATGAGTTCTGTTATCCTCACAGACATCATTCAAACCGTTTTATAAACTTCAGAGTGTTTTCTATCTACAGTGCCTTGCGAAAGTATTCGGCCCCCTTGAACTTTGCGACCTTTTGCCACATTTCAGGCTTCAAACATAAAGATATAAAACTGTATTTGTTTGTGAAGAATCAACAACAAGTGGGACACAATCATGAAGTGGAACGACATTTATTGGATATTTCAAACTTTTTTAACAAATCAAAAACTGAAAAATTGGGCGTGCAAAATTATTCAGACCCTTTACTTTCAGTGCAGCAAACTCTCTCCAGAAGTTCAGTGAGGATCTCTGAATGATCCAATGTTGACCTAAATGACTAATGATGATAATTACAATCCACCTGTGTGTAATCAAGTCTCCGTATAAATGCACCTGCACTGTGATAGTCTCAGAGGTCCGTTAACAGCGCAGAGAGCATCATGAAGAACAAGGAACACACCAGGCAGGTCCGAGATACTGTTGTGAAGAAGTTTAAAGCCGGATTTGGATACAAAAAGATTTCCCAAGCTTTAAACATCCCAAGGAGCACTGTGCAAGCAATAATATTGAAATGGAAGGAGTATCAGACCACTGCAAATCTACCAAGACCTGGCCGTCCCTCTAAACTTTCAGCTCATACAAGGAGAAGACTGATCAGAGATGCAGCCAAGAGGCCCATGATCACTCTGGATGAACTGCAGAGATCTACAGCTGAGGTGGGAGACTCTGTCCATAGGACAACAATCAGTCGTATATTGCACAGATCTGGCCTTTATGGAAGAGTGGCAAGAAGAAAGCCATTTCTTAAAGATATCCATAAAAAGTGTTGTTTAAAGTTTGCCACAAGCCACCTGGGAGACACACCAAACATGTGGAAGAAGGTGCTCTGGTCAGATGAAACCAAAATTGAACTTTTTGGCAACAATGCAAAACGTTATGTTTGGCGTAAAAGCAACACAGCTGAACACACCATCCCCACTGTCAAACATGGTGGTGGCAGCATCATGGTTTGGGCCTGCTTTTCTTCAGCAGGGACAGGGAAGATGGTTAAAATTGATGGGAATATGGATGGAGCCAAATACAGGACCATTCTGGAAGAACCTGATGGAGTCTGCAAATGACCTGACACTGGGACGGAGATTTGTCTTCCAACAAGACAATGATCCAAAACATAAAGCAAAATCTACAATGGAATGGTTCAAAAATAAACATATCCAGGTGTTAGAATGGCCAAGTCAAAGTCCAGACCTGAATCCAATCGAGAATCTGTGGAAAGAACTGAAAACTGCTGTTCACAAATGCTCTCCATCCAACCTCACTGAGCTCGAGCTGTTTTGCAAGGAGGAATGGGAAAAAATGTCAGTCTCTCGATGTGCAAAACTGATAGAGACATACCCCAAGCGACTTACAGCTGTAATTGCAGCAAAAGGTGGCGCTACAAAGTGTTAACTTAAGGGGGCTGAATAATTTTGCACGCCCAATTTTTCAGTTTTTGATTTGTTAAAAAAGTTTGAAATATCCAATAAATGTCGTTCCACTTCATGATTGTGTCCCACTTGTTGTTGATTCTTCACAAAAAAATACAGTTTTATATCTTTATGTTTGAAGCCTGAAATGTGGCAAAAGGTCGCAAAGTTCAAGGGGGCCGACTACTTTCGCAAGGCACTGTATATGCATATTTGAGCTTTTATGGCTGAGTAGCAGGCAGTTTAATTTGGGCACGCTTTTCATCCAAAATTCCAAATGCTGCCCCCTACCCTAGAGAAGTTAAAGTAACTAACTTTGGCCTTCCGGATTGCCTGAGTGCACTTATTTCTCATTTGCCTGAATGAGAGCCAGTCAGCCTACACATGTGTCGAGCCTTTCGCCAAATGGAATTCTTGAGGTGGAGTAATTCTGCTCTGAGCAGCCATTACAAACACAGGCTGTGAAACAGTGAACACTACGGTCATTAGCCTTTCTGGGTGTTTGGAGTCATGCCTTGTGGGATTGGTAATAATCTGAGAAAGATTTAGGGAGTCCCATTGCTTTACAACTTGGTCAGGTGGTTTAAGCATGTCCCAGTTGAAGGGAGGGAGGTAGATGGAAGGGGAGAGAGGGAGGTGGAAGGTTATGGAGGGAGGGAGGGTATGGATGGATGGATGGAGAGAGGTGGAAGGGTAGAAAACACAATGACTTGGGGGTAAAACAAAGGCTTCATTACTAAGCAGTCTATGCAATACACCACACACACCATTAGATTTGCAGACATAAAAAACATCTAACCTCATTTACCCAGACTCCCATTCAACACAGTTTGTATTGTCTCCAGCTCCATCATTCCCAGTCCAGGGTTTTCCCAATGGGTATCCGGGGTATCCCATGAGAGCTGAATCCTCCCAGCCCTCTCTAACTGACGATCCCCATGGCCACAGCCTCATGGGCCTGGATGACCAGGTAAGATTGACCCCTCACCGCTCCATTGTAGTTTTCACATTCTCGTGACGAACCGAGCTGCACTGTAACCGCTGGTTACTCCTCACCTCGCAATGTGTGTAATATCCTCTCTGAGTCCTTGCTAATCTTGCTCTCGCTCTTTCTCTTTCTCGCTCTCTTTCTCTCTCCCCATCTCTGCAGGTTCACACCTATATGAATACTGTTACTGTGGATGGGGAACTCTCCAGTCGACACTGTGTACACTCTCTACCTGAGGTGCGGCCCTCCTTCAACGAGTCAACCCGAGGAGCCATGCCTGTCGGGGGCCAAGGAGGTGGGAAGGCCAGCATGCACTGCTGCCCACTGGAGGAACAACGCAAGGAACCCCAGGTATTTCTCCAGCCCTCCTCTCAGGAGGTCAAATTCATGCTGGGACCCACCCCTGCACAGCGCCACCTGCTAGAGAGGGAGAGGCACGGGGGCCACAATCCCCATCTCATGCTGCCTGTAGAGGGCACCACAGGCTCAGAGGCAGAGGGGGACGAGCCTCCTCTGCACTTGTGCAACTCCCACTCCTACCACCACCCTCACTATCACCATGTGATGCACCGGCACCCTGGCCATGAGCACCAGGAGGGCTGCCAGGGCAGCCAGCTCACCTATGAGAACATCAACGGCCTGAGAGGGGGGCGCCGGATGAGACTCAGCCCCAGCAGCGTGTCCCAGTCTGTGGGCTCCAGCAGCAGCAGTAGCACCACCGGAGACAGTCACGCACAATCACACCCACACCCCCTCCAACCGCACCCCCACGGCCCATCCTCTCTGCCACCTCAGGGGTACCCCTGTGAGCGGGGCGTAGGGATGGGCGGAGGTCACCGGCGGACAGCTCTGCTCAACTATGAGAACCTGCCGTCGCTGCCACCGGTGTGGGAGTACCGCGCCCTGCATAGAGACGAGGAGCAGGATGAGGATGACGAGGAACAGGATGAGGAGGAGTACGAGGAAGAGGAAGAGGATTTTGACGAGTACGAGTTTTCAGAGGGTCCTGGGACACCCAACGGGTACCACCAGGAGGGGCTGGGGAGGGGGGGGATCCACCGTGACGCCCTGCAGAACTATGTCAACACAGAGCAGGCCCAGCCCAGCCGGCTGCGACATGCCTGCCCCCCTCACCTCCAGACCTGCCACCCCCAGTCGGACCGTGGCGGACGAATATTCAGCTTTGATTTCCGTAGGCGGCCGGGAGGAGGGTTTGGTCGGGGAGAGGGCTGTGAACACGGTCATATGACCCCATCGAGGCAGCTCAACTATATCCAGGTGGACCTCAATGCAGAACTGCCATGCCAGGCCCTCGGTGGGGGTGGAGGGGAAGCCCAATCTCAGCACCAGCCACTACAGCCACAGCACCAGCGCCTGCCACCCCTCAAATGTGGCCCCCAGCAGGCCCCACGGCGCAGTGAGTTCTACGCTGTGATCGACCTGAAGAAGACAGCAGCCATGTCCAACTTGCAGAAAGCCCTCCCCCGGGACGATGGGACGTCGAGAAAGACTCGCCACAACAGCACAGACCTGCCTCTGTAGACGCAGTGAGGAGGAGGAGACAGAGAAAAATGAAGGGAGGGAGAAGAGAGAGAAACAGGCTTGGTTGGACAGACTGGTATAAGTAACTCAGCAGCACACTGGACCCCTCACTCTCATCCAGCCATCCGACTGTCCTTTTCTGTCCTGTTCTGTCCTGACCTGACCAGTTGGATCATATACAGGTACCTAATTAGAAAACTAATTGAAACCTATCCGTACAAATTCCACTTGATGGAGCGAGATTGGTTTGAAGTTGCAATATTATTATGGGTCACTTTCTGACTGGTGAGATGCTGTCTGAGTTAGCAGCAGAAACCTTGGTCGTGGTTGGCTGGGTTTATGGTTAAAGCCTTTAGCTGCCATTGTTTTTTGGTCCTCATTCCATTATCATTCAGTGTTGTTGTTTTATTTATTTTACGTCCCTGTTTACGAACATGGACTACTATCGAGTACAGGTTTACTAGTCCACATTGTTAAATTGACAGAACATTTTCTGATATGAAAAATAGTTTATTATTCCCTCAATTGTATTCTAATAATGTGCGTTCTTCACCTCACAAGCACTTCTTTTGGCCCAGTGACTGATAGAAAGGACAGATGATGATATATATTTATAACTATCTGCCTTCAGGAATTAGTACAGATCAGTACAGTTTGCACATAATCCTTTGGAATTGTAAAATCGTACATCCTATCGAGTATTATATTTTGAGTCTAAAAAAGACCTCACAGCAGATTTCTTTTTTTTATGTATCAATTTTCTCTCTCCTCAAGATTAAATATACATTTTTCACGTTGAAATTGTATTTCAAATGGAAATAATAGTTGTCCTTCATATAATGATAGTGTGTTGATAGACGTTCAGCATCCTCTACTGCCCCCCTACACACAGATTATTGAATTGACCTCTGACCACATATCATTCCCACTTGAATAAGGAATCCATATCTAATTCCTAAACTATGCTTACCTTTGCACTTTTTACCTTCGGGGTCAGACACTGGCCACTGATGTCCCCACAGTTCAGAATCCCTCTGCTCTAGAGTAACAGTAAGGTTGTGCTTTGACAAACTCCTTAGAGATGGTGATGTCATCACACAGGCCCAAACTATGTATGGATGTTGTTGTTTTTGCAACATTATAGAGACCAATAGCAACTGGAATTTTTCAGAGCAGAATTTGATAATGGCTTGATAATAACCTCACATGAAAAGTAAGTCTTCTTGTTTACTAATTTAGTAAGTATCAGATTGGTAACTGAGGGTCTGAGGGGAATATATCACTATGTGTAATGTTAGCTATTTATGGAAAGTCTATCAGTGAACATTTGACTGAGGATATTATTTTATTTATTAATTCATCGAGATGTCTATATTGTGATTGTTTTGCAAAAAAATGTGACGACCAGTTTTTCATAATCCAGTCAGTTGGTGATTTGGAGACCAAAGTATCACCAGTCATCAGCAGACTGTCTGTGACACCATTGTAATACCATTGTTATGCCTGTAATTAATAACAATACATTCTGAAGAAGACTGTATTAACATATTAAAGTGCCAAATCTTTACTGTTACCTGTATGAACATTATGAATCAAATCAATGTTCCATTAGGATTTGTAGAAAACTTGAGGGCTAAGAGGCAAGAAGGAGTTAGCCTACATGTCAAAAACAAAAGAAAAGTTGGAGTTCAAGGGCCAGTTTATTAGGTACATCTATCTAGTACCGGGCCTGACCCCCCTTTGCCTCCAGAACAGCCTGAATTCTTCTGGGAATGGAAACGTTGCTCAATTGGTATCAAGGGATTTTGCATGACGCAAAAGGAACCGGGTTTTGTGGGATCAGGCGTAAAAAAAATAAAAAATAATAACTCCTCAATTTTCCAGTGTGCCCACCGGGGACGCTTCTTCTTGTTTTTTTCTTCTTGTTTTTAGCTGATAGGGGTGGAACCCGGTTTGGTCGTCTGCTGCAATGGCTCATCCATGACAACGGCCGATGAGTTGTACATTCCGAGATGCCGTTCTGAACACCACTGTTGTACTGCCCTGTTATTTGCCTATTTGTGGCCCCTCCTTTAACCTCTCATCAACAAGCTGTTTTCACCCACAGGACTGCCACTGACTATAGATGTTTTTAGTTTTTCGCACCATACTCTGTAAACCTTAGACACTGTCGTGCATGAAAAGCCCAGGAGGCCGGCCGTTTCGATCATATCACGCTGAAAGTTGCTTAGGTCACTCGTTTTGCCCAATTCTAACATTCAATTGAACAGTAACTAGATGCCTGTCTGCCTGCCTTATATAGCAAGCCACGGCCACGTGACTCACTGTAGGAGCGAACCATTTTCGTGAACGGTGTGGTGTACCTAATAAACTGGCTCTGAGTGTATGTATCAAGAGTAGGAGTGCTGATCTAGGATCAGGTCTCCCCTGTCAATGTAACCATATTCATTGTGATCTAAAACGCTGATTCTTGATATATATGGCCACAGGGTTTAAATTGTTAACCCTGTGTACTCCTCCTCATGAATCTCTCTAGCTGATTCTTAACTGGGCAAGAAAGACACATTTCATCTCATAGGCTAGGTTATACATCGACAGCCATATTAGAGTGAGACAAAGGATTGGTTGGATCTATCCAGTCATCACAACTCTGCTGGTTTTATGCTGCTATAAACATATTGAGACAATATGTAAGCTATTTGTCACAGAAGTTCAGACCGTAAGAAGAGGTCGGGGTGGTAGTGGCTGTGCAGGATTGTACACCATATTGTTTAGTATATGGAACTACCATTATCTTATTCTTCACTCAAGATCACTGCATATGGGCTACTGGTATGGAAAGAAATGTGTTTTTAATTCAAGGAAGTTGTAATTTCTCATTTCCATTTCTTATTTCTCATTGGTGTGATAATCATCCTATCAAACCTTGTTTTCATTACGATCTGGCTGTCTAATCTGAAGTAAAGTGGCTGAAGGTGCAGCACAGGCCTAGCAACTATAATCCACATAACTGTATTTCATCTGATGGAAAAAAGATATGTAGGTCTACTCACTGTGGGCATTTTTCAGACAGGGATATATCCATTTGTACACATCTTTTCATGGTACATTTTAAAGGGTGTTTACATTTCGCAATAATGGTTTAATAGAGTTGTATTGATTGAGATGAGGTTTATTCAGTCCAATGTGTGTGAGGTTTGAGGTGTTTTGTTGATGGATCTGCAGGTCTGTTGTACTTGATCCCTATTTTTATGTGAATCGACATTGTAACTAAGACCTTCCTCTGTCAGGCCGCCTGTTGATAATAATACAACTTTATTGTATACATGCTTAAATTAGAATGTGGAAAAATGCATGTTTCTGTTTTCTTGATTGTCTTATATACAGCAGATGTGCGCTTATTTTACACCTGACTTAACTGTGCCATAAGGGACTGTTGCCAAGCTTTCTGCTAGATGTGTGTGGGTGGCTCTTGAATGTTGAAGCCTTTTAAAGGGCCAGGTTAGGTATCAGGAGGCGTATGGCCAAGATATCTGTGTACTGTATTTGACTGTTGATCTAGGCCCATTCATTAGTCAGTCATTGTTATCAATTTGGTACACAGGAATAGTACCTTAAGATGTGGAAGTGTACCCTATACTAAAGTCATACTGTATCTTGTTATATCAATGTTGTCACATTGATGTACCTTCAAAATGAGAGAAAGGATTAAGGATTGGCCAGTAGTGCTAAGCGATTAGTCGACATTTCGGGTTTATGTTAAGTTTTTAATTAACATAGGCTCAATTATTTTAATTCTATTTCGTAAATATTTTTTCTTGCTCTTACCAGAGAAAGATGCCAAAGCAAGAGGTTTCACTGTCGCCAAAATATGTCCAACATAAGCCCAATTCCTTTCTATGGCCTTATTTAGGACTTAAGCTTGTCGCTTGCCTTACGGGTTTTGGGACAACGACACCCATTGTTAGTGCGGAGACTTCATTACGTATTGATCTCTGGCTCAACTTGGGGTTTGTCTTCAGAGATCAAGTATGAACTGTGGGACGTTGCAGGGAGGGGGTAAATAACTACAATGACCAGAATCTTTTGCGCCTTCAGCGGCCTGTTCACATTGGTTCAAGCCTGTGGGACCGGCCGAATTAGAAGGAAGGGAAAGACAGAAGTTCATAGAACACTTCACGAATGAGGGAACAGTTGTTTAGGTATCTACCCGACCGACAATTAATCGAATCAATAATAGTTGTTATTCATCAGTCTTAAAAGTGTGCCTTATCTACTTTGAAGAACTACTAGGCTGCTAGCCTAAATAGGATGACTCTTTGGGGAGCACAGAGATAGATGGCTGGCTGACTGGCTGCTAATGTGATGACAATTTGGGATTAAATAATAAATCATAAAAAATTATAAACTGGGTGGTTTGAGCCCTGAATGCTGATTGGCTGACAGCCGTGGTATACCACGGGTGTGACAAAACACTTATTTTTACTGCTCTAATTCCGTTGGTAACAGTTTATAATAGCAATAAGGCACCTTGGGGGTTTGTGATATATGGCCAATATACCACGGCTAATGGCTGTGTCCAGGCACTCCACGTTGCGACGCGCTTAAGAACAGCCCTTAGCCATGGTATATTGGCCATATACCACACCCACTATATTTATTGCTTAAATATACACTACTGAAATATTTGATTAAAGATGGTGCATTAAAAAGTGGTAAATAGTCATGGGCAGTCACTACCATCATTTGGGTTTTAATAATGAAATAATAAAGTCATCGTACTAAAAACAAATATGGAATATACTCTACCAAAATATGTTATTTAAAGATGCACTATGCAGAAATCGCACTGGCATTTCCTGGTTGCTAATATTCTAATAGTTTGCCTAATTTCAGTTTATGTATAAATCGCTGTGAAATATATTTTCCAAAACCAAAAATATTGTATTTTCAGCTGTTTGAAGCTGGTGTACAAAACCGAAAGTAAAAGACGCATAACTACATTTAAGAATGATTTGAATAAAAATAGTTAACATAAAACCGATTTACTGCTTTTTAGACTTGCTTTCAATGACAATGACAGACCACAGCTTAATAAGTGATAGTAATAGGCAGTCACTACCATCAATTGTTGTTTTCTGTGTTTTTACAGCATTCAACCCACATTAATGTTTTAAAAAAATCGAAAACCGTGATTATTTTCTCAAACCGAAACCAAACCGACTTCAAAAAGCACTTATCGCTCAGCACTACTGGCCAGTAACACATGACTTATGTTTGAATTAGAAAACACTTAATTAAGGCCCAATATATGGCTAATAAGACTTAATAAAGACCTTTATGAGCTATGTACAGCATATACACCAGAGGAGCCTGGTGGGAGGAGCTAAAAGAGGACGGGCTCATTGTAATGAATGGAATTAATGGAACGTATCAAACATGGAAACCACATGACTGACTCCATTCCATTGATTCCATTTCAGCCATTGCAATGAGCCCATCCTGCTATAGCTCCTTCCACCAGCCTCCTCTGATATACACACGTATAAACTACAACTTAGTGGCTAATATGTGTATCTTAAAATAACGTTTTACCATAATTTAATTCAAACAACAGGTTTTTGCCCTCTTTTCTGTAAATTCATTACAACTGCCTGACAGGCAGATCGCCATCAAGTGGTGTTTCTTGCCACAATGATGGGGATTATGGGAAAATACGTCATTTTCCTTCCACAGCCCCTCGAAATGCCACTCTAGGTACGTAATGCACTTAGTGCCATAATGTTACCAAGGTACTAACAAAGTAGCTCAAAATCTACGAAATGTTACAGTGACTTCGTACTGTAGTTTCTAAATGTTTTTGTTTTGTTTATTTATTTATTTACTATTGAATGCATGTGTGATATCCACTGGTGGGTGACGATGATATTGACAGGAGTCCGTTATTTTCATCCAGTCACATGCTAAGCTAACACTCTTCTATAAGACCAGATCAATGGAAACCTGTTGAACCTGTATGTTAATGGTGATAATAATATATATGTGATGGAATTTGTGCTGATTGGTTGATAGAAATTTTGGGTGGGCCAAACTAATTGACTGTGATGTACACTAATATTGACTGAGTGCCAAATGTCCTTGAGTACTATGACTTTGACCAAAGGTCAGGGACACACCTTGCTGAGACTCACCAGGAACTCTATAGGACTCTCCTTGAGAGACACCCTCTGGTCTTGGTTTTACCTGCGGTATGAATGTAATAAGCAAAGAGAGACTCTGTATAGATGAAGGGCAACTATGCTTAATGTTTCTATCCTTGCTGAAAACAGAAAAGTGAGTGTTCAAAAGTTTTCTCAACTTAAAAATTTGCTATGCGAGTTTCTTCTTCGTATATATATTTGCATTTCTTGTAAGTATGTGTCTCTCGGTATGTACATAATATATATGGGTATGATGCAGTGAAGGTCTTCTCTTGTCTTCATTGGAGCTACTGTAACTAAGCTATTTTTGCTACATCTGTTGAAATGTGGAAAGATGAAACTCATAGCATCTCATTATATTTGGGGAATAAAAAATGTCATAAACCATGTTATCTGTACCCCCCCTGTCCCTGTCCCTGTCCCAATACAAAACTAAACAGGCATGCCATTTGGTAAATGAAACTATTTTGATGAATGCCATAATGGTGAATACATGCCGTTTGGTGAGAATTCTGGTATATAAACCATTGAAGAGTGTGACTTGTACGAAAAATATGTATGTGACTAAAATGTAATGTCAACATTAAAATGAAGCTGTAAAGAACATAGTCATCAAAATAACATTTTAATCCGAAGCAGTTTATTTTTTTACACTGAATCATTCCATTGGAGGAAATGATCAATAGCTGCCTGTATCTGTTAAAATTGCCCTCAGTAAGATTGGAGTATTTACATTTCAATGGAATATTACTTCATAATAATCTTGTTTTACAAAGAACCTGAAATTCAACATTACATACATTTTTAGACTGCTTTTGGCAGGTGAAATATTGTTTACTACCTTACTTTGAGCATGCACTTGGTGTCTGCCTGTGTAACATGTTTTATCATTTTTTTTGTACAGAGAGCATGGTCTTGTAAGTACTAGAGATTTTGATCCAGCTGTAAATATGCTTTATATAGTTGCCTTGCTGTGTTGATATGTCTGTCTTGTTTCATGGCTAATGATCCATTGTGTCAAAAAGAGGAATCTCACAAATAAAGAAGAGCTTTTATTGTTTTTACTCCGTTTGGTGTAAGTAATATAAGATGCTAGAGGAAAGGTTCCAACTGATCTTAGGATCCATAGTTCATGTTTGTAGTGTTAACAGAAGAACACATCCTGTGTAACAGAAGCTAACATTGTGAATGTTATTGAGCATTGACATCCTATAGGCCAGTGTTCCTGAGGTGACACTAGTTTGGTCACTTCTACAGTGCTATTTTGAAGCAGCCCCCCAAGGAGGAAAGATTGTAGAAGTAGCTTACCAGTCCCTGATCAGAGTATATGAGCAGAATGTGCCCAATTTGAATGGAACGTGGAGCAAGATTCCCAAAGGCTAGATTGTCAGCCTTCTCGCCCGCTCACTTCAGGAGCTCAGGGCATGCCTGCCTCAGCATTTTTTTATTTTACCTTTATTTAACTAGGCAAGTCAGTTAAAAACAAATTCTTATTTCCAATGACGACCTAGGAACAGTGGGTTAACTGCCTTGTTCAGGGGCAGAACGACAGATTTTTACCTTGTCGGCTTGGGGATTCAATCTTGCAACCGTTACTAGTCCAACGCTCTAACCACTAGGCTACCTGCCGCCCAATTTGCAGTCTACTTGTGTGTTGCTAATAGCCCCTTACTTTAGCTACTGTCATGGAGTTTGCTAAATATTTTCATAAAGAAACTGATAAAACACACAGGTGCTAAATCAATGTGACTTACAAAGATGAGGACCAAGAGCAAGAGAGGGAGTGCGGTGATGTAGTGTCCACTGTTATGTGTAAGGCTTGGATACCACCTGCTTGTACACTCTAAAAATTAGTGGTTCAACAAGGGTTCTTCTAAGAGCCTCAAAGTTCTTCAAAGAACCTTAGGGTTCTTGGCACTGAAAATTGCCCCCAAAAGTTTCTTCCAAGTACCCCATAGGAGGTGGGGTTCATCGAGGTTGGGTGTTTTTGCAGGAACCTAACTGCCCAACTGAAACATTTGGATTTGAATTTGAAAGGACAGCAGGTGCAGGCACTTAATTGGAAAATGTTAAGATCTCCTCAATTTAAGGTAAGGTTTGTACCTTGTATTATAAAAATGGATATTGCTTTATGATGATACCATATATATTTTCATATTTGTGCAAATCATTCTAAAACAAAATGGACACCACAATTCAATGGATATTAATCAACAAAGAGCTAAGAATATGTAGGCTATAAGAATATTTTGAAGTCTAGCTGTATTGGGTGCAAGTGACTGATCTGCTCACTTTTGTGTGTAGGTCTGTAGGTGTACAGATGAGGAGGCATACAAAGGTATGTGTATTGGTTTTGGTATGTTATGCAGAGCACATTTACCATCCTCCTCCCTTACCTCTTCAATGAATATCCCATAGGCCTCTACATTATGGACAAGGTATGGGTGTGGAATTTTTTTTTCATTCACATTTACCACAAAGACCAAGGTACAGTTGAAGTTGGAAGTTTACATACACCTTAGCCAAGTACATTTAAACTCAGTTTTTCACAATTCCTGACATTTAATCCTAGTAAAAAAAAACAACCCTATTTTATGTAAATTAGGATCACCACTTTATTTTAAGAATATGAAATGTCAGAATAATAGTAGAGAATGATATATTTCAACTTTTTTTTCTTTCATCACATTCCCAGTGGGTCAGTTTACATACACACTCAGTATTTGGTAGCATTGCCTTTATATTGTTTAATTTGGGTCAAATATTTTGGGTAGCCTTTCACAAGCTTCTCACAATAAGTTGGGTGAATTTTGGCCCATTCCTCCTGACAGAGCTGGTGTAACTGAGACAGGTTTGTAGGCCTCCTTGCTCGCACACACTTTTTCAGTTCTGCCCACCCATGTGCTATAGGATTGAGGTCAGGGCTTTGTGATGGCCACTCCAATATCTTGACTTTGTTGTCCTTAAGCCATTTTGCCACATCTCTGGAAGTATGCTTAGGGTCATTGCTCATTTGGAAGACCCATTTGCGACCAAGCTTTAACTTCCTGATTGATGTCTTGAGATGTTGCTTCAATATATCCACATAATTTTCCTACCTCATGATGCCATCTATTTTGTGAAGTGCACCAGTCCCTCCTGCAGCAAAGCACCGACACAACATGATGCTGCCACCCCTGTGCTTCACGGTTGGGATGGTGTTCTTCGGCTTGCAAGCATCCCCTTTTTCCTCCAAACATAATGATGGTCATTATGGCCAAACAGTTCTGTTTTTGTTTCATCAGACCAGAGGACATTTCTCCAAAAAGTATGATCTTTTTCCCCATGTGCAGTTGCAAACCGTAGTCTGGCTTTTTTATGGCGGTTTTGGAGCAGTGGCTTCTTCCTTGCTGAGCGGCCTTTCAGGTTATGTTGATATAGGACTCGTTATACTGTGGATATATATACTTTTGTACCTGTTTCTTCCAGCATCTTCACAAGGTTCTTTGCTGTTGTTCTGGGATTGATTTGCACTTTTCGCACTGAAGTACATTCATCTCTAGGAGACAGACCGCATCTCCTTCCTGAGCGGTATGACAGCTGCATGTTCCCATGGTGTTTATACTTGTGTACTATTGTTTGTACAGATGAACGTGGTACCTTCAGGCGTTTGGAAATTGCTCCCAAGGATGAACCAGACTTGTGGAGGTCTACAATTTTTTTTTCTGAGGTCTTGGCTGATTTCTTTAGATTTTCCCATGATAAGCAAAGAGGCACTGAGTTTGAAGGTAGGCCTTGATATACATCCACAGGTACACCTCCAATTGACTCAAATGATGTCAATTAGCCTATCAGAAGCTTCTAAAGCCATGACATTTTCTGGAATTTTCCAAGCAGTTTAAAGGCACAGTCGACTTAGTGTATGTAAACTTCTGACCCACTGGAATTGTGATACAGTGAATTATAAGCGAAATAATCTGTCTGTAAACAATTGTTGGAAAGATGACTTGTGTCATGCACACAGTAGATGTCCTAAACGACTTTCCAAAACTATAGTTTGTTATCAAGAAATTTGTGGAGTGTTTGAAAAACGTGTTGTAATGACTCCAACCTAACTGTATGTAAACTTCTGACTTCAACTATATGAATACTGTTGTGTGCATGTTTTCTTAATTTTTGGGGGATTCACAGACTTCACTCTCCCTACACCTCTGATGAATATAACAGGAAACCTGTTCAATCACCATGCACTGCAACATCATTCTGGCTATGGATATGGAGAACATCAACACGCCAGAAAATATACCCATTATACATGAGGCTGTGCTGGGAGTTTACCTCATATTTAGATTTTTTAATTGTGCTTTGCCTCTTAAATCATAATAAACAATGACACCTATAATATTATGTTATTGTTGTTATTTTTATGGGGAGGGGGTAGTATTAGGGGAGGGGGTAGTTCAAAAATGAACCCCAAAAGGAACCATTAAAATGAGTTCTTAAAAAAGGTTATTCTAAGAACTTATTGGGGTTTCCACACAGTTTCAATTTGAACAACCCCGGAAGGATACTCCTGGAACCTTTTTTTGTGTTTAGAGTGCACCTTTGAACTACATTATGTATGATATGTAATGTTTAGCTTTAATATTTCTCTGCAGTATTAATCCCAGTGTTGGGTAGCATCTGAGAAGTCCATCCAGTTTGTTTCCAAACCAGTGGATTAAATGTTAATGACACAAGCTGGTGAACATACAGTACATGTATGTCTGATTCACACTATAGGGCCAACCCAAACTGTACTATGCTGGCTCATATATTTTCTTTTCACATTGTTCTGTTCAGACTGGTTCCAGCAACTATGGTGGATACTTAACCAGGCCAACTCAGTAACATAGTCAAAAGTTTACACCTGCACCTTAATTTTCTGTGAATGAATGGCATTTCAAAATAATTTTGCCAACTGAGAACCGTACTTGAAAAAATTGTACCTTGACACGAACAAAAACTGCAGTAATGTATTCAATTAAAATGTGTTATGTATACTGTACATCTTAAAAAAACACAGATAAGTTTCTTGTTTTACAAAGATATAATAGGGAGAGAATGGATTGTTGACTAAATATGTTTAAATAACAACATAATAAGTGGTCCATGATCAGCATTTCCCGATTACCAAATAACCAAAGCCTAATGACCAGCTCTGCCATACCAGAGACAGCTCAGCTTATCTGGTTTAGTTGTTAGCGACTTTGCCAATCTCAATGACCCCAACAGCTCGGTCCCAGTGGAAAAGTACTCCCAGGAAATGATTCTGTGTTGTTTTCCTCTGTAGCAGCTCTTACCACAATAACAAGCTCATACAACAGGCCTGACTGGCTATCCGTTTATTTGTGCTATACTTTTTTCAGCCTCCTCCATCACCCTATTCTCAAGGCAATGTATGAAGATTATGATGAAAGGGTGAAGGGTAGTTACTAAGAATGAATTGTTTGACTAGTTTGTTGTGATTGTTGGTCTAGGCTACTCATGACATCTCTGCTTTGTTCTGGGTATGCAGCAGCTTAGGAGCATGCTGTCTGAGGGGAATACTGATCAGTCTGCTGTTACAGCACAGACCCAGACCACTGCGAGGATGGGGGAGGAGACAATGGTAATGGAGGGGTAAGTACGTTATTATGTTTGTTCTGCATATTTCACTCTACAGTATCCAAATGGTTTAGTATTGTCAGGTAATTGTGCTATATAGCCATACATTTTAACCTGAAAGTGAGAAAAATGTCCACTGTTGGTAATCCTACATGGGCAAATTAATGAAGCTTACTACTGGTGCCAAGTAAGGATCAGCTGAGTAGTTTTAGGCTGTTACACACTGGGAGAACAATGGATGCAAAATTAGAACTTCCCCAGACACTTGTGAGAATACCACGGGACTAAGGTATCTCTGTGCGCAACCTGAAGATACAGCATTATCTATGCCCGACTCCTTGCAGATGACGGAACGCCTATTGGCACCAAATCACTTTAAAGAGGTGGGGTGTTGTGGTTCACTAGGTTCAGAAAGTACAGAGTGAGTGATTAGGTTCAGAACGTACAGAGTGAGTGATAGGCAATTTAATTGGAAATTAAGCAATGAGAACATTTATCAAATTTGGTGCTTGTCTTTATGATTTTTAACAAACACCTAAATAAACAAGGTTTCGGTATAATTTTATTAACCCAAAGACTGCTGTGTGCTGGTGACCATGACTAGAAATTTCCCAAAGGATCACAGTCATAACCTGCCTGCCCAGGACATCAGTCTGGTGAAGGGCCAAAAGAAGAGCCAGTTGCTGCTAGACCGTGGCCAGTGGGCCAACAAGCTAGAGTTCCTCTTGGCCGTGGCAGGCACCTTGGTGGGGCTGGGGAACTTGTGGAGGTTCCCATATCTGTGTTACAAAAATGGAGGAGGTAAGGGACGCTACCGCACGCTCGAGACAACTGCACACTTTGTCTGAACACTGCTACTGCATTTACACTAGGGTCATGGACTAAGTGAACTTGATTGCCATGTCAACACCATGGGAAAGAATAACCTTGCTATTCGTATTATTTATGTTTATCTTAATTAATATTTGACTTGATATGGTTGTAAGGTACTGTACTGTCTTTCCCCACAGGTTTCATTATGATCATAGTGGGTGTAGTTGGTGACACTTTACATTAAGGTACCTTTTAAGGGAGTTATAACTGTTTATAAACTACATATTAATTAACTAATGATTAAATGTCTTGGAAACACTTTAACCCTATAGAGTCTAAAACCTTCCAACCTAACATATGGAATTGTTTTAAGATGGTCATACTAAAGATCATTTAGCTATTTGAAAAAATCGAAAGGAAGTTTGTTCTGAAGTGTCTGTCTTATATCTGAGAGATATAAGAAAGACCAGGAAACTATTAGAATAGTTTTTTACATGTATTTATCTCCTTATTTTCAGCACTAAACTACAATATCTCCATATATAATTCCACATATGTTTAAAACTGGTACCAGGGACCTTCAGACAAATCTTGTGGCTTGTGGCTTGTGGGAGAAAACCATCAAGTTCGTGAGAGTCTCATCTTTAAATGTTTTTGTGAAAATACCAATTTTCGGGAAGTCTCATGGTCTGACAAACACTGCTCCAGTTCTGCCACTTTTTCACTGGAAGGATGATATCTGCGGATGTGATGGATTGAGACGCAGCCCATGCAAAAAAAAAACAGATATCTCTAGCTTGAACAGACGGATTTTGATAGGGATTTTTGTATTATGTTAATTCGATTTCCATGGGGGCGAGGAAATTGTAGGTTAAGGATTAAGGGTACCTTGTGTTACCTGAGCTTGTAAAATTTGTATAGCTTGTGAAATTGAAGCAACATTTGATCTCCTCTGGTATGGCTTGATAGGAAATGTTTGATACCGATACCTACATTGAATGCATTAAATAGGTGTGGGGTGTGAACAGTAAAAGGGGAAACAAGTATTAAGATCACTTTATTGCACACAAGGTCTTTACTAACTTCCGCTTTTAACCCAACCCCTCTGAAAATTGTGTGGGGTGCATAGCTCAAGGGCACAACGGCAGACAATGGCATGAAGGAATTGATACCAGCAACCCTCTGGTTGCCAGCTCACTTCCCACCAGATTATTCCCGTCAGACCCAGCATATATTTATATCAGTGGGTAGGTAGAGACAAAAAATGAAGGTATGGCACATTGCACAAGCCCTGCATGTTTAAAATATCCTATTGGATATCAGAGCGGCGGTACCTCACCAGCACTACCAGCATTACGACCAGGAATACGACTTTCTCAAAGCGGATCCTTTGTTCGTATCACCCAGGGCAATTGAACTGATTCCAGAGGCCGACCCAAAACAACGCCGGTAATCGGAGCGGTCTTCTAGTCCGATTTAGGAGGCGCGCACACCACCCACCGCTCCCGAGTATATTACTTGCTAATGTTCATAAATATCATGGATAATAAAATTGACGAGCTCAGGTCAAGGGTTGCTTTCCAGAGAGACATCAGGGATTGTAACATACTGTGCTCTGTTTCACGGAAACATGGCTCTCTCGGGATATACTGTCTGAATTGGTCTAGCCATCTGGATTCTCAGTTCATCGCGCCGACAGGAATAAATATCTCTCCGGGAAGAAGAAGGGCAGGGGTGTTTCGTGATTAACGACTCATGGTGTAATTGTGATAACATACAGGAACTCAAGTCCTTTTGCTCACCTAGAATATCTCACAATCAAATGCCGACCGTATTATCTCCCATTATATTATTAATTTTCTTCGGTTATAGTCATAGCTGTGTATATCCCCCCCTCTAGCCGATACCACGATGGCCCTCAAGGAACTTCACTGGACTTTATGCAAACTGGAAACAATATATCCTGAAGTTGTATTTATTGTAGCTGGGGATTTTAACAAAGCAAATTTGAGTAAAAGGCTGCCTAAATTCGATCAACATATTGATTGTAGTACTCACGCTACTATATCACTCGACCACTGTTACTCTAACTTTCAGGATGAAAGTGCGAACCACCGCATTTAACCATGGCAAGGTGACTGGGAATATGGCAGAATAGAAACAGAGTAGTTATTTCCTCCGCAAGGAAATCAAACAGGCAAAACGTCATTATAGAGACAAATTGGAGTCTCAAGTCACACGCTCAGACACGAGACGTATGTGACAGGGTCTACAAGACAATCATGGACTACAAAATGAAAACCAGCCACGTCGCGGACACCGACGTCTTGCTTCCGGACAAGCTAAACACCTTCTTTGCCCACTTTGAGGATAACACAGAGTCACTGACGCAGCCCGCTAACAAGAACTGTGGGTTCTCCTTCTCCAAGGCCAACATGAGTAAGACATTTAAACGTGTTAACCCTCGCAAGGCTGCGTCCCAGATGGCATCTGAAGCCGCGTCCTCAGAGCATGCGCAAACCAGCTGGCTGGTGTGTTTATGGACATATTCAATCTCTGCGCAACAGCACCTCTTCAACCACAGGAGGCTGAAGAAATGTGGCTTGTCACCTAAAACCCTCACAAACTTTTACAGATACACAATTGAGAGCATCCTGTCGGGCTGTATCACCGCCTGATACGGCAACTGCACCGCCCGCAACCGCAGGGCTCTCCAGAGGGTGATGCGGTCTGCCCAACGCATCAACGTGCGCAAACTACCTGCCCTGCAGGACACCTACGCCAGCACCCAATGTCACAGGAAGGCCAAAAAGTTAATTAAGGACAACAACCACCCGAGCCACTGCCTGTTCACTGAGTTATCATCCAGAAGGTGAGGTCAGTACAGGTGCGTCAAAGCTGAGACTGAGAGACTGAAAAACAGCTTAATGTCACTTTAATAATGTTTAATCTAATAATAATAATAATCTTGCATTACTCATCTCATATGTATATACTTTATTCTATACTATTCTACTGTATCTTAGTCTATGCCACTCTGACATTGCTTGTCCATATATTTATATATTCTTAATTCCATTGCTTTACTTATTGTGTGTATTGGGTATATGTTGTTTTTTTTGTTAGATATTACTTGTTAGATATTACTGCACTGTCGGAGCTAAAGCAGAAGCATTTCGCTAATAACATCTGCTAAACACGTGTATGTGACCAATAAAATTGGATTGGCTTGGTTTTAAAATGGCTGTGTTCCAATGGGAATTTGTCCGTGTTTACAGCGCCACCATTAGGTAAAAGATTTGAAATGTTATTTTCCAACAACAACAAAAAAGACATTCCCTTTGGAACAGTAATTGGTGACATATTTTATCTCATAACAAATCGCTCAAATCTCTTTTCGGGAACCCCCCCCCCCCCTCCCCCCACCTTCATCTGAATCCTACAGTTCTTACCTTTTTAACTGTAGTAAGCATGTGTTTGTAGGACTTATAGTTGGAGACCGAAATGTACTTAATGAGGGTAGTATTAAATATTATGTGTCATTTAACAAATGCCACCAGAGGGGGTCAGAGTTTATTAAAGCAAATTTCCTGCAATTGTTCACATTTTGCATTGTCTTATGTGTGTTCATGTGATATTTGAGTGACTCAAACATTACAAGAAAATCAATGGGCTAAAAAACCTAGCTAAAAGACCTTAGCTGACATGGGCTAGTTAATCTAGATTTCTAAAAAGTTATAAATAGGAAAACTGATGATACAATACTCAATTTTGAAATTGCGCTTTGTGCATTCTACTATTACATCTTTCAGGAGTAAGTTGAAAGCCAGACTGAGTTCCTTAAAAAAAAAAACTTGCGCCCCCTAGGCCCCACAGTTTGGGAACTGCTGGTCTAGACCATGTGATTAACTTTTTATGAGGTTGGCATGAAGGGCATCCTCCACTCGGCATGTGGATCAAGTTAGGCATAACAACACTTTGTAACCTTCCTCATAGGTGCATTCCTGATTCCCTATGTTCTGTTCCTGCTCTCCTGTGGGATCCCCATGTTCCTCCTGGAGACAGCCATGGGACAGTACACCTCGCAGGGCTGCATCACCTGCTGGAGACACTTCTGCCCTCTCTTTGAAGGTTACTACTGCAATAATAGAATTTCAAATAGAATCCCTGTGTGTGTGTGTGTGTGTGTGTGTGTGTGTGTGAGAGAGAGAGAGAGAAATAATGGTAGGATATTTATAGCTGCAAGAACATTTCATTTTAGGGACCCTCATAGTACAGTATGTACTGTGCTGTGCTGATGGATTTTGTTTTGTAAATAGCAGGTGATGCCAAGGGGAAATATTCCACACAATACAGTGGGGCAAAAAAGTATTTAGTCAGCCACCAATTGTGCAAGTTCTTCCACTTAAAAAGATGAGAGAGGCCTGTTATTTTCATCATAGGTACACTTCAACTATGACAGACAAAATGAGAAAAAAAATCCAGAAAATCACATTGTAGGATTTTTTTATGAATTTATTTGCACGACGTGGCTGTTTTTCCTTTTATAGTCTGTGATTGTCTGTAGACCCTGCCACATATGTCTTGTGTCTGAGCCGTTGACTTGAGACTCCACTTTGTCTCTATACTGACATTTTAACTGTTTGAATGCCTTGCGGAGGGAATAACTACTCTGTTTCTATTCTGCCGTATTCCCAGTCACCTTGCCATGGTTAAATGTGGTGGTTCGCACTTTCAGTTTAGCGCGAATGCTGCCATCTATCCACGGTTTCTGGTTAGGGTATATTTTAATAGTCACAGTGGGTACAACATATCCTATACACTTCCTGATAAACTCAGTCACCGTTTCAGTATATTTGTCAATATTATTCTCAGAAGCTACCTGGAACATATCCCAGTCCAAAACCATCTTGAAGCGTGGTTTTCGGTTGGTCAGACCAGCATTGAATAGTCCTTAGCACATGTATTTCCTGTTTGAGTTTCTGCCTATAGCAAAGGTGGAGCAAAATGGAGTCGGGGTCAGATTTGCCGAATGGAGGGCGGGAGAGGGCCTTGTATGCATCCCGGAAGTTGGTGTAACAGTGGTCTAGTGATTTAGCAGCGCGAGTACTACAGTCGATATGTTGATTAAATTTAGGCAGCCTTTTCCTCAACTTTGCTTTGCTAAAATCCCCAGCTACAATAATTGCAACTTGAGGATATATTGTTTCCAGTTTGCATAAAGTCCAGTGAAGTTCCTTGAGGGCCGTCGTGGTATCGGCTTGATGGGGGATATACACGGCCGTAACAACATTCCCTCAAAGCCAACCTCATCAGGGTGGAAAACACAAAACCTGCAAACAGGAAACTGTGTACATTTACATTTATATTTAAGTGCACTTAGATTTACATTAGTTTTGTTTATCCCCAGGGATTGGTTATGCCACCCAGGTGGTCATTGCGTATGCTGCAGTGTCATACATCATCATCCAGGCCTGGGCCTTCTTCTACTTGTTCTCCTCCTTCAGTGCCGAGGTGCCATGGGCCAGCTGCAGAAACCCCTGGAATACAGGTAATAACAGTAACATGGGTAATAACAGTCAATAACACAGGTAATAACAGCAACATGGGTAATAACAGTCAATAACACAGGTAATAACAGTTTGTAACATGGGCAATAGCAGTTACAATTATATGCATATTGACATATACAATAGGTCAATTACACAAGCAATGACAGGTAATAACAGGTGATAACACAAGTAATAACATGTAACAGTTAAAAAACGTGTATTAATAGTTAATAACATTAATACACAGCAAATAAGTTAATTACATAGGGAATAACAATTAACCCTAAAGGACAACACACACCACGATCTTCTTCGATCTTCTGTTCGTCTGCTGCTTGTTCGGCGTGGTTTGTTTTTGGGACCACCTGCTGATGGATGTCTGGCTGCCAACATTTTTGTACGATTCTATATGAGGAATCGGTTTGCACTCACTTTGCAAATTACATCCGGCACTCTGTTCAGAGGTGCTAAGTACTATCGGTTGGCAAAAGCTATTGGTGTGTCCGAGCCTTAAAAGTGGCAACATCTTTATATACTTAAAAGTGCCAACTCCAAATTGGTAATGATTGCGAAGAGACTGTCTGTCAAGCAGTAACACATTTTTATTTTATTAACCTTTTCACACCTTTATAGTCAAATGTGATGTATGCTTTTCATGTTTTAAGTTATTTTTGATCAATATCAATCATAAAAACTTGTCATAAACCTTTGTCTGTTATTCATTCAAAGTTTTGTGTTTCTCTGATACTGAGAGGCTGAGAAATTGGCGATTGAGTTAATCTGACATACTGGTGTGAACTAAGATGGCCGCCGATATGGCTGCCGCTGCCATATTAATCTTTTGACTCTTGACTTTGAATGCTATGGGTTATCAACTCGACTTGGTGGGGAGATATTCTGGAGGGTAAATATTTTGGTATTTATATTTTTGAGCAGAGGTGGCCACAGGTCCCAGAAGTGGGGGCAAAGTTTTATTCCCCTTGGGCCCAGAGTTTTTCCTTGATGGTAAACAGGTAAAACTTCAGAACCTAGTTGTAGCAGGGATTGACTTTAAAACCTCTTAAATGTAACTACATGTAATCTAATCCACGTAATCCCCGAAAGTAATTATTTATCATGGGGACCATAAACAAGTAATGCTGCACACTACAAGCAAGGTTAAAATCTCACCTTTCTGGTAAAAATAGTTATAAATTGATGAGGTGTAGTCACTTTTGAGGAACAGTATAAATATGATATTAATATGAAAATATGAAATATTTTCTATGACTTTTTCCTATTCAACAAAACTATGAATAAGGCTTGAAATGACAATTATGCTTTCTAAATATAGTATAAACAAATTATAAAACCATTAACTAAGATTTCACCTTTTTTATGTCATGACATTCCCTCTTGGGTGAGTGACACTTATAACTGTAAAATGCATAGTTGTATGTTTAGTGTTAAAGAAAATGTGCATATTTTCTAAAGGTCTCGCTTGATCAAAACATCTGCCCCCACCACTGTGAATGTCAGACAGCCCTAGCTTGGCTTCCTGAACTCGTTGGGAACTCACCTTTCATCTCATATTAATCTTGTCCATCTATGACAAGCAAGAAGTGTTTTTTGTTTAAAACCTATGAATTATTTTAGATTAATGGCTATAAATCGATCTCTGAATATGCTATAGGGATTAAACCACTCTCTCCTACTGCGCTACGATGTAAGATGTGCAGTCGTGTGTTTCGTCAGTGGCTGGTTGGTAACCTTTTATTTGATTTTTATTTATTAAGATCCAATAGCGACAGCTAGTCTTACTTTAGGGTTAATAACATATGTAATAGCAGTTAATAACACAGATAATAACAGTTAATAAGGCTAGCAGATACCCATAGACTTCCAGTCATTGTGCTAATGCTAGTTAGCATTGGCTCGCGAAACTAACTCTAACTTACTTCATACTGGATGCAGAGACTTGATATACTCTGGGGAAGTATTGCCTCATTGCCAAAATCCTGAAGTTTCCCTTTAATAGACAAGTACAGCACAAGGATAGAACTACATACAATTAAAATAAGAATACACACTTTCCTAAATTTATGTTTAGCATTCCATACATCATGTTCTCATTATAACAGCAATGCTGCAGCCATTCATTTTCTTATGTATTGCTATCCTTCATTCTACTATTATAATTGCTTTGTCTGAGCATGTCCTGATATCCTAATCTCACAGCATCCTTGAATCCTGATATCCTAATCTCACAGCACTTGTTGTTCTGTAAACACCAGAGAGAATCTCACATCCGTATCCTTAGTTCTTCTGTTTTACGTCAATACTATGCATAATCATGTGATTCATAGATGCTACTGAATGCAAGTACACCACACACAAAAAACAAAATGGAAATGCAATAATCATGTCATGTGGAGTTTCACCAAAGTCATTAACTCCTGCTCCATTCCCCTGGCTTGAACAGAGCCACATGTCATATCGTATGGAGTAACACCAAAGTTTCACCCCTGCTATGTTCACCTGACGTGAATGCAGCAACCTTGAATTATAGGGAGGTGCACTTAAGTTTCACCCCTGCTATGTTCCCCTGACGTGAATGCAGCAACCTTGAATTATAGGGAGGTGCACTTAAGTTTCACCCCTGCTATGTTCCCCTGACGTGAACGCAGCAACCTTGAATTATAGGGAGGTGCACTTAAGTTTCACCCCTGCCATGTTCCCCTGACGTGAACGCAGCAACCTTGAATTATAGGGAGGTGCACTTAAGTTTCACCCCTGCTATGTTCCCCTGACGTGAACGCAGCAACCTTGAATTATAGGGAGGTGCACTTAAGTTTCACCCCTGCCATGTTCCCCTGACGTGAACGCAGCAACCTTGAATTATAGGGAGGTGCACTTAAGTTTCACCCCTGCTATGTTCCCCTGACGTGAATGCAGCAACCTTGAATTATAGGGAGGTGCACTTAAGTTTCACCCCTGCTATGTTCCCCTGACGTGAATGCAGCAACCTTGAATTATAGGGAGGTGCACTTAAGTTTCACACCTGCTATGTTCCCCTGACGTGAATGCAGCAACCTTGAATTATAGGGAGGTGCACTTAAGTTTCACCCCTGCTATGTTCCCCTGACGTGAATGCAGCAACCTTGAATTATAGGGAGGTGCACTTAAGTTTCACACCTGCTATGTTCCCCTGACGTGAATGCAGCAACCTTGAATTATAGGGAGGTGCACTTAAGTTTCACACCTGCTATGTTCCCCTGACGTGAACGCAGCAACCTTGAATTATAGGGAGGTGCACTTAAGTTTCACACCTGCTATGTTCCCCTGACGTGAACGCAGCAACGTTGAATCGTGTAGAGTTGCACCGTAATCAGATAAATTCCCTTGATGTGAATAAAGCTACCTTGTTTTGCTAAATTCCCCTGATGTGAATAAAGCTACCTTGTTTTGCTAAATTTCCCTGTTGTGATTATAGCTACCTTGTTTAACAATATTCCCCTGATGTGAATAAAGCTACTGTACCTTATTTCGCTAAATTCCTCTACCTTGTCAATATGAAAAATACACTTTTAAATGTATGATAAATACTCATTGATTCTTGAAGAATATAACTTATATATCCATCATGAGATTATAATTTTCTTTCTAATAGAACCCCAAATATAAGCTTGTTTTACTCCTTGTAAACAACACTGTATAGACTTAAACTGTCATTTTGATCACATGGATGGTCAGTCCTTTTTTTTTGCTTTTTGTTTTTAGTTTAGTTAAACTGTCACACTCCATGAGAACCAAAAATATAAGCTTATTTTACTCCAATGTTTGTAAACATTGTAAATGTAAACAAATACTGTATAGCCTCATAACATGGTTAAAACAGTATAAACCCAGGGTCGTTACACTACTCCCTCCTTTCAAAGAGCTCGTCCTCTCGCAATACTGTAAATTAAATATACACATTTTTGATAAGAGTATTATTAAAATTATAAATCATTTTAATAATACTCTTATCAAAAATGTGTATCTTTAATTTAATACCGTACCGTGTAACAAAATAGGGCTTTTGAGCCTGTTCTCATTTACGTTTGTGACAAAGCAGCTCATTTCTATCAAGTGACAGGGCTCTGTTATGAGCTTGTGTAAGCACCTGAGGCTGGTACCCTCTCTGCTTAAAGCATGTCACATACTGTACGCGCGTCTAAGTCGCTGAAATTGTCCAAATGGAATGTTGTTGAAAAGCCACAGGGGGTGGAAACTGTCTTCATGCAGTATGGTGTTCCGATCCATGCTTTTTCTGTAGATAGAAGTGTGTAAGTTGCTTTGGTCGTCCTTTGCGATTTTTCAGTCAATAAAGTTGATCTTGGTTTGATCACACTCCAAGCTCAGCTTCAGGTTTTCATTGGTTCAGTTATTTTATGCATGGAAATCCAACAGTTTCTGTTCAGAGTCAGAGAAGACAGAATCACTTCATCAATGTACCGGCCCCACCAGACAATCTTGTCTTGAAAGGAATTGGTGGCAAAGTATATAAACCAGTCCTCCCATAGTCCTAAAAACAAGTTAGCATTATTTGGTGCGAAGCAAGCTCCCAAAGCTATCCCCTTATCCTGTCTTCACAGTTGGTCCTGGAACAGGAAGACATTGTTATTTAGGGTCCACAGTGAGTTGCACAATACAATCACTAGGGGGCATCAGGTCACCAGGTCTTGACTCATTATAAAGCCTAAATGCCTTCATCATGGACTATGTTGCTGCATAAAGACTGTCCTGGATGTAGGAAGGTAATCCTGCAACAAAGGGTTTTTATTAAGAAATCCGCACATTTGGATGTTGATTCTGTTATAGAGTCATTTCCACTGATAATGGTCTGCCTTGTGAGTTTTAATTAATAAATGTTTTCTTTTAGTAGTATGTCAAAATATGGAAAACAGCATGCGCTGCTGCGCCTTCTTCACCACGCTGTCTGTGTGGGTGGACCAATTCAGTTTGTCCGTGATGTGTACGCCGAGGAACTCAAAACTTACTACCCTCTCCACTACTGTCCCGTCGATGTGGATAGGGGGGTGCTCCCTCTGCTGTCCACAATCATCTCCTTTGTTTTGTTGAGGTTGAGTGTGAGGTTATTTTCCTGACACCACACTCCGAGGGCCCTCACCTCCTCCCTGTAGGGCGTCTCGTCGTTGTTGGTAATCAAGCCTACCACTGTAGTGTCGTCTGCAAACTTGATGATTGAGTCGGTCGTGGGTGAACAGGGAGTACAGGAGAGGGCTCAGAACGCACCCTTGTGGGGCCCCAGTGTTGAGGATCAGCGGGGTGGAGATGTTGTTACCTACCCTCACCACCTGGTGGCGGCCCTTCAGGAAGTCCAGTACCCAGTTGCACAGGGTGGGGTCGAGACCCAGGGTCTCGAGCTTGATGATGAGTTTGGAGGGTACTATGGTGTTAAATGCTGAGCTGTAGTCGATGAACAGCATTCTCACATAGGTATTCCTCTTGTCCAGATGGGTTAGGGCAGTGTGGTTGCGATTGCGTCGTCTGTGGACCTATTGGGGCGGTAAGCAAATTGGAGTGGGTCTAGGGTGTCAGGTAGGGTGGAGGTGATATGATCCTTGACTTGTCTCTTAAAGCACTTCATGATGACGGAAGTGAATGCTACGGGGCGGTAGTCTTTTAGCTCAGTTACGTTAGCTTTCTTGGGAACAGGAACAATGGTGGCCCTCTTGAAGCATGTGGGAACAGCAGACTGGGATAAGGCTTGATTGAATATGTCCGTAAATATGTCCGGGGATGCTGTCTGGGCCTGCAGCCTTGCGAGGGTTAACACGTTTAAATGTTTTATTCACGTCGGCTGCAGTGAAGGAGAGTCCACAGGTTTTGGTAGCGGGCTGTGTCAGTGGCACTGTATTGTCCTCAGAGCGAGCAAAGAAGTTGTTTAGTCTGTCTTGGAGCAAGACATCCTGGTCCGCGACGGGGCTGGTTTTCTTTTTGTAATCCGCTATTTACTGTAGACCCTGCCATATACCTCTTGTGTCTGAGCCGTTGAATTGCGACTCTACTTTGTCTCTATACTGAAGCTTAGCTTGTTTGATTGCCTTGCGGAGGGAATAGCTACACTGTTTGTATTCGGTCATGTTTCCGGTCACCTTGCTCTGGTTAAAAGCAGTGGTTCGCGCTTTCAGTTTCGTGCGAATGCTGCCATCAATCCACGGTTTCTGGTTTGGGAATGTTTTTAATAGTTGCTGTGGGTACGACATCGCTGATGCACTTGCTCACCGAATCAGCGTATTCATCAATGTTGTTGTTTGACGCCGTGCAGAACATATCCCAATCCACGTGATCGAAGCAATCTTGAAGCGTGGAATCAGATTGGTAGGACCAGCGTTGAACAGACCTGAGCACGGGTGCTTCCTGTTTTAGTCTCTGTCTCTAGGCTGGGAGAAACAAAATGGAGTCGTGGTCAGCTTTTCCAAAAGGAGGGCGGGGGAGGGCCTTATATGCATCATGGAAGTTAGAGTAACAATTATCCAGGGTTTTACCAGCCCTGGGAGCACAATCGATATGCTGATAGAATGTAGGGAGTCTTGTTTTCAGATTAGCCTTGTTAAAATCCCCAACTACAATGAATGCAGCCTCAGGATATGTGGTTTCCAGTTTACATAGAGTCAAATAAAGTTTGTTCAGGGCCATCTGTGTCTGCTTAGGGGGGAATATATGCGGCTGTGATTATAATCGAAGAGAATTCTCTTGGTAAATAATGCGGTCGACATTTGATTGTGAGGAATTCTAAGTCAGGTGAACAGAAGGACTTGAGTTCCTGTATGTTGTTATAATCACACCACGTCTCATTAATCATAAGGCATACGGCAGACAGAAACAAGCATCTTTCTGGTAAGAAGAGGGGCCGGGGGGGCCCCTCTTCTTACCAGAAAGATGCTTGTTTCTGTCGACACAATGCGTGAAGAAACCAGCTGTCTGTACCGACTCCGATAGCGTGTCTCGAGTGAGCCATGTTTACGTGAAGCAAAGAACGTTACAGTCTCTTATGTCTCTCTGGAAGAGTATGCTTACTTGGATTTCATCAACCTTGTTGTCAAGAGACTGGACATTGGCAGGTAGTATGCTCGGGAGCGGTGCGCGATGTGCCCGTCTCCGGAGCCTGACCAGAACACCGCTTCGTCTGCCCCTTTTACGGCGACGTTGTTTTGGTTCGCCGGCTGGGATCCGATCCATTGTCCTGGGTGGTGGGCAAAACAGAGGATCTGCTTTGGGGAAGTCATATTCCTGGTCGTAATGATGGTGAGTTGACGTTACTCTTATATCCAGTAATTCCTCCCGACTGTATGTAATAAAACCTAAGATTACCTGGGGTACCAATTTGGCAGCGATTACACCTTTGGCAGCGATTACAGCTTTGAGTCTTCTTTGGTAAGACGGTACAAGCTTGGCACACCTGTATTTAGAGAGTTTCTCTCATTCATCTCTGCAGAACCTCTGAAGCGCTGTCACGTTGGATGGGGACTGTCGCTGCACAGCTATTTTCAGGTCTCTCCAGAGATGTTCAATCGGGTTCAAGTCCGGGCTCTGGCTGGGCCACTCAAGGACATTCAGAGATGGTCCCGAAGCATTGGTCCTGAAGCATTGTCTTGACGGTGTGCTTTGGGTCATTGTCCTGTTGGAAGATGAACCTTTGCCCCAGTCTGAGGTCCTGAGCGCTCTGGAGCAGGTTTTCATCAAGGATCTTTCTGTACTTTGCTCCGTTTATTTTTCCCTCGATCCTGACTAGTCTCCGAGTCCCTGCCGCTGAAAAACATCCCCACACTATGATGCTGCCACCACCATGCATCACCATAGGGATGGTGCCAGGTTTCCTCCAGACCTGACACTTGGCATTCAAATCAAATCAAATGTATTTATTAAGCCCTTCTTACATCAGCTGATATCGCAAAGTGCTGTACAGAAACCCAGCCTAAAACCCCAAACAGTAAGCAATGCAGGTGTAGAAGCACGGTGGCTAGGAAAAACTCCTTAGACATGCCAGAACCTAGGAAGAAACCTAGAGAGGAACCAGGCTATGAGGGGTGGCCAGTCCTCTTCTGACTGTGCCGGGTTGAGATTATAACAGAACATGGCCAAGATGTTCAAATGTTCCTAGATGACCAGCAGGGTCAAATAATAATAATCACAGCGGTTGTCGAGGGTGCAACAGGTCAGCACCTCAGAAGTAAATGTCAGTTGGCTTTTCATAGCCGATCATTCAGAGTATCTCTACCGCTCATGCTGTCTCTAGAGAGTTGAATACAGCAGCTCTGGGACAGGTAGCACGTCCGGTGAACAGGTCAGCATGTCCGGTGAACAGGCCATATCCGCAGGCAGAACAGTTGAACCTGGAGCAGCAGCACGGCTAGGTGGATTCGGAACAGCAAGGAGTCATCAGGCCAGGTAGTCTTGAGGCATGTTCCTAGGGCTCAGGTCCTTCGAGAGAGAAAGAAAGAAAGAAAGAGCGAGAGAGACAATTAGAGAGAGCATACTTAAATTCACACAGGACACCGGATAAGACAGGTGAAATACTCCAGATATAACAGACTGACCCTAGCCCCCGACAAATAAACTACTGCAGCATAAATACTGGAGGATGAGACAGGAAGGGTCGAGAGACACTGTGGCCCCATCCGACGATACCCCCGGACAGGGCCAAACAGGCAGGATATAACCCCACCCACTTTGCCAAAGCACAGCCCCCACACCACTAGAGGGATATCTTCAACCACCAACTTACCATCCTGAGACAAGGCCGAGTATAGCCCACAAAGATCTTCGCCACGGCACAACCCAAAGGGGGGGGCGCCAACCCAGACAGGAAGATCACGTCAGTGACTCAACCCACTCAAGTGACGCACCCCTCCTAGGGATGGCATGGAAGAGCACCAGTAAGCCAGTGACTCAGCCCCTGTAATAGCGTTAGAGGCAGAGAATCCCAGTGGAGAGTGAGGCCAAAGAGTTCAATATTGGTTTCATCAGACCAGAGAATCTTGTTTCTCATGGTCTGAGAGTCCTTTAGGTGCCCTTTGGCAAACTCCAAGCGGGCTGTCATTTGTCTTTTACTGAGGAGTGGCTTCCGTCTGGCCACTCTACCAAAAAGGCCTGATTGGTGGAGTGTTGCAGAAATGTTTGTCCTTCTGGAAGGTTCTCCCATCTCCAGAGAGGAACTCTGAAGCTCTGTCAGAGTGATCATCGGGTTCTTGGTAACCTCCCTGACCAAGGCCCTTCTCCCCCGATTGCTCAGTTTGGCCGGATGACCATCTCTAGGAAGAGTCCTGGTGTTTCCAAACTTCTTCCATTTATGAGTGATGGAGGCCACTGTGTTCTTGGGGACAGACATGTTTTGGTACCCTTCCCCAGATCTGTGCCTCGACACAATCCTGTCTCGGATCTCTACGGATAATTCCTTTGACCTCATGGCTCTGCCGTGCAGTGTGAACTGTGGGACCTTATATAGATAGGTGTGTGCCTTTACAAATCATGTTCAATCAATTGAATTCAACACAGGTGATCAATGGAAACAGGACGCACCTGAGCTCAATTTCGAGTCCCATAGCAAAGGGTCTGAATACTTATGTAAATAAGGTATTTCTGTTTTATATTTTTAACACATTTGCAAAAATTTATAAAAAACCTGCGTTCGCTATGTCATTATGGGGTATTGTATGTAGATCAATGAGGGGCAAAAAAATATTTTATATTTAATCAATTTTAGAATAAGACTGTAACGTCACAACATTTTGGAATAGTCAAGGGGTCTGAATACTTTCCGAATGCACTGTATATAATCTGTTCTGACTTGTGCCAGTTGTTCTTTGGCACTTCTATAAATTTCACTGTCAGATTGTTTGGTAATTTTCCATTTGAAGGCTGTCTTGTTAAAAGTCAAACTGCCAAGCCTGTAGACCTATCTACTTGTACTATGATTATACTGATTTGGGTAGAGTGCACTAGAGACGTGGTTGTTGCACTAGGAAAATATATTATTTACAGTCCTTTTTCAGCTGTTAATACAATTTACTCAATAATTATGTGTTTACAATACATTGCATTACTTACAACAAAATATAGTACATAAATAGCAACTATCTGTCACATCTGCTCCTGCAACGCCCTCTACTGCTCATTCTGTGTCTCCTTGACCTGCCGCCACTCCCCCAGTACTCTCTCCCTCTCTCTCGCTGTGTGTGTGTGTGTGTGATTGTGTGGGCGGAGACAGGCGTGCTGGAGTTAGAGCAGATCCCCACCAGCTGCAACCTGTTCCATAATCAAGACCTCTACAAAACTCAGCCCTACCACTTCCACGCTGCCAGATCGTAATCTCTGCTCAGTCTGGAGGGCTCTGTAACCCCCTTCATCGTGTGGACTGACCATAAATACCTGTCCTACATACAGACCGCCAAACATCTGAACTCCCAGCAAGCCAGGTGGGCCTTGTTCTTCGGTAGATTCAATTTCACGCTCACTTATTTACCCTGTCCGAAGAATACCAAGCCTGATGCCCTATCTTGCCATTTCACCACCGACAACATGGGTAGCGAGCCAGAAGCAATTGTGCCATCCACCTGCATTGTTGCCGCCGTCACCTGGAGATCGAGTCCCATATCCGCCAGGCTCAGCAGAACCAGCCTGACCCGGGTAACGGTCCTAGTAATGCTCTGTTTGTTCCAGATTGTGTTTGCTCTGATGTTCTTCAGTGGGGCCATTCTACCCACCTCACCTGTCACCCTGGTATGAACCGGAGCCTCGTGTTCCTGCGTCAGCGCTTTTGATGGCCCACCATGGAGGGAGATGTCCGGGGAGTTTGTCTCAGCCTGTTTGGTTTGTGCCCGGAACAAAACCTCCACTAAACCCACTTCCGGTCTGCTCCACCCTCTGGACTTCGTCACTGGCCTTCCCCCATCGAACGGTAACTCCGTCATCCTCACCATTATTGACAGGTTTTCCAAAATGGCTCACTTCATTCCCCTCTCCAAGCTACCGTCCTCCAGGGAGATTGCGGACCTGTTAGTACCCCGTGTGTTTTGTCTGCATGGCATCCCCACTGACATCGTTTCCGACAGAGGACCCCAGTTTACTTCCCAGGTATGCAGATTCTTCTGTTCAGCTCTTGGTATCAATGTCAGTCTTTCTTCTGGATATCACCCCCAGACCAACGGCCAGACCGAACGGGCCAATCAAGAGATGGAGACTGCCCTACGCTGCGTGACTTCTGCTAACCCTTCCCCTGGAGCGCTCAGCTACCCTGGGTTGAATATACTCACAACACCCTCACCAACGCCTCATCAGGTATGTCACCCTTCGTGTGTGCTCTGGGTTACCAACTCCCCTTGTTCCCCGCCCAAGAGGTTGAGGTTGCGGTTCCCTCTGTCCAGGACCATCTGCGCCATTGTCACCCAACCTGGAGGAAGGCTTTGGCTGCCCTTCTTCGTGGTCCGACAGGACCCAGTCGTAAGCCAACCTTTGCAGGGCCTTAGCTCCAGTCCCACGTCTGTCTCCAGTCCCACGTCTAATCTGTCCTGGATTCCCCACTCTACTACTCCCTTAGATTCCCCTCCGGACCTCCTTACCCTGTCTCAACCCCTCTCGCTCCTGCCTCAGCCTCCGCACCTGGTTTCCAGAAACCCGCCTGAGCTTCCCCTGACCTCCACTCCATCTCCCCCTGTCAATAAATACCTTGGTTATTTCATCCCAGTCTCCTCGTCTGAGTCTTGGATTTCCCTCTTCCACTCCACTTAACACTATCTAGTTCCAGTACAGACCAAGTGGTGCTTGTTTTGATTGTATTAGGTTAGTGTCATTATTAGCTTGTTTTACCACTTCACTTGTAAGTAGTAAGTATCAGATACAAAAGGGTGGGGGAGGTAGTTTGTAGTTTATGATGTTACCCTGATCCACTGAGTCCGCTAGATCGCATTACAGGACGTGTGTGATAATATAGACTACCACTGTAATCTTAAATGTTTCCCCAAGTTCTCAAAGGGCGCAATATGTTCTGATGTATTTCTAAGCCAAGTTTGAGCTCCCACTGAGCTGCTCATGCTGTCTCTGCATTAGACATTGTTTTGCCTCAATATCTAAACTTAGGTTTTCATTTCCAGCCTATGTTATGTTTTGTATGCCTGGGTTAAAACAATGGGGTGTCTATTGACAAAACAAAATTATAATCTCCAGCCTTTGCAAAAACAATAAACATTCTGTATACACATTACTTGAACTATTAAACTTGTCTTATTTTTAATGAAAAGTCTTTCTCCCATAGAATCTTGTGTAGAATTTGACAAGAGGAATCTGTCAGCTAACTGGACAGTCCCTGTGAATGCAACTTCACCTGCGACAGAGTTCTGGGAGTAAGTGTCATGTACAGTTCTTATTGTAATATTCTAAGTGATTATATTTCTACACTACTCTCTCCACATGGATTCTTATAGTTACTGTACACTCTACTGTGATTCTTATAATAATCAAGTGTAGTCATGTGCCAATGTTTTCATAATCACTTTTTCTCATGATCAAGTAATTCACAAGTTATTATTATGTGTTTTCCATTTAACCATGTAATCTTTAATTAAATATCTCAACAAAGGTCTGTGTATACACGATAGATTTATATGGTTACTATTTCTCTCTTGTTGCCAACTATCATGTCAACACACATCCTTCTAAACTAATTAAACCTAAAAGCACAAAAGTCTCATAGCAGTTTAAAATACTGTTTTGTAAATCAATAGGACTCAATCCTTACAGCTTTATTGACTTTGGGAGTTTCTGCAGCTGCTGATTGTAGATGAGTCTTGAAAAGTACAGAAGTTATCATACAGTTAGTGTCTGACAGAACATTTTTAGGAATTGCACAACTGCAGTTTCTTCATTATTCTGTCTTTTCAATATGATATCTAAAACATCTCAAGATGTCTGTCTGTAAAATAGTGTTAAGGGAAGGCAGTGTGTCCAACCCAACCCTGTTTGTGACGTCTGTTCTCAGGGATTAGTGTTTGGTTCAGACCACTTTGGAGAGATAGTTAACTCCATATCCAAATGATGTAATTAATCCTTAGAACACTTTATTAATCCATAACAAGACAGAAATTGGTCTAGGCCGGGCCTATACCAACACAATTACAACCTTTTGAAGGGAGCAAAATATACATTAGTCAGGGTTACATTTTTGATACGTAGTATTTTAATTAAGCGTATGTATCACGTGTCTGTGCTGTTTCCAGGCGCAGGGTGTTGAGCATCTCAACAGGGATAGAACAGATTGGTAGACTGCGGTGGGAGCTGGCTCTGTGTCTGCTGCTGGCCTGGATACTCTGCTACTTCTGTGTCTGGAAAGGAGTGAAGTCTACTGGGAAGGTACAGTAGGCCGACAGTGCCTTGCAAAAGTATTAATCCCCCTTGAGGTTTTTCCTATTGTGTTGCATTACAACCTGTAATTTAAATGGATTTTTATTTGGATTTCATGTAATGGACATACACAAAATAGTCCAAATTGGTGAAGTGAAATGAAAAAAATTACTTGTTTAAAAAAATTCAAAAGATTTTAAAACGGAAAAGTGGTACGTGCGTATATGTATTCACCCCCTTTGCTATGAAGCCCCTAAATAAGATCTGGTGCAACCAATTACCTTCTCATAATTATTTAAATAAAGTCCACCTGTATACAATCTAAGTGTACCTGTGGATGTATTTCAAGGCCTACCTTCAAACTCAGTGCCTCTTTGCTTGACATCATGGGGAAATCAAAAGAAATCAGCCAAGACTTCAGAAAACAATTGTAGACCTCCACAAGTCTGGTTCATCCTTGGGAGCAATTTCCAAATGCCTGATGGTACCACGTTCATCTGTACAAACAATAGTACGCAAGTATAAATACCATGGGAACACGCAGCCATTATACCGCTCAGGAAGGAGACGCGTTCTGTCTCCTAGAGATGAACGTACTTTGGTGCGAAAAGTGCAAATCAATCCCAGAACAACAGCAAAGGACCTTGTGAAGATGCTGGAGGAAACAGGTACAAAAGTATCTATATCTACAGTAAAACAAGTCCTATATCGACATAATCTGAAAAGCCGCTCAGTAAGGAAGAAGCCACTGCTCCAAAACCGCCATAAAAAAGCCAGACTACGGTTTGCAACTGCACATGGGGACAAAGTTTGTGCTTTTTGGAGAAATGTTCTAATGAAACAAAATATAACTATTTGGCCTTAATGACCATCGTTATGTTTGGAGGAGAAAGGGGGATGCTTGCAAGCTGAAGAACACCATCCCAACCGTCAAGCACGGGGGTGGCAGCATCATGTTGTGGGGGTGCTTTGCTGCAGGAGGGACTGGTGCACTTCACAAAATAGATGGCATCATGAGGTAGGAAAATTATGTGGATATATTGAAGCAACATCTCAAGACATCAGTTAAAGCTGATAAAGCTTAAAGCTTGGTCTTAAATGGGTCTTCCAAATGGACAATGACCCTAAGCATACTTCCAAAGTTGTGGCAAAATGACTTAAGGACAACAAAGTCAAAGTATTGGAGTGGCCATCACAAAGCACTGACCTCAATACCATGGAAAATGTGTGGGCAGACTTGAAAAGGCATGTGCGAGCAAGGAGGCCTACAAACCTGACTCAGTTACACCAGCTCTGTCAGGAGGAAGGGGCCAAAATTCACCCAACTTATTGTAGGAAGCTTGTGGAAGGCTACCCACTGGGAATGTGATGAAATCAATAAAAGCTTAAATAAATAATTCTCTCTACTATTATTCTGACATTTCACATTCTTAAAATAAAGTGGAGATCCTAACTGACCTAAGACAAGACATTTTTACTCTGATTAAATGTCAGGAATTGTGAAACTGAGTTTAAATGTGTAAGGTGTACGTAAACTTCCGACTTCAACTGTAAGTAATTCAGAAGTCCAAAAATGGATGAAACAGCTGCAGATTGCCCCTTTAAGTTTAAGTAAGAGTGGTTTTAAATTATTCAACCTACTTACCTGGAGTTGTGCAAACGCTTTCTTAAGGTACCTGCAAACCTTCCAGCGCTGTTGCATTCTGACATTAATTTTGTTTGGCACTTTTTGGTTGCTAATTCACCCTATGAATGGCACACATACACAAACCATGTCTCAAGGCTTAAAAATACTTATTTAACCTGTCTCCTGCCCTTCATCTACACTGACTGAAGTGGATTTAACAAGTGACATCAATAATGGATCATACATTTCACGTGGATTCACCTGGTCAGTCTATGTCATGGAAAGAGCAGGTGTTGCTAAAGTTTTGTACACGCAGTGTAATATTCTCACTATTGCACTTCTTTAGTTTTATTAACATACATTTAGCTCTTTCTGAGGCTGACGTTAAGCCCCTTGTTATATACGTACACTGTTAATTTCCCTTGATACAAACATCTTCTGAAAGGACTAAAATGTCTGTCATGGTGAATATGTTTGGTTATTTATTGTCAGGTAATATCTCTCCTCTTGATAGGTGGTGTATTTCACAGCTACCTTTCCCTATCTGATGTTGATCGTTCTATTGGCTCGGGGACTCACGTTACCTGGAGCTATTGATGGGATCAAGTTCTACCTCTACCCGGACCCTGCTAGACTGGTCGACCCACAGGTAAATAATGAGCTGTCATGCCCCTTAACATGTGTGCCAAATATCCTAATTCCGTAACAAATAGGTGATTACAATGTGGTTGTTGTAGCACCACAGGTATGTTTGGAGAGCAGCAGGTAAAACAGTAGATCAAGAAAATCATCGAAGATAAGGAAATGCAATGCATTGTCTGTGTTTTTATTACTCAATGGTTTTCAGCTCATGTTCTACCTTTAAAAAGGCTTCAAAGTGATGTATACTGTATGTGTGCCATTGCAGGTATGGATGGATGCTGGAGCACAGGTGCTTTTCTCCTTTGGTATCTGTCAAGGGAGTCTGACTGCACTGGGCAGCTACAATCATTATAACAATGATTGCTATAAGTAAATACTTATATTTTCTTCCCTGCCAGCTGGCTGTCTATTGTATAATCATTTTTATTTAACCTTTTTTTGTGTCCTTTGCGAGGTTAACTAGCCTAGGATGTAGTGGATTTGTAAATGTCCAAGTATTGTTTTTGAGCCCCACTCTGACAGTTTGAATTATGTCTGCCATTATCAAATTATTTTACACTTTTGAGTATTGGATATATACAGTATATTCTATATTATAATTTGGATGACTTCAGGAACTGTAGTGCTGTAGCTGGCAATGGCTTTCAAGTGTCTCACAGTCTCTATAGGCCATGCCGTCCTTGGCCTGAGAGTCTGGGAGCCACACACTGTTAGCATTGATTCTGACTGACCCCTTAAAGGGCCTTTTCATACATCAGAGTGTCCATGGCTCAGGCTCAGGGGGGGGTCTGGCTCATCACAGGAAGTTCTTTATCCTGGTTCACAAACAAGTGAGACAGAGAGGCGACTTAAAAGCCTTCTCCTCTTTATTGTCAATTGTCTGAAGGTTCAGCTTATCTCAAATGTAGTTATTTGAATTCTTGTACAGAGTAAATTTACTCAGACCTTAGGCACAATCCATGAGATTTGACCTGTGCTGATCTTACCTTACCTTTTCTTACCTTTTACCTCATTTATAGGGACACGTTTGTGCTGTGTTTGGTGAATGGAGGATCAAGCTTCGTTGCTGGGTTTGCTATCTTCTCTGTGTTGGGCTTCATGTCATATGAACAGGGGCTGCCCATATCTGAAGTTGCAGCATCTGGTAAGAGTACTACTAACTTCCTTGCCTGGTGCCAGATCATGTTGTGCTGTCTTGCCAATTCCTCGTGACAATGACCATAGGAGTTGGCAAGACAACACAAACAGATCCGGAGCCTTAACAATACTTCCAGAGTTGATGGTTATTTATTTTGTATGAGAATGAGAAAGTGCATGTATCCACATTGCTACAGGTCCTGGCCTGGCTTTCATAGCCTATCCTCGTGCCGTGGCCATGATGCCTTTACCTCAGTTGTGGTCCATATGTTTCTTTGTCATGGTCATCTTGCTGGGTGCTGACACACAGGTGAGACAACAAAGGTTCAACCACATTGAAGTTAGATTAATCATTCTTGAAATATTATCCATATGAGGCTACATTAGTAGGATAATTTTGTATTATTTTGTGTCTGATTTCATTGTTATTTATTACAGATGGGAAATTATTTTTATTGTTATGATTTTTTAGTCAAGTGACGGAGCTTAATGTTGTTCATGCAACTTTGAGAGTAGGAGTAGAGAATGACTTGGCCCCTCTCTGCTCCTGGTCACAGTTTGTCAGTCTGGAGTGCCTGATGACCTCTGTGACAGACATGTTCCCCACCGTGTTTCGAAGGGGGTACCGTCGAGAGCTGCTGCTGCTTTGTCTCTGCTCTGTCTGCTTCTTCCTGGGACTCCTTCTGGTCACAGAGGTGAGTGTCTCACTACACAAGTCATTATTTTTCTCCCTTCATTCTGGCTGTATTTTTCTAGTCTATAGTTGTCAAGCACTGGAACAAAGTTATGTCCTGAACTTGCCAATGATTCAACACTGTCTTAGTATACCAGTCTAGTGAGACCGCTGATAGGGCCCCCCCACCCCTTTACCAGAAGTTGAAACGTGTTAAGCTGCTTTCCTGGGGGCATATGAATATTTTATTTTCACACTCTGTGAGAAAGGCTAACATCTAAAGTCCTCATGGATACATACTATTGGTTACTATTTTCTAGAGAATCACATACCCTATATCATGTGCCTTTGATGAACATTTTCTGATCAGATGATACCAGTGTATCGTCTGATTACACGATTAGTCATAGTTTCACACTGTACGATCATGTCTGTTCTCTGTTGCAGGGAGGCTTATATTTTCTACAACTTTTTGACCATTACGTGTGCAGTGGCAACAATCTCCTTCTGCTCTCCGTCTGCCAGTCAATAGCAATCGGTTGGATTTATGGTAAGTCCTCAAGATTCTCTGGTGATAACAACGAAATAATGTGTCTCTTCAGGAGTTAGTTATTTGCCCTAAGCGTCCATTCAGTTCCTGTTTTGGGTTATGATTTATCCTTAGAGAGGAATTCATTTATGTTGAAATATTTTGACTTTCTAAGACGGATTTGAAATATTTTGACTTTCTAAGACGGATTTGAAATATTTTGACTTTCTAAGACAGATTTCAAATATTTTGGATTAAGAATGTTGTGGATACGTCTATCTAAACGTGTGCCTCCAAGTTCCCTCATTTTTGCATTTGCATTTTTTGTCACATGTAGACAGACCAGAACGTTGATTATCTCGGAACGTTGCTCAAATGTCATGCAATATTATTTTGTCCCATGATAGCACTTGCGTAAGTGCAGTCTACATTGTCTTTGAATAATACTGTATATCACTTTAAAATCTTCAAATGCCAAATGATCTTACATTTTGCTCAGTTGATATACTATTCTTTCTAAATAATCACTCAGTAAGTGGCCTCAGTACTTTTAAAGCAAGAGGCACAGAAGCCAAAACAGATATTCAATAAAGTTGATTCTTAAATCTCTTATAAGGACTTCTAAAGTGCAGTTCCTCTGATGTTCTTTGTGGGTTTTCAGTGTTTTAAAGTCCCAGGTGCTTAATTCAGACTTTTGTGAAATAATTGTACACTTGTTTCGCAAGCCTATTCAATAACACTATTCAAACAATGACTGGATATACAGTAGGTCTTCTATATGACCTCTTGATTTCACCCTCTTAGTCCTTAGTCAGTAAAATTCTAGACATTGCCTCTGCTTAGGTTTCATCTTTATGTGCTCTTTGACTAGACACCTTTGTTCCGTCCATCACGTTTGTCAGCTGTGTATAATACTTCCTTAGACTTTCCCCATTGAGGATTTAAGCTTGATGGCATCCCGCTCTCTTGAAAAAGGATGTCTGCTGTCACAGCTACTTAGGCTTTGATTGCAAAACAGAAAAGCCTTAACCATTGACAGACTAAATAAGCGCAAACGCACAAGAAAACCTTTAGATCCACATGGGTTTAACATTAAGTTTCATTAGGGTCCATTTCACTCATGTGCAGAGTGATGATGTTCAATTATGTAATCTTGAACGCTTTTATAAGATACTCCTTTTAAGATAAACATAGCTATGCAAGTCATGGCATGCTATTGCAAATTGTGTCCGTTTGACTAACTTTGAACGTGTTTATTGCTTAATGGAAATAAACTGTCATTGGTTGTGAAACATGGATAGCCCCTCTCCCTTGGGCTTTGGGAGTGTGGGACATTAAATAATCTTGTTCGTTGTTTTAGTATACTCAATCCAAGTTTATCTTTCAGAGAGGTAATGGTGTTATTTAAATAACATTTATTTACTAACATTGCCCTCAAACTGACTCCAGACATTCATCTTTCACTCAATTTGAAATATTGAAGGCAGTCTGCTGGCATGGGAAGTATTGTGTTTCAGTGTGTTCACAGCCAGACCGTGTATGTCTCTGGGGGTCATTTACAAAGATGGCAGGCAACTGTGCTGTCGGAAAAAGAAACCACCCCCAGTGTGCACCTAATATAATACAATTAATATTAATATCAAGTGAAGCAACATGTTATGAGACTTTGTTCACATGGATAGCTGGTAAATGAGATAACTGTAGTAAAGATTCAAACATTGTTATGAAGGTTCTAACCAAATGACATGGTATGCTGACGCTACAAAGTGTTTCTGTAGGAATGAGGTGCGTGTTAGGGTAAAAACTGTAGATCCTAGAAGTATTCTAATGAGAGGGAAGGAGACAGGAACACCTGAGGATGAGTCTCCTGACCTCTTACTGGAAAACGTATAGGAATACTATGGACTGAAAGGTGACATCTTGGCCGTATGTATGTATCAAGTGTCTCAGCGTGCTGCACTAGGATCAGGTCCCCCCTGTTCATGTAATCATATTCATTTTGATCTAAAAGGCTAAACGGATCCTAAATCAGCACTCCTAGTCTGAGAATCTTAATACATATTGCCCCCGGCCTTTCCTGACACACCCGATGCAGCAGGTCGGAACGTATACAGAAATGATGTCAAAAGTCATGTCAGATCTGCTGCAATCCTGTCAAAAGGTGTTATAACACCTTGGGTGCTGACTAGATATTTTTTTAAACCTTTGATTCATGATGGGAATATAATTGATATGATACTTTATTATGGAGAAGTCAGCTATTAGTTTGACTGAACATTATATATCTACCCGATATGTCCTTACCTACAGTTGAAGTCGGAAGTTTACATAAACCTTAGCCAAATACATTTAAACTCAGTTTTTCACAATTCCTGACATTTAATCAGAGTAAAAAATTCCCTGTTTTAGGTCAGTTAAGATCACCACTTTGTTTTAAGAATGTGAAATGTCGGAGTAATAGTAGAAAGAATGATTTATTTCAGCATTTATTTCTTTCATCACATTCCCAGTGGGTCAGAAGTTTACATAAACTCAATTAGTATTTGGTAGCATTGCCTTTAAATTGTTTAACTTGGGTCAAACATTTCAGGTAGCCTTCCACAAGCTTCCCACAAAAGTTGGGTGAATTTTGGCCCATTCCTTCTGACAGAGTTGGTGTAACTGAGTCAGGTTTGTAGGCCTCCTTGCTCACACATGCTTTTTTTTTTCAGTTCAAATTTTCTATAGGATTGAGGTCAGGGCTTTGTGATGGCCCAATGCTTTGACTTTCTTGTCCTTAAGCCATTTTGCCACAACTTTGGAAGTATGCTTGGGGTCATTGTCCATTTGGAAGACCCATTTGCAACCAAGCTTTAACTTCCTGACTGATGTTTTGAGATGTTGCTTCAATATATCCACATTTTCTACCTCATGATGCCATCTATTTTGTGAAGTGCACCAGTCCCTCCTGCAGCAAAACACCCTCACAACATGATGCTGCCACCCCCGTGCTTCACGGTTAGGATGGTGTTCTTCAGCTTACAAGCCTCCCCCTTTTTCCTCCAAACAATTTTTTTTTGTTTCATCAGACCAGAGGATGTCCCCATGTGCAGTTGCAAACCGAAGTCTGGCTTTTTTACGGCGGTTTTGGAGCAGTGGCTTCTTCCTTGCTGAGCGGCCTTTCAAGTTATGTTGATATAGGACTCGTTTTACTGTGGATATATATACTTCTGTACCTGTTTCCTCCAGCATCTTCACACGGTCCATTGCTGTTGTTCTGGGATTGATTCGCACTTTTTGCACCAAAGTACGTTCATCTCTAGGAGAGAGAACGCGTCTCCTTCCCGAGCAGTATGATGGCTGCAGTGTCCCATTGTGTTTATACTTGCGTACTATTGTTTGTACAGAGGAACCTGGTACCTTCAGGCGTTTGGAAATTGCTCTCAAGGATAAACCAGACTTGTGGAGGTCTACCATTTTCTTTCTGAGGTCTTGGCTGATTTATTTTGATTTTCCAATGATGTCAAGCAAAGAGGCACTGAATTTGAAGGTATTCCTTGAAATACATCCACAGGTACACCTCCAATTGACCCAAATGATGTCAATTAGCACCAATCAGAACCATCTAAAGCCATGCCATAATTTTCTGGAATTTTCCAAGCTGTTTAAAGGCACAGTTAACTTAGTGTATGTAAACTTCTGACCCACTGGAATTGTGATACAGTGAACTACAAGTGAAATAATCTGTCTGTAAACAGTTGTTGGAAAATGTACTTGTGTCATGCACAAAGTAGATGTCCTAACCGACTTGCCAAAACTATAGTTTGTTAACAATACATTTGTGGAGTTTTAATGACTGTAACCTAAGTGTATGTAAACTTCCGACTTCAACAATATCATCCTAGCTGAACCCTTGATTGGTCATAAAATACTTGTGTTTCAGGTTAAACCTTTAAAAGCTTCACTCTGAGCAAATTCAGAGCAAGAATTTAACAATTCAGACTGACACTCACTGAAAATCATATGAATGAATTACCTGAATTTGTTGAAGTGTAAACAAAGTCGACCCAAACTCTGTGTTATATGTTTTATTTACAGGAGTGGATCGTCTCTATGACAACATAGAAGATATGATTGGGTATCGTCCCTGGCCAGTGATTAAGTACTGTTGGCTTTACGTCACCCCTACAGTCTGTTTGGTGAGTGGTTGGCTCACTGTTTTGTCAAAAATCCTTCTTCAAGGAATATATACATTAAAATAATTAACTGTAATATTATGGTTTTAATATGAATGATATTATCTAATGCAACATGCCTAAAGAACAATACAAATCCTTAACAATTCATGATAGAATGACATTCCTATGCTATTATTTGTTTCTCTTCAGGGTACATTCATATTTTCCTTGGTACAATATAAGCCCCTAAAGTTCAACAAAACCTATTTGTACCCTGACTGGGCATATGCATTGGGGTGGTTCCTGGGGCTCGCCTGTGTGGCTCTGGTGCCTCTGTGGATGATCTGGAAGGTCTATCGGTCCAAATTGACAGTCTGGCAGGTAAGACTACTGTCAATGGTGGTAGTTGATACAATGGTTAGATACGATATTCATGAGAATACAAAAGTGCCCACGGTATACATTGCTTGGTAAAATATTTACAAAGATTACAACCTAATAACGTCGAACCATAGACATAGGGATTTATACTTCAGTAATGACTTTGGGCTTACCAAAAACGTACATTTAGCAAAAACACAGAAATGTAATTTTGATTGTTTGGATTTATTACTCTTCTTTGATCAGAACTGTGAAATGCATGTTATTGGATTTCTGTTTTTATCGACGACCTGCTTTCACAGAGCCTAAAACAGCTATGTCGCCCAGAAACCAACAAGGCCCTCAACCAGAAGCAGCAAAGTCCTGAACAGTGCCCTCTGAACCCAGATTCCATTCTTAATCTTGAGTACAAGGGAAGTGGTGTAGTTGAGCTAGAGATGCACACATGACGTCTTGCTAATTTGAAAACATGATACATAGTACTTTTGATATGATATTTTCAGTGCCCAATTAAACAGTCCATACGTAAGTATTGTATATTTTAGGAATATATGCAAATAAAAAATTGTATTCATTTTGTATTTTTTTTCCTCCAGATCTCAGATATTGTATTGAGGTAATTTATTTCTTACCTCAGCTATTCTACCTATACTGTATATAGGACCCACCTTAGTGGTATATGGTAGCCACATTTTTGGGATAGGACTTTTATAAATGTTATTTGCACTGTGAGTTTTCAAATACTTTTCTTTTCAAATACCTTTAAGATGTGAGTTGACTACTATGTAGATGGTGACGATATAATAATGGGGTATGTTTTAAAGGTTATTCTAAATTGTTTTAAATGTGCATACAGCAAGCATTGATTAGCAACTAAGAAAGTTAAGCAGGAACGAAGATAGCAGGATTTGAGCAACCAAGCTGAAATTGATGAGAGAAAATGGATAAGCAGCAGGAATTGAGAATCCAAGGTAGTAGACTGTTTCTGGGCATCTGAAGGAAACATTCTCCTCAGATGTGTCAAGTCAGTATTTAAGTCCTTCTGGAGGTAATTTTGCAGGAATTCACCAAAGGCATAAAAGCAGCATATCATCACTCAAAGACAAGGTCTTATGGAACTCTATGTATGGAAATCCACATATTATGGAACTCCAGAAGCAAATTAAGTGAAGTTCAATTCCCTGCAGGACACAAATAAATTATCCAACCATTAGCACCTTGGATTTGACAGATAAAGATAATTGATAATTGTCCGAATAACACCCCAATTATTTAGTTAGTATATTAAATGACAGACATGATATGATGTGGAAAGGTGCGAAATTATGTTGTTAAACTGTCAATTACAATTATCGTGAAACTGATCTGATCAAGGTATTTTGTAATACTCTTTTGTAACTCTGTTATGATACATTACAAAATTATTTTATGAAACGGTTTTATGACACTAGCCTTCGAATCAGTTATTTCCATTCTAAATATTGTTGATGATATCATCATTGACAATTGGCCTTTAAACTTTTTACAATTGTATAGTGCAGTAATAACAGCTATCTCCATTATTTATGGCTGCACTCATCCTGACAGTATGTCACAACTTACATGTTCACACATGAGTCCATATCAGACGATATTCTGGGTACATGCAATTTGAGCAATTCTGGATGAACAAATGTTAGGCAAGGGAATATTTTTTGTATTGGCTCAAGGTCTTTGTTTCAGTGTGTTATCACACCAGAGGCATAACCATAGTTGTGTCTATGAATGCAATATCCTGAGATTTTCCAATATAATACAAAAGAAAACACATACGTTTTTCCCCTCAGGTTGCCATACTGATCATTTTTCACATCTGTTAAAGTTTCAAGTTTTAATGTCACATGCACAAGAACAGTGAAATGCCTTTCTTCAAACTCAAAATCCAACAATGCAATAACCAAAAACAATGGTTATTTAAAAAACCACAAGAAATGTGAATAACACAATATGTAAGTAAGCATATATACAGGGTCAGTTCCAATACCATATTTACAAAGTGCACGGATACTGGAGTGATGGAGGTAGATATGTATAGGGGTAAGGTGACTAGGCATCAGGATATAAGATAAATAGAGTAGCATCAGCTTGTATGTGAGTGGGTGTGCGTGTCTGTAGAGTCGGTATAAATGTATGTGCATATTATGTGTTTGTGAGCAGATGATGGAGTGTGTGTGTGTGTGTGTGTGTAGGGCCCTGTGAGTGTGCATACAGTACAAAAATCAAAAGGTAAATAAGGATGCAATGTTAACTCAGATAGTCCATGGAGCTAGTGTGTTAGCTATTTGTCTGTCTTATTGCTTGGCTGTTCAATAGCCAGTTGGTGCCAGACTTGTTGCTGTGCGGAAGCAGGGAAAATAGCCTATGGCTTGGGTGGTTGGAGTCTTCAACGATTGTCTGGGCCTTCCGGATATAGATGTCCTGGATGGCAGGGAGCTCGGCCCCATTGATATACTGGGCTGTCCGCACCACCCTCCGTAGCGCCATGCGATCGAAGTCTGCGCTATTTCCATACCAGGCAGTGATGCAGCCAGTCAAAATGCTCTCAATGGTACAGCTGTAGAACCTTTTGAGGATTTGAGGGCCAATACCAAACTTTTTCAACCTCCTGAGTGGGAAGAGGCGCTGTCGTACCTTCTTTGCGACTGTCTGCGTGTTTGGACCATTTTAAGTCTTTAGTGATTTGGACATCGAGGAAGTGTTATTCATTGTTTCAGGCAGCTGCTGTAGTCCACAAGGTCATGTGTGTTCACACCTCTTACAGTACAGGACCTTAATACCATGTCATTCACAAGCACAGACATTGATTTGAAGCAAGGATTTATACATGACTGTAATCCAGCCAATTATTAAGTGAAAAACAACTAACTATGTGCATGCCATCCAGCCAATGTACTACCACCGCTCTTAAAACACACCTTTTTAGGTTTGCTTTTCCTTAGGGTGCTTTTTAGTTGTTCAGTTTTTATTGTTATTCTTTCGTTTTTTTTATCCTCTCATGTTTGTTGTGTAGTAAATATTTCAGTTTTTTTTGTTTTGTTTTTTTAAGTAAAAAAAAAATCCTATGAATCACATTGTGTTGCATTCCATGTTTGAACTGTGCTGTAAGCTTGATTTTATTTATTTTTTATTTTTATTTTACCTTTATTTAACCAGGCAAGTCAGTTAAGAACAAATTCTTATTTTCAATGACGGCCTGGGAACAGTGGGTTAACTGCCTGTTCAGGGGCAGAACGACAGATTTGTACCTTGTCAGCTCGGGGGTTTGAACTCGCAACCTTCCGGTTACTAGTCCAACGCTCTAACCACTAGGCTACCCTGCCGCCCCGATTTGATTATACAATACAACCATGTCCCCCCAAGCGTTAGGAAGCAGGGACTTAGCAACACAGTTGCTTCCATCACTTTAGTCTGGCAGGCTTCAAGTACCCTGTGGGTCCAGTAAACATTATCTAAGCATTTCCAAGAACCATCATAAGAAGACATTAATGGAATGAGAGACATATGACCCTGTGGGAAAATAGTCTTTATGTATTTTTTCTGATGTTTCATAATGCCGTCTCATCTTGCTGTCGCCAGGATTTAATACCCAGATTGCATCCCAAATGGTACCTATTCACTATATCGTGCACTACTTTTGACCAGAGCCATTTGTGCCCTGCTTAAAAATAGTGCACTAAATAGGAAATAGAGTGCTGTTAAGGACGTAACCCCAGTTACTTTGATGCAACATAAGCCGCTGGCTGCACAGTAGGGGTCCACGGTCCAACCAGTCATCTTGTGACACAACCCTAAAAATGATGTGGCCAAAATAATTTGTGTTACTTAATTTATAATGCTATATGGGTCACTTTTGACAACTATATATGTTTTTTAGTATTATTTTATTTTCAATCAAATGTACATTTGAAATTGATGCCAAATTGAAATGTATCAGATGATCAATTATGGTCTAGTTTTTACTTTATAAAACTTATTTGTCAGGTTTGTGTGTGTGAGTATATATATGTGCATGTGTGTGTGCATGTGTGTGTGTGTGTGTGTGTGTGTTCAACATGTCATATACAGTGCATTGCGAAAGTTTTCGGCCCCCTTGAACTTTGCGACCTTTTGCCACATTTCAGGCTTCAAACATAAAGATATAAAACTGTATTTTTTTGTGAAGAATCAACAACAAGTGGGACACAATCATGAAGTGGAACGACATTTATTGACTATTTCAAACTTTTTTAACAAAAAAAAAATTGGGCGTGCAAAATTATTCAGCCCCTTTACTTTCAGTGCAGCAAACTCTCTCCAGAAGTTCAGTGAGGATCTCTGAATGATCCAATGTTGACCTAAATGACTAATGATGATAAATACAATCCACCTGTGTGTAATCAAGTCACCGTATAAATGCACCTGCACTGTGATAGTCTCAGAGGTCCGTTAAAAGCGCAGAGAGCATCATGAAGAACAAGGAACACACCAGGCAGGTCCGAGATACTGTTGTGAAGAAGTTTAAAGCCGGATTTGGATACAAAAAGATTTCCCAAGCTTTAAACATCCCAAGGAGCACTGTGCAAGTGATAATATTGAAATGGAAGGAGTATCAGACCACTGCAAATCTACCAAGACCTGGCCGTCCCTCTAAACTTTCAGCTCATACAAGGAGAAGACTGATCAGAGATGCAGCCAAGAGGCCCATGATCACTCTGGATGAACTGCAGAGATCTACAGCTGAGGTGGGAGACTCTGTCCATAGGACAACAATCAGTCGTATATTGCACAAATCTGGCCTTTATGGAAGAGTGGCAAGAAGAAAGCCATTTCTTAAAGATATCCATAAAAAGTGTCATTTAAAGTTTGCCACAAGCCACCTGGGAGACACACCAAACATGTGTGTTTGTTGGCGTAAAAGCAACACAGCTCATCACCCTGAACACACCATCCCCACTGTCAAACATGGTGGTGGCAGCATCATGGTTTGGGCCTGCTTTTCTTCAGCAGGGACAGGGAAGATGGTTAAAATTGATGGGAAGATGGATGGAGCCAAATACAGGACCATTCTGGAAGAAAACCTGATGGAGTCTGCAAAAGACCTGAGACTGGGACGGAGATTTGTCTTCCAACAAGACAATGATCCAAAACATAAAGCTAAATCTACAATGGAATGGTTCAAAAATAAACATATCCAGGTGTTAGAATGGCCAAGTCAAAGTCCAGACCTGAATCCAATCGAGAATCTGTGGAAAGAACTGAAAACTGCTGTTCACAAATGCTCTCCATCCAACCTCACTGAGCTCGAGCTGTTTTGCAAGGAGGAATGGGAAAAAATGTCAGTCTCTCGATGTGCAAAACTGATAGAGACATACCCCAAGCGACTTGCAGCTGTAATCGCAGCAAAAGGTGGCGCTACAAAGTATTAACTTAAGGGGGCTGAATAATTTTGCACGCCCAATTTTTCAGTTTTTGATTTGTTAAAAAAGTTTGAAATATCCAATAATATAATTGGATATTCCACTTCATGATTGTGTCCCACTTGTTGTTGATTCTTCACAAAAAAATACAGTTTTATATCTTTATGTTTGAAGCCTGAAATGTGGCAAAAGGTTGCAAAGTTCAAGGGGGCCGAATACTTTCGCAATGCACTGTAGTATGAAATACTACAGTGCACCTTCCTCAAGTGTAAAGACTCAATCATTCTGTAAATTGAAATTCAAGGTGGAGGAAAACATGTTTACTTCATCCAGGCTTTACATGCTGTACATACATGCCAGTATTTCAACACATGGATACAATTACTACTACCATTCATTACTACCATTCATTGACTCCATCCACCAACCAACCAACACTTGCCCATTGCAGTGCCCTTGATTTACCTCAACACTTCAAGGTTTTGTAATAATAAACATACAGCACTTAATTTATGAAATCTGTTTCTCTTTATTTGGATACTCCCCTACAGATGGTCTACATATTCTTAAGCTATCAACAAACTATTAACTGCAACTAACTGCAACTTTTTTGAAACAACAACTAGCTGGGTTACAGTTTGTGTTAGAGCAGTGCTTCTCAATTATTTTCCCCCAACTCTCCGCCGTGACTGTAAATTGTATAATTTGTCTATAAAATTGTTATAAGTACACCTCTGCATAACATTGTATCCTTATTAACATTAAAGAAAAGAAGAAAATAAAAAAGAAAGAAATATAGATCAACTTACAACAAAGAATAACTTTATTAACATTGTTTTTTAGTCTGTAACAGAAAAGTCTTAAAGTGCATCAATTTGCACCAAAATTTGTAAAAAAATTCAACCCTTATTTAAACTGTAAACATTTTGTTACCATTTGATACTGAAAAATAAAATATAATCAATAAATAATAATACATTCAAATTGATCAGCAACATTAACTCAGGAGCACAATATATGAAACACTTTGACCTATAAAACAAAAATGAATAAAACAATTTATGCTGATTTTTAAAATCAAAATGAGGAAGTCAGGATTAATGGCTACAATGAGCACGTTTTGCAGAGCACAGCTTTTCAAAGCGGGGTTTGAAGCATGATACTGCACCTCTCAGCTCCTGCTCAATGTTTAGCTGGGACCTGTACTTGGTCTTCAGTGCAGCAACAGCAGAGAAGCCAGTCTCACAAAGATAAGATGTTGCAAAAGGAAGAAGAATGCCCATGGCCCTCTGCCCTAAGAGTGGATACTGCCTCTCTACACTCAGCCAGAATTCACTCAGTGTCTGTGATGTGAACCTCAGTCTCAATGTGGAGTCAGACATCATATCAATGAACTGGTCCTCCTCTGCAGAGCTGAAACCAGTTGGAGCTGGTGCATTGAAAGGATCTCTCACCCAGTCATATTGGGAACTGTTTTCAGGGAAGTACTTTTTAAAGAATCCCATCAGTGATGAAATATGCTCCTTAATATATGGAATCACTGAGGTGGCATCATAGTCAGTAGTGTCAACAAATTCATGCAGGTTCTCGAATGAATCAGTATTTCCTTCATCAAGTCGCCTGCCCCACATTGCAAGCTTTCGAGTGAAAGAGCTGATCTTGTCTGTGACCTGAGGGAGGTGTTTATCTTTCCCTTGAAGCTGTAGATTTAGTTCATTTAGCTTTCCAAATATGTCACTCAGGTAGGCCAGTTTTGCCAGGAAGTTCTCATCACTACATTTTTCTGCGAGGTCATACTTGTGCTCCTGCTCCGAAAACATTCTTATCTGCTCTCTTTCCTCGTGACAGCCACCTTGCTTCACTGTGAAACAGCACAGCTTGATGTTCAGCTCCCATCTCCTCACAGATAGCAGAGAAGACTCTTGTTTTTAGTGGTCTGGTCTTTATAAAATTGACTACACCTACAATGTCAGTCATAACCTCAATTAATTCAGAGGAAAGGTGCCTTGATGCCAGTGCTTCTCTGTGTATAACACAGTGTGTCCACTCAGCATTAGGTGAGGCCTTCTTGATGAGTGCCCAAAGTCCTTTTCTCATCCCTGCCATGGTCTGTGCACCATCACTGCAAACACCAATGCAGTTCTCCCACTTTAGCCCATTCTCAGTCAGGAAGCAGTCCAGCATTTTGAATAGCTCTTCAGCTGTGGCTCTGTCTCTGACATATTTACAAAAAAGTAGATCCTCACACAGGGAGTTTTTCATGTCAAAACGTACATAAGCCATAAACAAACAGTCTTTGTTGCTGTCAGTTGCTTCATCGAACTGTAAGGCAAAGCGTTTGTCTTTGAGTTTATCTACCAGCTGTTCTTTAAGATCGTTAGCAATGTCATTTATACGTCTGGCGACAGTGTCATTGGACAGAGGGATAGTTTTTATTTTTGCAGCACTTGCGTCATCCAGCATGACAGAGACCATGTCTAATGCTGCAGGCAGTATCAGCTCCTCTGCTATGGACTGGGTTTTTTTGCACTGAGCAATTTGGTACGCCACCTTATATGATGCTAACAGTGCTCGCTGGTTTACTGAAGTAGCATTCACAAAGCGGGACGATTGTTGGCAATATTCGACACGTTTTCACTGAAAAACCTCAAGCGGCTTATCAGCGTGATTGGGGTGTAATGTCTTTAAGTGACACCTTCATTTATTTGGCTTCATGCTGTCCGCTGCCAACATTTTTAGACACAGTAAACATACCGGTCTTTCCTCGTCTCCCACCGTAGTCACAGTGAAGCCAAGCGCTACATATGCTTCGTTATATTTCCTCGTCTTAGCTTTCGGGAGACTTACGTTTGTCTCATTATCTCCGTGTTCCCCTGGCATCGCTTCGAGTCCCCCCAGGGGGGCGCGCCCCACTATTTGAGAAGGTCTGGGTTAGGGTAAGAGTTAAGGTTAGGGTTGCATTTAGGATAAGGGTTAGGGTAAGTGGATAGTTGGAAATCTTGATGACAGTTAGTTGAACATCTAATTAACATCTACAAATCTATTTGGGTCTATCAAAGTAAAGTGTTCCCATTTAGTCTATAGTATATGGTATAACCCTGGTATAACCCTGGTATAACCCTGGTATAACCCTGCTGCTATTCAAGGTCTTATTAAACAAGGCAAGCAGCTCTCTTCGATCACACTGGTCACATTACATGATTCATTCAGATATTGAGGAAGACAGACATGAGTCAGGAAACAGTTGATGAATAAGTACTACTATTTACAAACAAGCACAAATCATCTAGCTGGAATTTGTGAATTCTTAGGCATTTCTGCTGAAGCTGTATATAAAGTATGTAGAAGGCTCTCTTTCCAAGAAAACAAAAAAATGTAAGCCGTGTTCATGTTAGCATAAGGTTTTCAGAACTGGGCTGTGATCATTATTGTACCTTGTTTTGAGGAGATGACCTGAAAAAAAAAACATACTTATGGATTCACCTGCTGCTCATGATCATGTCATCTCCCATCTTTTCATTCAGATTTCATGTATCATTATCATAATATTCATCATAAGCATCATCACCACCATTATCATAATCATCATCACAAGGACGCTAAACTTTGCGTAGTCTAGCCTGTCAAGTTCCTTTTGCCACAGTTGACCTGTTTGAAAGAACTTATGTACACTAAATTGAAAAGGAGGACAAGTACTTTTATTGACTGGGTGCTCATTCACTCTCTTCAGGCTCATTAGTTACTAATGGGGCCCTAGTCGAGGCTCCCTTGTGCCGAGGTTAAAGGTGCAGCTAGGACTTATTGCTCCAAGGGTGAAAATCTGTGATCTTGACCCTTCAGCACATCAGTAATACTGTACACACCCAAAGAACATGAGACAAACACGACACAAGAGACAGACAGCACACGAAACAGGCACAGCACATGAGACACACAATAAAGACCCTGGTTCAACCAGACTTGTGTTCAAATACATGTGTACTTGAGTATCTACTATTTAAAATACTTTTTCTGTGTATTTGAGCATTTTCAAATACACAGCCCAAAACAACTACTTTTATTTGAGTGGGGGGGGGGGTCCCTTTTGAAGATAGAGGAACCTTATACGAAGATCTAATTATGTCTGTATGTGCATAAATATAGAACACATAGTCTTTGTGATGTCTACACGGTACTTTGTGATGTCTGTAGAGCACAGGACTTTGTACAGTAATAGGATAAGCCCAATGCCTTGTTATTATAGTCTGGTTGTCCAAGGCTAAGATATAAGCACCCTCTTCTGAATGTATACCAGACCAGAATCTGTTAAAATGATTCCTTCTATACAGAGTGATCAAAGTCACTAAATGTAATACAAAATATCAGTATTATCTGTAATTCCTTTAATGTCACTGAGAGTTGTAAACCGTATAAATTAGGAAATTAACCTGTTTCAACAAGAATTGAAAGTCAGTTATCCTATATTGGAATTGTACAATGTGTTATTCTGTGTAGCTCTGCTGAAACATCAGTCTCTCTCAACCCAGCTGAGAGGATCACAGTCCTGCAGGCATTCTTTTGGACACTAAAAGTGCAGCTCTCATTCAAATATCTGGATCCCGTGCAAGCAAATTAATGACTTGTCAGCCCTCATGTTTTTGCGTCCCCCTTCAGGCAGAAGCAGCTGGAATCTTGACAGTGCTGTTATCCATAAAAGCTCCAGCAGCAGCAGACAATTGCACCAACCACTGACCTCCAGGCAGGAACTCAACAGACTCGACCAGCAGTACTCGCCTTCGAACCCTCTCTCTTTCACTCACTGCAGGATGGCAGGTCCTCTCTTGGCAGGCAGGCATGAGACTCTCCCCGGGCCGATGCAGGTTGCCCAACAGAGGGTCAATGAACGAGGCCAGTGGAAGAACAAATTTGAGTTTATTCTAACTGTGGCTGGCGCAATTGTTGGACTTGGAAATATATGGAGATTTCCCTATCTTTGTTACAAGAACGGTGGGGGTGAGTCAACAAAGTCCTATTTTTGTCTTTTGGTTAAATACAGAGAGCTCCAAAAGTATTGGGACAATGGTTTGTTTCTGCACTCCAGCACTTTGGATTTGAAATGATACAATGACCTTGAGGTTAAAGTGCAAACGGTCAGCTTTAATTTGAGAGTATTTTCATTCATATTGGGTAAACCGTTTAGAAATTATAGCACTTTTTGTTCATAGTCCCACCATTTTAGGGGACCAAAAGTTACTTATATGTGTATTAAAGTAGTCAAAAGTTTAGTATTTGGTCCCATATTCCTAGCACGCAATGATTACGTCAAGCTTGTGACTCTACAAACATGTTGGATGCATTTGCTGTTTGTTTTGGCTTTGTTTCAGATTATTTTGTGCCCAATAGAAATTCATGGTAAATAATATATTTGTATAATTTTGGAGTCCTTTTTATTGTAAATAAGAATAGAACATGTTTCTAAACACTTCTATATTAATGTGGATACTACCATGATTACGGATAATACTGTATGGATCGTGAATAATGATTAATGAGAAAGTTACAGACGCACAAATATCATGCCCCCCCCCCCCCCCCCCCCCCCAAACAAAAGTGCTAACCTCCCTTATTATTGTAATGGTGAGAGATTCGCATGTCTTGTGTATGGTATTTGTGCATATGTAACTTTCTCACTCATCATTATTCATGATTAATTCAGGATCATCCGTAATCATGGTAGCATCCATGTTAATGTAGAGGTGTTTAGGGTGGTAGGTCCCTTTAAAAAAAGTCTTTAGAACTTCCAAAATGTTCTTTAGAACTTCCAAAATACGTCTCATAGTTATGGGTCAGTAATAAAAATAATAAGTAATCATTTGAAATATGTACAGTCTGTGAGATATGTGGCTGTTGATCTAATGTCTCGTAACAGCTATTCTTACATTGAGCCAGTTGGCTAGCTCGAGAGTTGGTTCTGGCTCGCGAGAATACTGTTATTAAGGTCAGCTCCGTCTTAATTTTTGATTCCCATGACTAAGCAACCGTTTTTTTTTTTTATTCCTGCAAAATTTCTTGACGTTTTGTACCTAAACACCATTCAGTGTCACATCAGAGAACATGAAATTAACCCAAAACATTTTTGATCTTATTCAATATTGTTCACTTATTTGCATCTTGCATGTATTTGGTGTATATTAGTACAGTTTACAATATACACTGAATGTACAAAACAGGAACACCTGCTCTTTGCATGACAGACTGACAAGGTGAATCCAGGTGAAAGCTAAGATTCCATCAATCAGTGTAGATGAGGGAGAGGAGAGAGGTTAATTAAAGAAGGATTTTAAGCCTTGAGACAATTGAGAAATCGATTGTGTATGTGTGCCATTCAGAGGGTGAATGAGCAAGACAGACGATTTAAGTGCCTTTGAACAGGGTATGGTAGTAGGCGGCAGGCTCACCGGGTTGAGTGTGTCAGGAACTGCAACGATGCTGTTTTTTTTTTTACACTCAACAGTTTCCCGTGTGTATCAAGAATGGTCCACCACCCAAAGGACATCCAGCCAACTTGACTGTGGGAATCATTGGAGTCAACATGGGTCAGCATCTCTGTGGAACTCTTTCGACACATTGTGTAGTCGATACCCCGACGAATTGATGCTGTTCTGAGGGCAAAAGGGGGGTGCAACTCAATATTAGGAAGGTCTTCCTATTGTTTTGTATACTTAGTGTATACTACATGCTTAACTTGTATGTGATTCTACAATAGATACTAGAAAATATAATGTTGTATAACACACTTTCCACTCCTAATAACATTACATTGATGTTTCCAAATTTGTTCTCTTTTAATAAAAAGCTTGGTTGTGAGAGCATATGATGAAATTATCCTATTATTTTATCCAAGTCTCTCTGTCTTGTTTACAAATGCATGGTTGATTTGATTCCTGGTCAGTTCAGGCAAAAAGAAAAAAGAGAAGGATTGGTTTGTTGTTTAGCATAAAGCTCCTTTAAATGACACAAAGAAACAAAGCTGCATCCAAATACTGTAGTTGAACCCCCTGAAAACTCATATCGTCTGACCCCATGGTCATTGTGCTGGTTTCGCATTCCCATTCCTTTGAGATAAGTAAGTATACATTAATTCACCTTGCATGGTAACAATTTAAAGAGGATTTTTTTGTTGGGGGGAGGGGGTTCCACACTGCACTTTCAGGGGTGTGTTTGGTTTGCACAGTAGTGTGACCCGATCAGTATTGATGGAGGTTGAAAAGTCATCTGTCGCAGGCAACAGGAATTTGATTTCTAAGACTGGGTATATTGTGAGGGTGTGATCCATGGGACAAATTTAAATTTAAAGTGGCATGAAAATAAATTGGTTTGTTCAGATGTATAGTGATGAAAGATACAAAGACCTATGCATACTGTTAGAGTCAACTTAATCTCAGCACCCAGAACCAAAACAGCTGTCACAAGATATTGTTAACTGAAGGTTAAAGTTTGAACATAGATTAACATCAAGCAGTCCTAATATGTGTGACTCCTTCCTGTACTGTAGGTGCGTTCTTCATCCCGTACATCCTGTACCTGGTGACCTGTGGCATCCCTCTGTTCATCCTGGAGACGGCTCTGGGACAGTACACCAGCCAGGGGGGCATCACCTGCTGGAGGAAAATCTGCCCGCTGTTTGAGGGTGAATATTGCTGTACAGTTCTGTGCACTTAAAAGTTATGTTTTCAAATGCTTTTGCTGCAGCCCAAGTAGGTTACATTGTTTTCATTGTGACAAATTCTCTGGTAGGATGAGCCTGAGCCTTTATGTGCTTTCCGCATTTCATAATGTAGATAGATGTCTTGCATGGTCTTGGTACAGCACAGTAAAGTTGAAAGATTATGGTACATCATTATGTAAAGTATAAACCATAATGAAGTAAACAGAATAAACCACTTTGCAATGAATAGTAGAGTGAGACTTAGAATAGAATGAGTAGGTGTGGTTCCTTATTCGTGCTGAGACATGAAACAAATAGTTGCTTTATGATCTTCATTCATTAAGATTTTTGTGCAGTTACATAGGGCCCCCATTTATTACCGTTCAAAAGTTTTAGAACACCTACTCATTCAAGGGTTTTTCTTTATTTGGACTATTTTCTACATTGTAGAATAATAGTGATGACATCAAAACTGTGAAATAACACATATGGAATCATGAAGTAACCAAAAAAGTGTTAAACAAATTAAAATACATTATAAATGTGAGATTCCTCAAATAGCCACCCGTTGCCTTGATGACAGCTTTGCACACTCATGGCATTATCTCAACCAGCTTCACTTGGAATGCTTTCCCAACAATCTTGAAGGAGTTACCACATATGCTGAGCACTTGTCGACTGCTTTTCCTTCACTCTGCGGTCCGACTCATCCCAAACCATCTCAATTTGGTTGAGGTAGGGGGATTGTGGCGGCCAGGTGATCTGATGCAGCACTCCATCACTCGCCTACTTGGTAAAATAGCCCTTACACAGCCTGGAGGTGTGTTGGGTCATTGTCCTGTTGAAAAACAAATGATAGTCCCACTGAGCCCAAACCAGATGGGAGAGGGTATCGCTGCAGAATACTGTGGTAGCCACGCTGGTTAAGTGTGCCTTGAATTCTAAATAAATCACAGACAGTGTCACCAGCAAAGCACCCCCACACCACAACACCTCCTCCTTCATGCTATATAGAGGGAAATACACATGCAGAGATCATCCGTTCACGCACACCGCGTCTCACAAGGACATAGCAGTTGGAACCAAAAATCTCCAATTTGGACTCCAGATGAAAGGAAACATTTCCACCGGTCTAATATTCATTGCTTGTGTTTCCTGGCCCAAGCAAGTCTCTTCTTATTATTGGTGTCCTTTAGTAGTGGTTTCTTTGCAGCAATTTGACTATGAAGGCCCGATTCACACACAGTCTCCTCTGAAGTTGATGTTGAGATGTGTCTGTTACTTGAGCTCTGTGAAGCATTTATTTGGGCTGCCATTTCTGAGGCTGGTAACTCTAATGAACTTATCCTCTGCAGCAGAGGTAACTCTGGATCTTCCATTCCTGTGGCGCTCCTGAGAGCCAGTTTCATCATAGCACTTGATGGTTTTTGCGACTGTACTTGAAGAAACGTTCAAAAGTTCTTGAAATTCTCCGTATTGACTGACCTTCATGTCTTAAAGTAAAAGTAATTTTGAACTGTTGTTTCTCTTTGGTTATTTGAGCTGTTCTTGCCATAATATGGACTTGGTCTTTTACCAAATAGGGTTATCTTCTGTACACCACCCCTATCTTGTCACAACACAACCGATTGGCTCAAACGCATTAAGAAGGAAAGAAATTCCACAAATGAACTTTTAAGAAGGCACACCTGTTAATTGATTTGCATTCCAGGTGACTACCTCAGGAAGCTGGTTGAAAGAATGCCAAGAGTGTATGAAGCTGGCTATTTGAAGAATCTCAAATATAAAATATATTTTGATTTGTTTAACACTTTTTTGGTTACTACATGATTTCATTTGTGCTATTTCATAGTTGTGATGTCTTCACTATTATTAGACAATGTAGAAAATAGTAAAAATAAAGAAAAACCCTGTCTGAATTAAATGTTCACTTTTTTAAATTAATAATAATATATGCAATTTAGCTGATCCTTTTAGCTAAAGTGTCTAACCTCACAGAGATAGCATACATCTTAGCAGCAGGAAATTAACCTTTCATGACCCTGGTGTTGCTACTAGAGCCATGCTTTTACCAACTGAGTCTGAGTCCCACATTAATTGATGTCATGATCACACAGCTGAAGCAAGCACACACACACACACACAAATAAAAAATGTGTTCAAAAATGCAAATCAGTCAGACAGTCTTCGGAAGGGCTACTTGAAACATAAATTGATTTGGATCTTAGACATACAGTACTTTCAGAATGAATGTGGCCCTGTGGTAACCTTAATCTGACTAAATTGATCATGGAAGCCCAAAGGCCGGCAGGTGGCGATATTGAGTCGTGTCATTTTACCGCCCAAATGCATTGTATGTAGCCGGCAATAGTTTTGTATCCCTCATGGACCAGTTTATACCTAAAACATTCTCCATTCAGGCTGCATAGGCTGCATTTTCCTCCTTAAATATATTTAATTGTGAGAAAATGAGAGAAAAAAAAACTGGGAAAATATGCTTACTTTCATTATGAAAAAACATATTCCATCACCAGCGACTAAATGCTAATTCAAGATGTTGTGTATTGCGTTCAGCCAATCAGGTTGCATCAGTCCGTTCTCTCACCCCTAACCTAACACAGCGCTGTATTAAATCAAATCAAATGTTATTGGTCACATACACATATTTAGTAGATGTTATTGCGGATGCAGTGACATGATTGTGTTCCTAGCTCCAACAGTGCAGTAATATCTAATAATTCACAATAATACACACAAATCTAAAGTAAAAGAATGTTAAGCAATATATAAATATTAGGACGAGCAATGTCAGAGTGGCATTGACTAAAATACAGTAGAATAGAATACAGTATATACATATGAAATGAGTAAAGCAGTATGTAAACACTATTAAAGTGACTAATGTTCCATTATTAAAGTGACCAGTGATTTCCAGTCTATGTATATAGGGCAGCAGCCTCTAAGGTGTAGGGTTGAGTAACCGGGTGGTAGCTGGCTAGTGATGGCTATTTAACAGTCTGATGCCCTTGAGATAGAAGCTGTTTTTCAGTCTCTCGGTCCCAGTTTTTTTGCACCTGTACTGACCTCGCCTTCTGGATAGTAGCAGGGTGAACAGGCAGTGGCTCGGGTGGTTGATGTCCTTGATGATCTTTTTGGCCTTTTTGTGACATTGGGTGCTGTATGTGTCCGGGAGGGCAGGCATTGGGCAGACTGCACCACCCTCTGGAGAGCCCTGTGTTTGTGGCTGGGCTGATGAGACAGTGGATTGCGGGGTCAGATGGAACAGAGTAAATAGGCATATTGACATCATAGATGTAGCCAGTGGTATCTTGTGGAATAGACACAGGCTGGAATGCGATTTTAACAAATCAGCATTCAGGATTAGACCCACCGTTGAATAATTAAATGATAATGTCCGAGACGCCGGTGTTTGGAGGATATATTGGCATGGGTGTTGTTGGCAGACCGTGCCAATATATCCTCCAAACACTGGCTTCAAGTGCATTATCACTTTTATACAACGGTTACCAACATATTAAAATAATGATTTACATATTTTCATTAGAAACATCATTTTGATGAATTTGTTGTTCGTTCTGTCGATTTGGTTGCTAGACACGCAACCCAGTTCAGTCTTTTTGTTCTGTATCTATAGACACGACCCAGTTGTTTGTTCTAAATGTTCAATTGCCATACTGCCTGGCAATGTATTTAGGGCTAATTTATTCCTTGCCACCCACTCTGAAACTAACTGCAGCTCTTTGTTGAGTGTTGCAGTCATTTCAGTCGCTGTAGTAGCTGACATGTATAGTGTTGAGTCATCCGCATACATAGACACTCTGGCTTTACTCAAAGTCAGTGGCATGTAGTTAGTAAAAATGTAGAAAAAAAAGCAAGGGGCCTAAACAGCTACCCTGGGGAATTCCTGATTCTAACTGGATTACATTTGAGAGGCTTCCATTAAATAGCCACCGGCTGGAATGCGGTTTCAGGATTAGACCCACCCGTTGTATAATGCCAGATAATTGGACAGTTGGAAAAGATATCGGACACCTTGCAATCATGACGCAATAAGCGCCTATACATGCAGATGGTACTTGCTACAAAGTTGCAGAAAGCTAAACCAACAACCACACAAACTGAAATTGGATACATCGTAAATGCAGGTCCAATGAGGAAAAAACTTGGCTGGCATTGTTTTTGCAGAGATTTTTTTTATGGAGCATCTCAGATGCCATCTGATGACCCAACATGGTGAGTGAGGAACATGCAATTCTCTGGTCCCCACTGCAGACATGATGCAAGTGGCGCTATGCTGTTAAATACTCCACGTTTCTAGTTTGACCAGATGTTTTCAGCAACTGATATTGGAATTTGCTTGTCATATTGGCAGGTTTGCTAGCAACAAAAAATATTTTGCTAGCTTCTAGCTTAGTGTTTGATATGAAATGCCATTTCGTCGTAATGTACAGTGTCGAGTGTCCTGACGAGGACGCAAACTTTTCTAGCAATGCCAGGCAAACCCGGCAATTACCAGTTCATTCTGTATTCTGGCTGCTCGTTGGCTAGTTAGCAGCAAGCAAGGGATAAGAACATTGCTATCGTGCATGGCTAGTATGGATCATAAAGAATGAACGACTGGGTCGAGTCTCTAAGCAACCAAAAGATGAGAAACTATGAATTTGCTTATATATATCAATATCAACAGGGAAAAAATGTATTTCTACAGGTAAATGTGTGATTTCATATTGTTTTATTCAGCAATTGGGGTATAACCTTTACAGAACGTAAAAATGAATGACAGATTTATTGAGTAGTCACGCAATTTGACATCTAACTAAGATGTTTGGTGCAGTATACTGTATCTCAAGTGAAAAAAATGCATACATTTTTCGTTTCTCGCTAAACGACAACAAACACTTCATTGAATAATCCCTTCTGTTGACCAATCAGAGACGAAGGGGCGTAGACTTCAGCTACAAGTTTTCGGGGGCTAGATCGTTAAAAAAATGCCTTTTGGTCTTAATTTAAGGTGAGGCATAAGGTTAGCAGTGTGGTTAAGGTTTTTAAGAAGATACATTTTAGAAATGGGCGTGGTTTAGACTTCGTCTGTGGTAACCAGTGACGACGCTTTGGCTTGCCTCGAGAGAAAAAATGTGTGCACGAACTGACGAAAATGCCCTGGCTGAAGGCCGCGTTCAAGTGCAAGTCGGAACTAGAAAACTCGGAAATATCCGACCTGCTAACTGATTGATCGCGACACGAGTATAACTATAACCTGTTAGGATGTCCGAAATAAAGTTACGGAATCGAAGCCTATGCCGCCTGATGTTTTAGGTGCTAACCGGTCTACAAAGGATATTAACGTTTTGCCGGCTGCACACAATGCATTTGGACAGTAAGGTGACAAGACTCAATTATGTGCCGGACAGGCCTTTGGGCTGCTGTCATTGGGAATCAACTGCAGTGAAGGTCATTTGAATAATTGTGTTCGTTTTTTTATGAGCATGTTGCTATGTTTTGCTTGTCTTCATCAGGAATGGGCTATGCCGCCCAGGTGATCACTATATATGGATGTATGACCTACATAGTGATTCTGGTGTGGGCTTTCCTCTACCTGTTCTCATCCTTCACTGCTGACCTGCCATGGGCTAACTGCAACAATGCTTGGAACACAGGTATTTACAATATTGTTGACTTGACTGAAATTTGGTGCAGAGGAGGACTGCTATGTGCATATGTTTCAACTGAAACAGACCCCAGCTGGCTGAGGGGTCCCCACTGACTGATTTTTAACACAACTTTATATGGCCTATATCTATTTAATAATTTCTTGAAATTAAAAACACAAATGTAACAGGTCCCCAAATGGCCAAATCCCCTGACTTGGTGGCAGTTTTATCAAACGGTGTATTCGAGGCTGCTGGGTTGCGATAATCTTTATAGGAGCAACTACCTCTGAAGCCTAGTTATTTTCTCTTTTTTTTATTGAACCTTTATTTAACTAGGCAAGTCAGTTAAGAACAAATTCGTATTTACAATGACGGCCTATGAACTGCCTTGTTCAGGGGCAGAAAGACAGATTTTTACCTTGTCAGCTCTGGGATTCGATCTAGCAACTGGCCCAACCACTAGGCTACCTGCCGCCACAGTAATGAAGCACACAGTGCTACTAACAAGTAACATCCATCACTGAAATTCAATGACTCTTATCAACAACAAACAATTCTAACCGCTTGCAGCCATGGAAGTTCAGTGAGGGGAGATCATGAGCAATCAGTGTGTTCACGTGAACATCTTCTGACAGTTTGCACAAATACTGAAGACAGTGAGAATAATGGGGGAGAAGAGCTGTCTGGTATCTTCTACCCCCCCCCCCCCCTCTCTCTCTCTCTCTCTCACACACACACACACACACCTCTTTTACGCTGCTGCTACTCTCTGTTCATCATATATGCATAGTCTCTTTAACGATACCTACATGTACATACTAATGTATGTATTCAAATGTCTTTTTACTGTTGTTTTATTTCTTTACTTACCTACACACACACACACTTTTTTTTTCTTTTTTTTTTTCGCACCATTGGTTAGAGCCTGTAAGTAAGCATTTCACTGTAAGGTCTACCTGTTGTATTCAGGGCGCGTGACAAATAAACTTTTATTTGATTTGAAAGTGTTTACCTTGTCATCGGACCTCTTTAAAACATTTTCTCAGATTGACAGAAATAGCTTTTAACATTTTAAGGGTTCATATTTCTTTCGAGTCAATTACATTAAGAGGATCTGTCTATTAGGTTGCATATCCACTTGAAGCTGTCAACTTTATAACCTGTTTCAACTAGACTTGAATGTATTTCAGATTTTTGTGTGACATTTGGCACCAAGAATGCCAGCACCAATTGGACTGTTCCACTCCTGAATGTGTCATCTTCCGTTGTGGAGTTTTGGCAGTAAGTCTATTTATAAATGCTGTGTTTTTATCCCCACTGCATCGTTCGTGATTAGATTCTTGACTCCTCAAATTATAAATTAATCAGATACTATTGTCTTATTTCTTAAAAGGAACTATTGGAATTATGAAATGATTCTTATAAGCATACAATAGACTACAATACATTTACATACAATATATTTTATTTTGTTGATCAAATGTATTGCTTTGTCAACTATTTCTCCTTACAGTCGGCGAGTGCTGAGAATGTCAGATGGAATTGAGTCATTGGGAGGCATTAGATGGGAGCTGGCTCTGTGTCTTCTGCTGTCCTGGGCCATCTGCTACTTCTGTATCTGGAAAGGAGTTAGGTCTACAGGGAAGGTGATTTTGATTTCATATATTAGCCAAGACAGTAGTTTCATAATTATGCATCATCCCAATCTCAATCAATCTTGAATTCAGAGGTAACAAACAAACATAAAATAAACAGAGGGACAGCTATTTGATGTAGCTTTAAAGTTACTTGGTGCAATGATGGGCCCATAGTTGGTATGGTGATGCCGGGAATGCTTGGCTATATTGTGTTTTCTGTATTCTACTAATCCTGTACTACTAATTCATAGGCAGCCTACTTCACGGCCACCTTCCCCTATGTAATGCTAGCGGTGCTATTTGTCCGAGGAGTGACCCTTCCAGGAGCTAAAGATGGCATATTCTACTACTTGTATCCCAATGTTACACGCCTAGCTGATCCACAGGTATTATCTGTAGTATGGGCAATTTTCCCAGACACAGATTAAGACTAGTCCTGGACGACAACAAAAAAACACTTCAAATTGAGTATTTCCATTGAACATCCTTAGTCCAGGAGTATGCTTCATTGGTGTCCAGGAAACCGGCCCTCTAAATCCTTGTTTAGTCTCGCTTCTTACTGATATACATTTCCCTTGTGCTACTTAAACATGTTCAGTTTATGACTTCAGTTTACCTCTTCTTTGTTTGTTTGTTCGTTAATAAGGTTTGGATGGATGCAGGAACCCAGATATTCTATTCTTACGCCATATGCCTGGGCTACCTGACCTCTCTTGGAAGCTACAACAAATACAACAACAACTGCTACAAGTGAGGCTTCAACTAGTGTGTGGGTTTGATTAAAAATTGGAGGTAATAATTTGGCACATTGAAGATCTCACACAGTTTGCTTATTTAGCAGTACCAGGAGGTGCTATGGTCACAAGATCTCTTCAGTCAGTCAGTCAGTCTGGAGACAGGAAAAAGCACATCTGGTTAGGTGAGGTGCAGGCTGGAGAAGTAGAATGCATGGAAAAGAAAAACCACATACTCTCATGGAACTGACGCATTCCTTTTTTATCACTTAGTAATGTTTCAACAGCAAGCTGCCTTCAGGGTTTCATCTGGCAAACACTGCAGGTCAAGATCTCTTCAGAGCATATAATAACAGTTTGCTTATTCACCTACGCCAGGAGGATTCATGACACACTACCTCAATCGCCCTGAACATTAATAACATGTATTTAAATCTTATTAGACCTTTGCCAACAGTGTATGTGAAAGAGGAAGGTGTCTTTATACGTTAAACTTGTTTTGTGCCTTGCAGAGATTCCTTCTACCTGTGCTTGTTGAACAGTGGGACCAGCTTTGTGTCTGGTTTCGCCATTTTCTCCATACTGGGTTATATGGCTGGAGAACAGGGTGTGGACATCTCTGTGGTTGCTGAGTCAGGTGAGTCTTTAAAGGACATCAATCTACAATGGTATGACTCCCTATTATCCTACTGATCACCCCAAGTACTGTCTAACAACATAATTGCTCAGCATTGTGGATGGCTGAGAGAGCGGGATGCGAAGATAGACAAATTATGTTAAAGACGAACAGTATCTGATTTTCTATCCTGTCCTCAGCCTGCACTTTAATCATCAGAGAGAGCTGGCCCATCTGCTTTAGTTAGTGAGATCTGTGCCTACTTCACCTTTCTTCTGAACTTAATTTTGTCTGCATCTATACCTTGTCTGGTAGAAGCACTGTCTCAGCTCATGAAATCTACTTTTTTGACATGCATAACAGAATGTCTCGTTAAATTAATTCAATCAGATTGCATTTGGGTACATATATTCTGTAATTTTTTCATTGTTGTGCTGCTGAAGGTCCTGGCCTGGTCTTCATAGTGTACCCTCAGGCAGTGTCCCTGCTCCCCTGCCCTCAGTTCTGGGCTATCTGCTTCTTCACCATGATCATCCTGTTGGGAGTTGATAGTCAGGTTAGAGCTCAACACACCTGGGTGTCCTGTCCCTGTTGTGTCCCTCCCTTTACCTTTCCCTCCTATGTACCTTGCCCTCTCTCTCATTTTCCACAGTTTGTCGCCCTTGAGAGCCTTATGACCTCGGTAACGGACTTCAATCCCAACCTCATCAGAAAGGGCTACCGGAGGGAGCTTCTGCTGCTGCTCATCTGCTGCTGCTGCTACCTGGTCGGTCTCATCATGATCACAGAGGTGAGAGGTTGTTGCTGTATGACCACAGGTAGAGGTGGTTCTCTAAAACTGAACACTTAATATCAGGAACATGAATTGTGAAGTGTTATAGTGAGGTAAGTGAAATAACTTCAAATGAATGTCAATAAAAGGTTGGATCTAAGCAGCAAATTTTCAAAAACTAAATCATAAAATATACTGAACAAAAATATAAACGCAACACGCAACAATTTCAAAGATTTTACTAAGTTAGTTCATAGAAGAAAATCTGTCAATTTAAATGAATTCATTAGGCCCTTATCTATGGATTTCACATGACTGGGCAGGGAGCAGCCATGGGTTGGCCTGGGAGGGCATAGGCCCACCCACTTGGGAGCCAGGTCCCCCCTCTAGGGAGCCAGGCCAGCCAATCAGAATGAGTTTTTCCCAACAAAAGGGCTTTATTACAGACATAAGTACTCATCAACATCACACCTCCTCAGATGATCCCACAGGTGAAGAAGCCAGATGTAGAGGTCCTGGGCTGGCGTAGTTACACGTGGTTGTGTGGCCGGTTGGATATACTGCCAAATTCTCTAAAACTAAGTTGGAAGCGGCTTATGGTAGAAAAATTAAGATTAAATTCTCTGGCAACATTCCTGCAGTCAGCATGCCAATTGCACACTCCCTCAACTTGAGACATCTGTGGCATTGTGTTGTGTGAAAAAACTGCACATTTGAGTAGCCTTTATTGTCCCCCAGCACAAGGTGTAATGATCATGCTGTATAATCAACTTCTTCATATGCCATACCTGTCAGTTGGATGGATTATTTTGGCAAAGGAGAAATTCTCACTAACAGGGATGTAAACAAATTTGTGCCAAAATTTGAGAGGAATAGTTAAATAAAAAATAAACTTTTTGTGCGAATGGAACATTTCTGGTCTTTTATTTATTTTATTTATCTTTTATTTCAGCTCATAAAAAATGTGACCAACACTTTACATGTTGCGTTTATATATTTTTTCAGTATAGTTGTTAATTAACGGTCGCATGTATCAGCTTTTATCTTAGCTGAGTAAAACTCCACTCTATCCATATATACATATCTACAACTCAAAAACGACCCCACTGGGCACAGACGTCAATTCAATGTCTAATTTCAATGACATTACGTGGAAATAACGTTGACTCAACCAGTGTGTGCCCAGTGGGATGGTAAAGAACGTAGTTACACAGCACAAACATAGGTCAGAACCCCCACCTTACTGTGTACCAGAGTTAAGCATGCACGCGTAAATGGAACATAATTCCCTGTATGCACTTTTCTCTCTGCATAGTTGTGCTATTCATTCGGGGTGATCAAATAAATGAAGGTGAGGCGAAGGTGTGTCCAGGGGCGCAACTTTGGTTTTGGAAGATGGGGGGACATACAGTGCATTTGGAAAGTATTCAGACCCCTTGACCTTTTCCACATTTTGATATGTTACAGCCTTATTCTAAAATGGATTAAATTAATTGTTTTCCTCGTCAATCTACACACAATAGCCCATAATGTCAAAGCAAAATCATGTTTTTATACATTTTTGCAAATGTATTACAAATAAAAAACATAGGTATTCAGACCCTTTGCTATGAGACTCAAAATTGAGCTCAGATGCATCCCGTACCTTCTCCGCTATGGTTTCAGAGCTGGTCATGGGAGCACCTCAGCCACACTTAAGGTTCTAAACGATATCTTAACCGCCATCGATAAGAAACAATACTGTGCAGCCGTATTCATCAAACTGGCCAAGGCTTTGGACTCTGTCAATCACCACATCCTTATTGGCAGACTCAACAGCCTTGGTTTCTTAAATGATTGCCTCGCCTGGTTCACCAACTACTTCTCCGACAGAGTTCAGTGTGTCAAATCGGAGGGCCTGTTGTCAGGGCCTCTGGAAGTCTCTATGGGGGTGCCACAGGGTTCAATTCTTGGGCCAACTTTCTTCTCTGTATATATCAATGACAGGGCAGGGTAGCCTAGTGGTTAGAGCGTTGGACTAGTAACCGGAAGGTTGCGAGTTCAAACCCCCGAGCTGACAAGGTACAAATCTGTCGTTCTGCCCCTGAACAGGCAGTTAACCCACTGTTCCCAGGCCGTCATTGAAAATAAGAATTTGTTCTTAACTGACTTGCCTGGTTAAATAAAGGTAAAAAAAAAAAAAAAAAAAAAAAAATGATGTCGCTCTTGCTGCTGGTGAGTCTCTGATCCACCTCAACACAGACGACACCATTCTGTATACTTCTGGCCCTTCTTTGGACACTGTGTTAACAACCCTCCAGATGAGCTTCAATGCCATACAACTCTCCTTCCGTGGCCTGCAACTGCTCTTAAATACAAGTAAAACTAAATGCATGCTCTTCAACCGATCGCTGCCTGCACCTGCCAGCCCTTCCAGCATCACTACTCTGGACGGTTCTGACTTAGAATATGTGGACAACTACAAATACCTATGTGTCTGGTTAGACTGTAAACTCTCCTTCCAAGCTCACATAAAACATCTCCAATCCAAAGTTAAATCTAGAATTGGCTTTCTATTTCGCAACAAAGCATCCTTCACTCAGGCTGCCAAACATACCCTCGTAAAACTGACCATCTTACCGATCCTCGACTTTGGCGACGTCATTTACAAAATAGCCCCCAACACTCTACTCAACAAATTGGATGCAGTCTATCACAGTGCCATCTGTTTTGTCACCAAAGCCCCATAAACTACCCACCACTGCGACCTGTACGCTCTCGTTGGCTGGCCCTCGCTTCATACTCGTCGCCAAACCCACTGGCTCCAGGTCATCTACCCCCTTATCTCAGCTTGCTGGTCACCATAGCAACACCCACCTGTAGCACGCGTTCCAGCAGGTATATCTCACTTGTCACCCCCAAAGCCAATTCCTCCTTTGGCCGCCTTTCCTTCCAGTTCTCTGCTGCCAATGAACTACAAAAATCTCTGAAACTGGAAGCACTTATCTCCCTCACTTACTTTAAGCACCAGCTGTCAGAGCAGCTCACAGATCACTGCACCTGTACATAGCCCATCTATAAATAGCCCAAACAACTACTGCTTCCCCTACTGTATTTATTTATTTATTTTGCTCCTTTGCACCCCAGTATTTCTACTTTGCACGCTCATCTACTGTCAAATCTACCATTCCAGTGTTTTACTTGCTATATTGAATTTACTTTGCCACCATGGCCTATTTATTGTCTTTACCTCCCTTATCTCACCTCATTTGCTCACATTGTATATAGACTTATTTTTCTACTGTTATTGACTGTATGTTTGTTTTACTCCATTTTTAACTCTGTGTAGTTATATGTGTCGAACTGCTTTTCTTTTTCTTGGCCAGGTCGCAGTTGTAAATGAGAACTTGTTCTCAACTAGCCTACCTGGTTAAATAAAGGTGTAATAAACAAATTATTTTAAAAAATCCTGTTTTCATTTATCATCCTTGAGATGTTTCTACAACTTGATTGGAGGCCAACTGTGGTAAATTCAATTGATTGGACATGATTTGGAAAGGCACACACCTGTCTATATAAGGTCCCACAGTTGACAGTGCATGTCAGAGCAAAAACCATGCCATGAGCTCGAAGGAATTGTCTGTACTCCAAGAAAGGATTGTGTCGAGGCACAAATCTGGGGAAGGGTTCCAAAAAATGCCGGTAGCATTGAAGGTCCCCAAGAACACCATGGCCTCCATCATTCTTAAATGGAAGAAGATTGGAACCACCAAGACTCTTCCTAGAGCTGGCCGCCTGGGCAAACTGAGCAATCGGGGGAGAAGGGCCTTGGTCAGGGAGGTCACTCTGACAGAGCTCCAGAGTTCCTCCTGTAGAGATGAGGAAACCTTCCAGAAGGACAACCATCTCTGCAGCACTCCACCAATCAGGCCTTTATGGTAGAGCCACTCCTCAGTAAAAGGCACATGACAGCCTGCTTGGAGTTTGCCAAAAGGCACCTAAAGACTTTCAGACCATGAGAAACAAGATTCTTTGGTCTGATGAAACCAAGATTGAACTCTTTAGCCTGAATGCCAAGCGTGAAGGAAACCTGATAGCATCCCTACGGTGAAGCATGGTGGTGGCACTGTCAGCATGATGTTTTTAAGCGGCAGGGACTGGGAGACTACTCAGGATTGAGGGAAAGATGAACGGAGCAAAATACAGAGATATCCTTGATCATAACCTACTCCAGAGTGCTCAGGACCTCAGACTGGGGCAAGGGTTCACCTTTCAACAGGACAACGACCCTAAGCACACTGCCAAGACCACGCAGGAGTGGCTTTGGGACAAGTCTCTGAATGTCCTTAAGTGGTCCAGCCAGTGCCCGTATTTGAACCTGATTGAACATCTCTGGAGAGACCTGAAAATAGCTGTAATGCCAAGCTTATGGCGTCATACCGAGAAGTCTCAAGGCTGTAATCGCTGCCAAAGGTGCTTCAACAAAGTACCGAGTAACATTTTTTAAATCAATTTTAGAATAAAGCTGTAACGTAACAAAATGTGGAAAAAGTCAAGGGGTCTGAATACTTTCCGAATGCACTGTATGGATGCAGTGTAGTTTACTCAGCTACTTTGATCCAAGGCATTAATGGTTGGTTATTACAATAACTACATTTGTAAACATTGATTTGACTTTATATTAAAGTTTTATTTTCTCACAGGGTGGCCTCTACATCATCCAGCTGTTTGATCATTATGTGTGCAGTGGTGCCACTCTGCTGCTCCTCTCCATATGCCAGTCACTCAGTATTGGATGGATATATGGTAAGAATAGACATTACACTATGTAATCATGGGCAAACATACACTACTGTTCAAAAGTTTGGCGTCACTTAGAAATGTCCTTGTTTTCCATGAAAACATACATGAAATGAGTTGCAAAATTAATAGGAAATATATTGAAGGTGTTGACAAGGTTATAAATAATGATTTTTAATTGAAATAATAATTGTGTCCTTCAAGCTTTGCTTTCATCAAAGAATCCTCAATTTGCAGCAATTATAGCCTTGCAGATCTTTGGCATTCTAATTGTCAATTTGTTGAGGTAATCTGAAGAGATTTCACCCCATGCTTCCTGAAGCAACTCCCACAAGTTGGATTGGCTTGATGGGCACTTCTTATATGGTCAAGCTGCTCCAACAACAGCTCAATAGGGTTGAGATCCGGTGACTGTGCTGGCCACTCCATTATAGACAGAATACCAGCTGACTGCTTCTTCCCTAAATAGTTTGTGCATAGTTTGGAGTTGTGCTTTGGGTCGTTATTCTGTTGGAGGAGGATATTGGCTCCAAATTAAGCGCCGTCCACAGGTTATAGCATGGCCTTGCAAAATGGAGTGACAGCCTTCCTTTTTCAAGATCCCTTTTACTCTGTACAAATCTCCCACTTTACCACCACCACCAAAGCACCCCCAGACCATCACATTGTCTCCACCATGCTTGACAGATGGTGTCAAGCACTCCTCCAGCATCATTTAATTTTTTCTGCGCCTCATGAATAATCTTCTTTGTGATCCGAACACCCCAAACTTAGATTTGTCTGTCCATAACACTTTTTTCCAATCTTCCTCTGTCCAGTGTTTGTGTTCTTTTGCCCATCTTAATCTTTTATTTTTATTGGCCAGTCTGACATATGGCTTTTTCTTTGCAATTCTGCCTAGAAGGCCAGCATTGCGGAGTCACCTCTTCACTGTTGACATTGAGACTGATGTTTTGAGGACTTGTGAGGTGTCTGTTTCTCAAACTAGACTCTCTAATGTACTTGTCCTCTTGCTCAGTTTTGCACGGGGGCCTCCCACTCCTCTTTCTACTCTGGTTAGAGCCAGTTTGCACTGTTCTGTGAAGGGAGTAGGACACAGCGTTGTACGAGATCTTCAGTTTCTTGGCAATTTCTAGCATGGAATAGCCTTCATTTCTCAGAAAAAGAATAGACTGATGAGTTTCAGAAGAAAGTTATTTGTTTCTGGCCATTTTGAGCCTGTAATTGAACCCACAAATGCTGATGCTCCAGAAGGCTAGTTTTATTGCTTTTTATTGCTTCTTTAATCATAACAACAGTTTTCAGCTGTGCTAACATAATTGCCGAAGGGTTTTCTAATGATCAATTAGGCTTTTAAAATTATAAACTTGGATTAGCTAACACAACGTGCCATTGGAAGACAGGAGTGATGTTTGCTGATAATGGGCCTCTGTACGCATATGTAGATATTCCATAAAAAATCTGCCATTTCCAGCTACAATAGTAATTTACAACATTAATGTCTACACAATTTGACGTTATTGTAATGGACAAAAAGTGATACAAAGTAATTGAAAATCCTTAAAGGGACTGTTCATGAGTATTTTGTCACATAACTGTCTCTGTCCAAGGTGCTGAACGCTTCTGTGACAACATTGAGGATATGATTGGCTACAGGCCCTCCTCCCTGCTGAAGTACTGTTGGCTCTACATTACTCCAACTATTGGCACCGTGAGTTTAAAACCAGTGCATTTTTATCATTCTTTCACAGCAGTTATGCTTACAATATTTTGTGCTGTCCATTTAAATACAGTGTCAATAAATAATGAAACAACATTGCTGTAAAAAAAAAAAATCTCTTCAAGGTAACCTTTGTATTCTCGCTGCTGAAGTACAGCCCTCTGAAGTTCAACAACACCTATGTGTACCCGTGGTGGGCCTATGGGCTAGGCTGGATCCTGGCTATGTCCTCCCTCTCTCTCATCCCCATCACCATGGTCTACAAACTGTACCAGGCCAAAGGGACTTTCTGGCAGGTCAGTGACATTATATGATGGAACGTTTTCCTTGGGACATTTAAAAGTATGAATGATTGCATCAAGTAAGTTAAATTGAGGTACAAACAAATGTTTTTAAATTAAAAAGGCTAAATAAAATCAAATTAATCTGGTCAGAAATGCTGGGACCTTTCATTTGGGCCTTTTAACTCTAGCATACAGTTTCTGAGCTATTCTGAGATTTTGAAGAATACCTTTGCAGCAAATTGATTATACTTATATTGAGAACTCTTTGCTTCCCCAGCGCCTCCAGGCAGTCTGTCGGCCAGCAGAAGACCTTCCTATGATGAAGAAGGAGATGGCAGGTCTCTTTGCTCTGGACCGTGTTACTGAAGATGAGAAGACCTACAACAATAATCTATAGACTGACTGTTCTGCTATTACTTTTCAGGCCGGTTTCCCAGACCGAGATTAAGCCTAGTCCTGGACCAAATATTATTTACCATGCTTTTTAGTCCAGGACTAGGCTTAATCTGTGTCTGGGAAACCGTCCCTTTATATTCTATTATACTCTATTTTTGTAACTTTTTTTAGTAAGGGTTTTGGTTTTTGTGGGTTTAATATAGTTAATATAGTTTAATATAATATAGTTGAAGCTGGTCAGAGTTGTGCTTGAGGTATTGGTATTGTGTTTGGATTGCAGTATAGTTCATATTTTTGTATTTTGTATTAACTGAACATTTGTAGCATAATGTGTAAAATCATTGCAAAATATTTTTCTTATATGATTCAAATAATTAGTTGTAGACCATTCATAAATAAGATACACCTAGATCACCTAAACATTTTTGATCAGTTTCCCAGACTAAGCCTCCTCCTATGCTAAAAAGCACTTTCAATGGCGAATCTTCATTGAGCATGCTTTTTAGTCCAAGTCTAGGCTTAATCTGTATGTATACACTCTGTATACAATAGGTAATCAATCCAAGACATTGACATTATTACACCCTGTACTTTACTGACTTTATTGTCCCCATGGGGAAATTTTGTTGCAGTGTCATGTACACTTTAATGAACTCTTTGTAATGAACTATTCTTATTTGAAGAACCAAAATGACCAGCCTCAGGATCGAATTATAAACAATAGTGTATTAAACCCCTGTGCACAAGGTCACGAAAAGATAATGCATTGCAGTCTACTGGTAAACTCCAAAGCCATTTCTGATGTCTTTATGGCCGTGTCTAGACTTGACAGTTCGTGCAGCTACATACACCTACATTTTAATTGTCTACCGTGTCCACTGCGTGTCCAGATTCCCTTTTCCCCCGCTATATTCTAATGTCAGTATGCATTCTACAAATGGTGGAAGAGGCAAAATATGTCAAGAACAACCACTGATGGCAGTAGCTAACTAGCCAGCTAACCTCTGTAGCTAGCAAGCAACGCTAAATGGATTGAAAACTGGTTAGCATAACACTAGCCTATAAAAAAAAAAGTATTTTTCTAAATATTAGCTAGCTGGCTAGCATTTGAGTCCAGCAAACACGTTCCTCATTCTAGGAATTTATTTCCTCCAACGTTATAATGAAAAGGTGCCTCTTTCCCAAAACGCAAGTTTTATGGAGACTTGTGGGAGGAGTGCTGATGACGTTGCCCACTGTATGTGCTTTCGGTAGCCTTATTGCAGAGGAGAAATCCGCAGACAATGCATCCCTGACCACCTAAAGTGGTCAGACACATCTGAACACAATCAGACCACAAAGCGACTTTTGTGCGTCTAAACCCATCTTTTCAATGCTATCTTCGTATTCTGATAGAAGTCAAGTGTAGACACAACCTATCTTGGTAAACTGTTGGTCTTGCGATAAAATACGCTGCTGTGGAAGATTTGTATGTATTTTTTTGAAAATCAACAAGTACACCTTAGACATTGTGTATATACAGTGTACAAAACATTAGGAACACCTTCCTAATATTGAGTTGCACCCCTTTTGCCCTAAGAACAGGTGCAAGTTTTTGGGGCGTGGACTCTACAAGGTGTTGAAAGCGTTCCACAGGAATGCTGGCCCATATTGACTCCAAAGCTTCCTACAGTTGTTAAGTTGGCTGGATGTCCTTTGTATGGTTGACCATTCTTGATACACAAGGGAAACTGTTGAGTGTGAAAAATCCAGCAGCGTTGCAGTTCTTGACACACTCAAACCGGTGTGCCTGGCACCTACTACCATACCCGCAAATCTATGTGAACTTTCCTCCACATCTAAATGTGATGAGTTTGAGGCATATTTCAGAGAGAAAACATTAGGCTGGGTATCAGTCAAGCAAGACCTGATGAGAAGTGTATGTGCCCAGGCCTACCACACAAAGACACTACGCATGTATTTTCTCTGGTTGACACTGACTTGCTCAAGAAAGTGATATCACAATTTAAGCCTTCTACCTGCCTTCTGAATCCTATCCCCACCACCTTCTTCAAAACAGTTTTTAATTGCATATCTGAAGAAGTGCACGCTATTGTTAATCAAGTGATTAACATGTTCAGAGACACTTTCCCTAATGCACTAAAAACTGTTATGGTGAAACCCCTTCTGAAGGAAAGTAATCTAGAATCTTCAGCTCTTAACAATTTTCAGCCAATCTCCAATCTAAAATTAAGGAGAAATGGGTTTTCAAACAGCTAAATTATTTTTTGTGAGTGCCAACTGTATTTTTGAAAAACTCCAATCTGGTTTTCATGCCCATCACAGCACAGAGACCGCCTTAGTTAAAGTGGTAAATGAGCTTAGAGCCAACACGGATGCCAAACAGCTCACTGTCCTTGTACTCTTGGATTTAAGGGCTGCATTAGACACTGTTGTCCACCCTGATGTCCTGGACAGTCATTCAGTTTTTATTTTTCTTATTTTTTTTTATCCTCATGTTTGTGTACTAAATATTTAAGTTCTTATTTTCATTGTTTGAATTTTTTTCCTGTGAATCACTTTGCATTCCATGTCTGAAATGTGCTGTATAAATAAATGTGATACTTCGTACTTTGTTCAATTCACCATCTGAATGGCACACCTACAATCCATGTCTCAATTGTCTCAAGGCATAAAAATCCTTCTTTAACCTGTCTCTTCCCCTTCATCTACACTGATTGAAGTCAATTTAACATGTGACATCACTGGCCTGGATTCACCTGGTCAGTCTGTCATGGAAAGAGCAGGTGTTCCTAATGTTTTGTACACTCAGTGTATCTACTATCAATGTGGAAATGTACTATTTTAACTAATACTGTTTTTTATGATTTGTATTAACCTTTATGTAATAAAACACTTTAAAACATAATACTGTTCATCGTTACTCCTTACTGGTGGTATGTAGGCCTATGTATCATATAGCCTACAATATGTGACACAGACCAGGGTTGGGGTCAATTCAAATTGAAGTCTCTCAATTCATGATGTGCTTCACTATAGGGATGGTGCCAGGTTTCCTCCAGAAGTGACACTTGGCATTCAGGCCAAAGAGTTCAATCTTGGTTTCATCAGACCAGAGAATCTTGTTTGATAGTCTTTAGGTGCCTTTTGGAAAGCTCCAAGCAGGCTGTCATGTGCCTTTTACTGATTGGTGGAGTGCTGCAGAGAAGGTTGTCCTTCTGGAAGGTTCTCCCATCTCCACAGATGGTGATTATTGGGTTCTTGGTCACCTCCCTGAACAAGGCCCTTCTCCCCCGATTGCTCAGTTTGGCAGGGCGGCCAGTTCTAGGAATAGTCTTGGCGGTTCCAAACTTCTTCCATTTAAGAATGATGGAGGCCACTATGTTCTTTGGGACTTTTTTTGGACACACCTACTAATTCCAGGGTTTTTCTTTATTTGTACTATTTTCTACATTGTTGAATAATAGTGAAGACATCACAACTATGAACTAACACATGGAATCCTGTAGTAACCAAAACAGTGTTATACAAATCCAAATATATTTTATATTTGAGATTCTTCAAAGTAGCCACCCTTTGCCTTGATGACAGCTTGGCAAACTGTGTGTAGATTGATGATAATAAAACATGTTTTATTAATGCTCTGTATCTACCTCAACGTTCTTGAGTCAGTGTGCTTACTTTACTGCAGGATTACATTGATCTGTTTGTTGTTACCCTCTGGACAACAGATCATTTGTGTTCCAACTTGGCAAGGTTATGAAACCTTATTTAGTCCTACTTGCTAAGGTGGGTTTTAAATGAATGGGTATCCACACATTTGTTTTTGAGGTAGAATAACTGTCATGTTATTGATGCCAAATTGAAAACCTTATTTGCACCTGCTCTATTCCAGAACCAATGGGTGTGCCTGAGTTATCACCTCTCATCTAGGTAAGCTGTTTCAACCTGGAACACTATTCTCCTGCTTTGGTCTGTTTGTAATTTCAGGAAGTCCTGAAGAGCAGTAGTGTGTGAAGGGTTTTGTCCCAGCCCAGCTCTAACACCTTAAATAATCAACATAACAAATCACAGTGATAGCCTATAATTTGTAATCAGGTATAAGCAATCCTGCCATTCAGATCTGGAGAAGTCCACCATTTTAAGTCATTATTCTCTACTATGGTTACAATTGGAGGGGATTCATTTCGATGGTATTGATATATAACGGATGCTCCACTCAAGTTAAAGTTGAAATTGTTGACTGATTCAAAGGCGATGTATGCTAAGAGGGGGACAGCTGCGGACCAGAAGACTACAGCCAAGACTACAGCCAAGTCCACACCTACCCTGTCTGTCGGGTGAGTAGTATTGTTTTTTTACTGTATGTGCCTTTAGGTTCATCTCCATGTGTAGGCTATAACTGTACCTGTGTGGTACAGTCTTCTATATGTGTAGTAGCTTGTTGTCTCGTATTGCTTAATAAAAACTAGAGATTGCCACAAAGATGGCCGACCTTTGACCTCAGAGCATGAGTATAAAATGTTAATATCTTAATATAAAATGTTAATATCTTTGGCTGTGAGTGATTTTAAGAAATCTTCATCGGAGACTAATTTGAATAAAATGTCTTATTAGGAATTTTCAAATAACATCAATGGGAATTGTCTTTCTCGGCTGTGATTCAGTTAAAACGCAGTAACTAAGCAATACTGTAGGTGCAGGCAAAAGCGTGCTTCCAGACCGAAAGTTGAGGCTGGTGGAAGGAGCTATAGGAGGACGGGCTCATTGCATTCCATTTATTCCATTCCAGCCATTACAATGAGCCCATCCTCCTATAGGTTCTCCCACCAGCCTCTTCTGGTGTCAACTTTGAATTCAACCTAAGCCACAGATTGTTAATTTCCTCCATTTTGTACTTGACCTTTATAGAGGCAGACCAGAAGACAGTCAAGAAGCACTTTGAAAGCAAAATCTTGCACTATGGTCATATTCATAGAGTATGCATTTTAGGTAAAGTCACCAAAAGTGAAAACATTGTCATGGTAAGCAGTGCTAGTTGATGTACAGGCCTAAGTGACCACACACACACAAATGGACCCACAGTTGGGGTAAGATTATTATTTTTAATGTAACCTTTATTTAACTAGGCAAGTCAGTTAAGAACAAATTCTTATTTTCCATCATTCACACAGTAGACATAGTGTAAACCATCATGTTGTCAACAAAATGCTGTCCTCAATGCTTAATTTGTATTGGGTATGGCTCAATTTGTGGAAATGCTGCTATTACTCATCATCTTTAATGATGTGTTTCACAGACACACAATGACCACGATTTGAATGCTGCAACTGAGACAGAATGACACACTGAGACCCCTAGTATGACTGGATATTTGGGAAGATATTTGTAACAACGACGATAAAAAGGGGAGCATACTTACACCAGCACCCCATTTTGTTAATTCCATGGCCAACCATCCCTCTAGCTACCCCTCATTACATACTATGCCTTTTATGCCCCATGGTTCCTCAACTTCGGACACTTTGGAACTCTCCATCTTATCTCTATAAACCCACCCTACCTCCACCCATTTTCCCTATGCTGCTTTCTTCACTTGTTTATCTCCTGATTTGTTAACATCTAGACTTAGTAACACCATTAAAAGGGTTTTGGTGTGTCTAGCCTGGTCCCAGACCTGTTCAATTGAGAAGAAGGGTGTTGATATAGCTGGATTTAGGCATAGCTTCCTTGTTTTGAGTCTGTTAAGTGTGCTTTTCATTCTGCAGGATTTGACCTAATATTTTATATGAAACCTACCTTACACATCCAGTTGTTTCAACATTTGTAACTCACCCACCAAAAATCACAATACGGTGTTTTACATTTTGTGTTATTTGTGCTGGTTTTATTCCTAAAATGGAAAAGCAGAATAATCTGTGTGCTCTCTGATGGTAATAATAGTTCATATGGTGCTCTTCGATGTCCCAGGTTTGTGGCATTGATGAAGAAATAATTTAGTTCAAGTCAGATGTGTATATGTTATGTATGAAAGGCACATGTAAGCATTGTTAACTTTTTTGATTTATGTAAAACGATGTCATTTCTGGAATTCAGGTGTTGGATGTGATTGGTTGGTTACTAGGTGCATTCTTGTCCAATAAATGTGCTTATTCATTCATGATTATGGATACATTCTGAAATGAGTTAATCTATCTTTGAATCTGCAACAGAACATGGCAATAAGTTACATCTGAATAGCTTTAATACAGCAGGGCATTCTTTAATTCAGCACAACATTCTCAGTTAAGTTTCAGATAGTTTTCAAACTTGATTTAATCTTCTTTTAAATTTTGTTTCAGTTTGATAAAAACATTTCTATTTCGTTTTTATATTATTCAGTTTCAGTTTTCCTTTTAGTGTTAGGGACAGAAAGTAGCGTGGGAATCTAGGTGCCATTTATATGTTGTAGGTCTATAGTTCGTTTTTTGGGGATGTCACAGTAATACATAAGATGATGGGCCAGGACCATAGACGTGAATAGACATAACATCTCTGCATCTGTGCCATGATGACGTCTGTGAGAGCATGGGCTGCGCCATTGAGGCCATCTCCGTCCTGAAATAGTACATTTTCTTCTTCACGAATACAGTTCATTGGCTGATCCCTCCTGATGTCCTAGCTGTCACAACTACCAACAGGTCATCAGATCAGATCAAGTTGGAAGTCCAGCCCCCAGTTGACTAAATCAAAATGGCAAAAGTCCTCAATGGCACTGCCCATGCTAACACAGGCATTTGGCCAATAGGTTTGGTTAGGTTTAAATTATAAATCAATCCTAATGTGACTTGGATTAAAGAATACGTGCCTAGACTGGTGCAATAAATATACTATTTATAAAAAACTCTTACCCATGTTTACACTAATCCAATGATTTTTTAAATGTCAGTGGTAGATGTAGGAAGAATCAAGTCCCTTTACATTTATCTGACAGAAAGAAAATACAACAAATGAAGTCATGGCACGCGTAATATTACACATGTATCCCTGACCAGGGTTACAAAGGGTTGGATACTTTCCAGTGAATTTCCTGAATTTTTCTATACATATTCCATGGGAAGTTTTGGGACTTTTGCTTAAATTCATGAAAAAGTTAGCTTATAACAGTGAACCTTTTTTTGTGGGATGCACATAAGGCAATTCTAGGTCTTGTGGCATATTTTGGTTAAACTATCCCCAATTCAATGGAATTGCAACCCTCTGCATGCACAGTGTATTCTTCCATCACATGTACAGCTGATTCTCAAGATCTTGCACACTAATGAGATGCTATTGAGCCCACACTACTGCACTTTCTGAGCCAAGGACTACATGCTCCCTCAGCGCTCACAACAAGCAACCTAGACAAAAGTCCCTCTACTTCTATTCGAGGTAAAAATGATGAATCAGACACCTTATCAATTGCAACGTTTTTTTGACTCAATGGAGGAACGTAGTCAGAGAAATGCTGATGAATGTCTTGCTCGAGCTGTGTATGCAACAGGTTCATCTCTGATGCTCACAGGCAATATGTATTGGAAGAGATTTCAGAATGTTCTTCGCCCAGCATACACCCCTCCAACCAGACATGCTTTGTCTACTCATTTGCTGGATGCAGAGTTCAACAGAGTTCAAGTGAAGGTCAAGCAAATCATAGAGACAGCAGACTGTATTGTAATCATCTCTGATGGGTGTTCGAATGTTCGTGGGCAAGGAATAATTAACTACATCATCTTCACCCCTAAACCAGTATTCTACAAGAGCACAGACACAAGGGACAACAGACACACCAGTCTCTACATTGCAGATGAGCTGAAGGCAGTCATCAATGACCTTGGACCACAGAACGTATTTGCACTGGTGACAGACAATGCTGCGAACATGAAGGCTGCTTGGTCTAAAGTGGAGGAGTCCTACCCTCACATCACACCCATTGGCTGTGCTGCTCATGTATTGAATCTGCTCCTCAAGGACATCATGGCACTGAAAACAATGGATACACTCTACAAGAGAGCCAAGGAAATGGTTAAGTATGTGAAGGGTCATCAAGTTCTAGCTGCAATCTACCTCACCAAGCAAAGTGAGAAGAATAAGAGCACCACATTGAAGCTGCCCAGCAACACCCGTTGGGGCGGTGTTGTCATCATGTTTGACAGTCTCTTGGAGGGGAGGGAGTCTCTCCAAGAAAGGGCCATATCACAGTCTGCCGATATGGACAGCCCTATCAAGAGGATCCTCCTGGATTATCTCTCTCTATATGTATATATATATATATATTTATATATATATATTTTTTTCTTTACCTTTATTTAACTAGGCAGTTAAGTCAGTTAAGAACAAATTCTTATTTACAATGATGGGGCAGAACGACAGATTTTTACCTTGTCAGCTCGGGGATTCAATCTTGCAACCGTTCGGTTACAAGTTCAACACTCTAACCACTAGGCTACCTACCGTCCCATTTTGGGAGAAAGAGTGGTAAGCAGCCTGAAACTCCTGAAACCTATAGTCGTAGCCATTGCACGGATTGAGGGAGACAATGCCATCCTGTCTGATGTTCAGACTCTGCAGACTCTGCTGATGTTCAGACTCTGTAAGAGAATAAATCGGTACTGCCCTGCCCACTTCACTGTTGCTCCAAGCAGAGAAAACTGCTGGTCTGAAATACATCAAAAAGCGTGAAGACTTCTGCCTGAAGCCCATACACGCCGCAGCGTACATGTGGGACCCCAAGTATGCTGGCAAGAGCATCCTGTCTGGTGCAGAGATCAACAGGGCCTATGGTGTCATCACTACTGTGTCTCGCCTCCTTGGCCTGGATGAGGGAAAGGTTCTTGGCAGTCTGGCGAAGTTCACTTCCAAGCAAGGGCTTTGGAATGGAGATGCAATATGGCAGTCGTGCCGACATATCTCATCAGCCACCTGGTTGAAGGGACTTTGTGGATCTGAGGCTCTTTCCTCTGTTGCCTCCATCATCCTCCAAATCCCACCAACATCAGCCGCCTCAGAGCGCAACTGGTCCTTGTTTGGGAACACACATACACCAAAGCACGCAACGGGTTGACCATTACAAGGGTTGAAAAATTGGTGGACACCCGGGCAAATTTGAGGCTTTTTGAGCCTGACAACGAGCCATCCTCAACAAGGTTGGAAAGTGACAGTGAAGTTGAGGCCTCAGAGTCTGATGTTCAAGAGGCGGACATTGAAGAGGTCCAGGGAGAAGACATGGAAGCCTGAGAGGCAGACAACCAAAGCTTTAGTTTCTAGACTATCATTTTACAGATGTATGTTGAAAACGTTTTTGGGAGATGCGATGGATCATTGGGGATCATTCAATATTCCCTTTCTTTTGTTGTTCAGTGAAATCATCCCATATGAAGAGTCAACTCATTTAAAGTTCGATTCGTAACTAAATTGTTAATTTTTTCTATTTGAAGGATTTAATCATTTGCAATTATGTCCACTTATGATAAGGTAAAAGGTTTATGTTTCTGTCTCCATATGATATGGTAAATTTATCCAATGCAAAAAACATCTACTTTTAAATGTTAGTAATATTCATTTGCATATATTCCCGTTAATTCCCATGGAAAGTTTCCACCTCTGAATATTCCCTGACTAACCCCTTCAAATAGGGTTAATAAAAACATCTGCAACAACATCATAAACACAAGCAATACAAAAAATATCTTAGTTTACAGCCAACCAGCTTGCCAGCTCCTTGCCTGCCAAAACTGAAGAGGTGACTCTGTAAACATGCCCCATTTTACCTCTTGAACGTATTTCTGCAGCTCACATAGAGCACTTAACGCCCTGCCAGGTTGACCCTCTGGCTGGACAGTGACCTCGGACACAATTTTCTATGCGAGGAAGCTTAATTTCTGAAGCACTATGTTTGAGATGCTTGATGGATTCATTGTGCTAGTATCTTCCTGGGGTCCTGCTGCTGCAAGACTGTACTCTCTAATTTGTTGAAGTACAAAAGACTCTTCAAAAGACGCTTCCCTCATCAGTGGCTCCATCTCTGTTGAGCGAAGTGCCATCTGGCAAGTTGCTGGAGGGATTGGATCAAAGTTGGCTTCCAGAGGATTCAGTATGCATGCAAAGCACTCATGCAGTGACTTGTGGAGGATCTGTGCCAACTATTTGGCAACAGTAATTGACTGCAAGTATGCCTAAAGGTTGAGAAAGCACGGCACCACATCAGACAGCGACTGGCTATCAGTTTAAAGTAGGTCGGTGTGAATCGCAAATGGCTCCTGTGACTTCACAAGCTGCTCTAGCTCGGCTCTGTCACGCTTGGTGATTGCCCTTGGAATGCTTCCCTGATGCACAAACTAGGCCTATTTACCCATTTGAAACACCGGCATCAACTGGCAGCATTTACCCACCAGATTCAGAAGCTTGAAAACCCCAATAGAAAAAAAAGCTTGAAACCATTAAAGTTCAAAAAAAAAAAAAAAAAAAAAAAAAATTGTATGATTTTTTATTTTATTTGATTTCGTTTTGTAGTAAAATAATAGTTTCAGTACAGTTTTAGTTATTCAAATGTTTTCAATTTTTATTTCAGTTTACTAAATATTTTTTCTAATTTAAGTTTTTATTTTAGTTTCAGTTTTCGTTTACTATAATAACCTTGATACACACACACACACACACACACACACACACACACACAGACACACACACACACACACACACACACACACACACACACACACACCATGGAATATTAAATGTGTAATCCTATTTGATCCGACCCCCTTTTGAGAAAAATGTTAAGATGGTCATATCTTAATTCTTTCCATCCTGACTATGACGTAAGATACATGCCTTTTAATCTTCTCTCACGTCTTCTCTAACATAATAGAGGTTCGTTTAGTCAAATAAATCAGTGCTGTGACTGTTGGGGAGTAGACATTATTTACCTTACCTGAAATATTTTCCCTGAGGGGCAAGATGGTATGGCACAGAAGAGAAATCTTCCACTGTTCTGTTCTAGCCAGAACATGCAAAGACAAACACTCTCACACACATTCCTCGCTTCTCCAGACCTTCGCCTCAGTCCCAGTCTGTTTGTGCCATCATGCCAGCTCCTTGTCACTCATGGTGATGCCAAATGTTTGGCTCGGTAATGACAGCAATGGAGTTGGCTAGAGCACAAATCTTGGACCAGCCTGCATGTCGATGCATGTTTACTGTATTGGGTGGTTGACTATTTAGAGCAGAGGTGTCAAACTCATTCCACAGAGGGTGGAGTGTCTGCAGGTTTTTCCTTTCAATTAAGACCTAGACAACCAGGTGAGGGGAGTTCCTTACTAATTAGTGACCTTCATTCATCAAGGGTAGAGTGAAACCCGCAGACACTCGGCCCTCTGTGGAATGAGTTTGACACGTGACCTTCATTCATCAAGGGTAGAGTGAAACCCGCAGACACTCGGTCCTCTGTGGAATGAGTTTGACACGTGACCTTCATTCATCAAGGGTAGAGTGAAACCCCGCAGACACTCGGCCCTCTGTGGAATGAGTTTGACACGTGACCTTCATTCATCAAGGGTAGAGTGAAACCCGCAGACACTCGGCCCTCTGTGGAATGAGTTTGACACGTGACCTTCATTCATCAAGGGTAGAGTGAAACCCCGCAGACACTCGGCCCTCTGTGGAATGAGTTTGACACGTGATTTAGAGCTTAATGCATCCTTAAATCCTTACAATGTAATTACATATGTGATCCAGATTTCTAACATAAATAAATGAAATATCCTATGTGCAATAATATAGCTAATGTATTTATCTAGATCAGGTGTAGGCAACCCTGGTCCCGGAGTACCGCAGGTATTTCATGTTTTTTATTTAACTGGCCTGGAAGACCAGGTGTGTTGAATTTAGGCGATCACTGAACTGATCAATTAGCTCAGTTGGTCAGGTGTGGTGCCGAGGTGAAACAAAATCCTGCAGTACCTGAGGCACTCCTAGAACAGGGTTGCCTACCGCTGATCTAGATGTTACTGTAATGTCATGTCCCATATAGCCTACAATTTGTCTTGTCTGTAATATTATCACCAAACAAATTCAAAATCTTAAGTGTGAATACAATTTAATACATATTGTAGGCGATTTCTACACTGGCACTTTTAGAGGCTTAATCTGTGTCCAGGAAACCGTCCCTTAATGAACAAGTACCCACAACACCAGTCGGGGGGTCAATACCAAGTGCATGACTGCTTGGCATACTGTTTACCCAGTAACTTATGTGAACTGATGTACATGTAGTCTAATCCTTTTCTGTACAGTGAGTGTTTTGTCAAATTCTGTTATTTACATGCTTACTGACAAATGTAACAAAGTTTCAAGAAATACACTGCAGGCTGTAGTAATGTGGAGTGATGCGGACATGCAATCAATTACCATACAGTAAGAATATTTGTGGACTCCATTTAATCACATCTGTTACAAATCCATGTTGCAATCACAAATAATAATGAGGGCATGAATTAATGGCAAAAACACCTATATGTTCTCATTCTAGGAGCCTACACAAGCCTTGTGACTGTTGGAAAGAGTTTGGCCTGGAATCTAATTTCCTTATCAGGATATTAATTCCTTGGATCATGTTGATCATGTTCAGCTTTGTGTAGAAGTGGAATTTTGATATCATCCACTTCATCGGCAATAACCAAGGCGAATGCCATGTCTGCCATTGTTGCGTATCCTAGAAACAACAGAAGTCGTCCAACTTGCTGTTGGTGCATATGTACCTCCCGACTTCGGTCTACAATCAGCTACTTTCGAATTACCACTCAAACGCACCCATTGGATGAATATGAAATGTTAATGGGAGCGTTCGAGAGGATCACTTTTGTAAAGTCGGATACCATTGTCGGTCACCACCTTGCGAAATGTGTTGGATTCTGGGTATAAATATCATCCGACGAACACCTACATCTTGACTGCATGAACTTTACAACAACCATGTGGTCAAAGGTCATGACCTTCGCCTGCATTTTGAGAGGCACCATTTGTCAACCAATCATTTGTGTTTTTGTTTGACACGGAAATGGGACCAAAGACATGACTGAAACAGGAAGCAACTTTGCCGTGATTCAGATGTATACAGTGGATATGCACAAATTAATGTGATATTTGAGGCTCGTTCTCCCCAATTGATAGTACAATGTATAAACATACAGTATATTTACAGTTTGTGAGTGTTTGATATGTGGGTTGGAGACATGTTTATTTAAATCGTAAAAATAAAATGGTTTTGGCCTCCCGAGTAGCGCAGTGCCACTAGAGATCCTGGTTCGAGTTCAGACTCTGACGGGAGACCCATGGGGTTGTGCACAACTGGCCCAGCGTCATCCGGGTTAAGGGAGGGTTTTGCCAGCAGGGATGTTCTTGTCCCATCGAGCTCTACGACTCCTGTGGCGGGCCGGCACATGCACGCTGACACGGTCGCCAGGTGTAGTGTTTCCTCCGACACATTGGTGTGGCTGGCTTCCGGGTTAAGCGGGCATTGTGTCAAGAAGCAATGCGGCTTGGCTGGGTTGTGTTTTGGAGGACGCACGGCTCTCAACCTTCGCCTCTCCCGAGTTCGTTCTGGAGTTGCAGCGACGAGACAAGACTAACTTGAAGGGGAGAAGGGGTAAAAGTAAACACAAAAAAAGGTTTATAAACAATGGCAACACTGTTATGTTGCACTGAGCCTTTCTGTTGGAAAACCACATCGGTGTCCAACATTTGGCTGTGGAGATGCACCTCCCCGACTTCACTCCTCGACATTCGTCTGCAGTCGGTTGCTTCAGCCTTACCATTCAAACAAGCCCAATATCGTCAGCTGTGAGTGATGAAAAAATTGAATAATTCAATGGATGTTTAGTTCACAGATGACAAATTTATTTTTTGGAATTTTCAAATCTGGAAATTGTCTTCATGTGCCAGGCATCAGTTGAATGCAAGAGAAGTGACACAATTTCACCTGGTTAATATTGCCTGCTAACCTGGATTTATTTTAGCTAAATATGCAGGTTTAGAAATATATACTTCTGTGTATTGATTTTAAGAAAGACATTGATGTTTATGGTTAGGTACACATTGGAGCAACGATACGCACCACATCGATTATATGCAACGCAGGACAAGCTAGATAAACTAGTAATATCATCAACCATGTGTAGTTAACTAGTGATTATGAATGATTGATTGTTTTTTTATAAGATAAGTTTAATGCTAGCTAGCAACTTACCTTGGCTTCTACTGCATTCGCGTAACAGGCAGGCTCCACGTGGAGTGCAATGTAATCAGGTGGTTAGAGCGTTGGACTAGTTAACTGTAAAGTTGCAAGATTGAATCCCCCGAGCTGACAAGTTAAAAATCTGTCATTCTGCCCCTGAACGAGGCAGTTAACCCACTGTTCCTAGGCCGTCATTGAAATAAGAATGTGTTCTTAACTGACTTGCCTAGTTAAATAAAGATGAAATAAAAGGCACAACAAAAAAAAAACGGTCAAATCAGTGTCTAAAAATACTATTTTCAGATTGTTAGGACAACTTGAAATCGGCCCTAATTGAATCGGCCATTCCAATTAATTGGTCAACCTCTACTTAGGACCCATATGCCCAACCGGTGAACTCTCTGGACCCAGGCTATACAGGACACCAGGGTTACCAGGCTGATGTCTAGTCTGGCTGGTCCACGTCCATGTACAAACATAATCAGCCACAAAATCACGCATCAGCAACATTGCCCACCATTCATCGTCGTTGGAAATGGCTACTCTCTGCCAAAAGCAATGGCTTAATATGCCAACCCCCGTTCCATCACAAATCATGTGAACAATGGGCAGACCAATGGCCTCTCAGCTAGTCTCCACTCTAATGGATATGTTCAGATTGATGGCCTCACAGCTACTCACTACTCTAATGGATCAAGCACAGCCCCTTACAGTCCTGCTGCCAGAAGCTCACCATTGAGACAGCACCTCAGGCAAAGCTTGCCACATACGATGTGGCAGGCTTGAACTCCTTTATCCTTCCATTTGAGAGGCTGGCCAAGGTGTGGTCGACTGAGGCAGACAAAGTAGACAGGCTGCATTTTTGTCTCAGTGGTGCTGCCATCAAGTTTGTGTGTGTGCACTACCAGAACACATCTGGGACTCTTACCATGGCCTAACTGGTCAAATGGCTGCCAGGTTTAAAAAGAAAGCAACCAACCACAGCTAGGAGGCTTGGAAGCCTACGTCAAGCAAAGAGACCTCAACAGTACAAGAGGAACTGCTCACACTCACCAAGCAATAATTTAACAAGCCAACCTGTAAACAAAGAATAAAAAGTTCTAAAGGAAAAGTTCTAATGGAAGACAACAGTTAAATGAGAGTTCTGTGCAATGAACAAAAAGTTGTTTTCAGTAGGTATCACTACTTACGGTGACCCCGCTAGCAGCCAAGCTAACTGGCTACAGCATTTCAACTGGAGCAATAGTAGAGAGATAAATAACATCTACACAAAGCACAATATCGTAAAAATTCATGAAACATTTAATTTGTTTTTTGGTCTTAATTTAAGGTTAGGCATAAGGTTAGCAGTATGGTTAGGTTAGGTTTAAAATCACGTTCTAAGGTGAGAAATTGGCAGGGTTTATGACTTCCTGGCACCTGCTAAGGGTAGGTGTTAGGTGAACTTGATTAACCCTCAAACTATAGGGAGATTACCAAACATTATAACCAAAACATGAAAAAGACCAACATTACTGTATGTTCTGTTGTTTGTCTCCCTCCAGTGGTAGTCTGTTCAAGGTTCAGGTTGAGATTTATCTGCAATCATTAGATAAACATCAGGCATATTCTCAAGTGTGTCATTTCTACCACGTCACTCAATCATTTTAGTGATAATGACCACAATGGTTAGGCTACATTATTGATTTGAGAACAACAAAATTAATCAAAGGCATAAATCATGACAAAATGACTGTACAAGAAAGTAGTTGCTGGTTGTATGAATGAGTCTCAGTTGGGTACAGTTGTCCTGAGGATTTTTATGTCATCGGCAGGTCGGTCTTGTGAGTTCGTTTCAACCATGCCGACGCGGTTGACAACTGATATACCTTGGCACACCCTCCCAAAGATACTGTGCTTCCCATCCAACCACTGAGTAGGCCCTAGGGTAAGGAAGAACTGGCTTCCGTTGGTGTCTGGTCCTGCATTGGCCATTGCTAAGATCCCTGCACCTAGGGAGGGAGATGGCGCCATAAGAAAGCAGTAGAGAGCAACATAAAAAATATGTTTTGTTACTATGACATGTTTTCTCCTGTTTATAAATTGTATAGTTACCTGTGAATTTCAAGTCAGGGTTTAGTTCATCTTCAAACTGTTTGCCAAATATGGAGGCACCACCCCGACCTATAAGCAAAATAACATTTCTATCTGAACATTTCAAAACGTTGTGTCCTGCTGAACACCCCCCTGGTAGTGGAACAATATTTAACAAAACATTCTAAAGAATTTCCCAACCATCTGTATTTGTGTTTATCTGTCTCACCTGTTCCTGTGGGGTCTCCTCCCTGCACCATGAAGTCCTTGATAATTCGATGAAACTTGGTGTTGTTGTAGTAACCTCTCCTGGCCAACTCAGCAAAGTTTTTGCACGTTTTGGGAGCATGTCTCCAGTATAGTTCCACTACAATTGTACCCATTCTGGAACATAAGCGAGGACACGAAATTAGGCTAAGAGCATTCCTTTTCCATGGGATATTAAATTAACCAATGGACAGCAATACATAGCATTTGGTATTGGTCAAACATAATTGAATAGCAAGCATTTGAATAACTCCTAGCTAGCTGCTCATTCATTCAAAACAATAGCTAACGTTAGCTAGTTAGCTACCGGTGCTTACGTTGTCTCCAGGCTCACTGTGGGTGGCTGCCAGGTATCTGGTGGTATTCCCGACATGATGACTAAACAAATGTATAAATAAATGTACTGAATCTGCAAAGTAGCCAAATATTGTGCGATGTATCAATGAAAACTGTATTGCGGCTACTGTGGTAGAAACCAGAAGTAACCTCCTCATGTGCAGGAAATTGCAAACGTTCTTCTTCATATTTGTCTTCTTCTTCTGTGGGTTTTATGGAGGACTACATTCAAAAAGGTGTATTGCCGCCACCAACTGGACGGTTTGAAACCAAAATAAAATAAATTAATTAATTAATTAATACGTAATATTGAAACTAACTTAATACTTAATACACCCTAATAAAAAATAGTACATTGCCAAAAAACTTCTTCCTTCTTTTAAAAAAAAATATGTTTGTTTGTGAATTTTACCCCCTTTTTCTCCCCAATTTCGTAGTATCCAATTATTAGTAGTTACTATCTTGTCTCATCGCTACAACTCCCGTACGGGCTTGGGAGAGATGAAGGTCGAAAGTCATGCATCCTCCGAAACACAACCCAACCAAGCCGCACTGCTTCTTAACACAGCGAGCATCCAATCCGGAAGTCAGCCGCACCAATGTGTCGGAGGAAACACTGTGCACCTGGCGACCTTGGTTGGCGTGCACTGCGCCTGGCCCGCCACAGGAGTTGCTGGGCATGCCAGACAAGGATATCCCTACCGGCCAAACCCTCCCTAACCCGGACGACGCTAGGCCAATTGTGCGTCACCCCACGGACCTCCCAGTCGCAGCCGGCTGCGAACCCAGAGTCTCTGGTGGCACAGCTAGTACTGCAATGAACAAGTTCTCATTTACAACTGAGACCTGGCCAAGATTAAGCAAAGCAGTTCTCCATATCTCCCTTCTCAGGCTCTAGGATCTAAGTGGGAGGGACTTGTGCTAATATTGCATGTAATATTGCATGTAATCTTTCGGCCCCAGGAACCGCTCCGCCGCAATCACTATGATATCCCCTCCACCTTACCTGCCACCCTAGACCAACTTCAATTTGCATACCGCCCCAATAGGTCCACAGACGATGCAATCGCCATCACACTGCACACTTTCCTATCCCATCTGGACAAGAGGAATACCTATGTAAGAATGCTGTTCATTGACCACAGCTCAGCATTTAACACCATAGTATCCTCCAAGCTCATCATTAAGCTTAAGCCCCTGGGTCTCGACCCCACCCTGTGCAATTGGATCCTGGACTTCCTGACGGGCTGCCAAACCAGGTGGTGAAGGTAGGAAACAACATCTCCACCTCACTGATCCTCAACACTGGGGCCCCACAAGGGTGCATGCTCAGCGTTCTCCTGTACTCCCTGTTCACCCATGACTGCGTGGCCATGCATGTCTCCAACTCAAACATCAAGTTAGCAGACGACACAACAGTAGTGGGCTTGATTACCAACAACGATGAGACAGCCTACAGGGAGGAGGTGAGGGCACCCGGAGTGTGGTGTCAGGAAAACAACCTATCACTCAACGTCAAGAAAAAAGGAGATGATCGTGAACTTCAGGAAACAGCAGAGGGAGCACCCCCCTATCCACATCGGTGGACAGCAGTGGAGAAGGTGGAAAGTTTTAAGTTCCTGGGTGTACACATCACAGACAAACTGAAATGGTCCGCACACACAGACAGTGTGGTGAAAAAAGCGCAACAGCGCCTTTTCAACCTCAGGAGGCTGAAGAAATTTGGCTTGTCACCTAAAACCCTGACAAACTTTTACAGGCTTTATCACAGCCTGGTACGGAAAACGCACCGTCCATTACCGCCAGAGGGTGGTAATGGGGGGTAATCACCGGGGGCAAACTACCTGCCCTCCAGGACACCTACAGCACCCGATGTCACAGGAAGGCCAAAATAATCAAGGACAACAACCAGCCGAGCCACTTCCTGTTCACCCCGCTACCATCCAGAACGCGAGGTCAGAACAGGTGCATCAAAGCTGAGACCCAGAGAGAGAAAAACAGCTTCTATCTCAAGGTCATCAGACTGTTTAACAGCCATCACTAGCACAGAGAGGCTGCTGCCTATATACAGACTTGAAATCACTACCCACTTTAATAAATGTATCACTAGTCACTTTATTAATGTTTACATATCTTGCATTACTCATCTCATATGTACAGTGAGGGAAAAAAGTATTTGCTGATTTTGTACGTTTGCCCACTGACAAAGAAATGATCCGTCTATAATTTTAATGGTAGGTTTATTTGAACAGTGAGAGACAGAATAACAACAAAAAAATCCAGAAAAACGCATGTCAAAAATGTTATAAATTGATTTGTATTTTAATGAGGGAAATAAGTATTTGACCCCTTCTCAATCAGAAAGATTTCTGAGATTAGGAGCACACTCTTAAAGGGAGTGCTCCTAATCTCAGTTTGTTACCTATATAAAAGACACCTGTCCACAGAAGCAATCAATCAGATTCCAAACTCTCGACCATGGCCAAGACCAAAGAGCTCTCCAAGGATGTCAGGGACAAGATTGTAGACCTACACAAGGCTGGAATGGGCTACAAGACCATCGCCAAGCAGCTTGCTGAGAAGGTGACAACAGTTGGTGCGATTATTCGCAAATGGTAGAAACACAAAAGAACTGTCAATCTCCCTCGGCCTGGGGCTCCATGCAAGATCTCACAAGATCTGCAGTTAATACAGGTAATGAGTGAAGAACAGGAGGGCTTCTTAAAGAAGAACTAACAGGTCTGTGAGAGCCGGAATTCTTACTGGTTGGTAGGTGATCAAATACTTATGTCATGCAATAAAATGCTAATTAATTACTTAAAAATCATACAATGTTATTTTCTGGATTTTTGTTTTAGACTACGTCTCTCAAAGTTGAAGTGTACCTATGATACAAATTGCAGACCTCTACATGCTTTGTAAGTAGGGAAACCTGCAAAATCGGCAGTGTATCAAATACTTGTTCCCCCCACTGTACATGCCCGTCTGAAGTTTGCCAATGAACATCTGAATGATTCAGAGGACAACTGGGTGAAAGTGTTGTGGTCAGATGAGACCAACATGGAGCTCTTTGGCATCAACTCAACTTGTTGTGTTTGAAGGAGGAGGAATGCTGCCTATGACCCCAAGAACACCGTCCCCACCGTCAAACATGGAGGTGGAAACAGTATGCTTTGGGGGTGTTTTTCTGCTAAGGGGACAGGACAACTTCACCGCATCAAAGAAACGATGGACGGGGCCATGTACCGTCAAATCTTGGGTGAGAACCTCCTTCCCTCAGCCAGGGCATTGAAAATGGGTCGTGGATGGGTATTCCAGCATTACAATGACCCAAAACACATGGCCAAGGCAACAAAGAAGTGGCTCAAGAAGAAGCACATTAAGGTCCTGGAGAGGCCTAGCCAGTCTCCAGACCTTAATCCCATAGAAAATCTGTGGAGGGAGCTGAAGGTTCGAGTTGCCAAGCGTCAGCCTCGAAACCTTAATGACTTGGAGACGATCTGCAAAGAGGAGTGGGACAAAATGCCTCCTGAGATGTGTGCAAACCTCGTGGCCAACTACAAGAAACGTCTGACCTCTGTGATTGCCAACAAGGGTTTTGCCACCAAGTACTAAGTTATGTTTTGCAGAGGGGTCAAATACTTATTTCACTCATTAAAATGCAAATCAATTTATAAAATGTTTAACATGTGTTTTTTTTCTGGATTTTTGTTGTTGTTATTCTGTCTCTCACTGTTCAAATAAACCTATCATTCAAATTATAGACTGATCATTTCTTTGACAGTGGGCAAACGTACAAAATCAGCAGGGGATCAAATACTTTTTTTCCTCACTGTATATACTGTTTTTTATACCATCTATTGCATCTTGCCTATGCCGCTCAGTCATCGCTCATCCATATATTTATATGTATATATTATTATTCCATCACTTTATTTAGATTTGTGTGTATTAGATAGTTGTTGTGGAATTGTTATATTACTGTTAGATATTACTGCACTGTCATAACTAGAAGCACAAGCATTTCGCTACACTCACAATAACATCTGCTGACCATGTGTATGTGACCAATAAAATTGATTTGATATTATTTGATATCTCCCTGGACCTTTTTTGGGGGGCCTGAGTTCAGAATGGAACTTTACCGCCGCCTACTGCACAAAAAGTAGAATTCAACTAGATACAAAAACTGATTTCCTGTTTTTTATATACACTCATTGGCCAATTTATTTGGTACCCCACCCCATTCACAAACATATTTTGGTCCTACAGAGAGTGAGTCACGTGGCCGTGGCTTGCTATATAAAGCAGGCATACAGGCATCAAGGCATTCCGTTACTGTTCGATTGAACATTATAATGGGCAAAATGGCATGCCAGGCATGGCCGGCCTCCTGGGCTTTTCACTCACGACAGTGTCTAGGGTTTACCGAGAATGATGCGACAAACAAAAAACATCCAGTCAGCGCCAGTCCTGTCAGCGAAAACAGCTCGTTGATGAGAGAGGTCGAGAAAAAAATGGCAAGAATCATGCAAGGCCACAAACAGGCAAATAACGGTTCAGAACAACAGTGATCTACAGAGCAGCATCTCAGAACGCACAACTCGTCGGTCCTTGTCATGGATGGGCTCTTGCACTCCTATCAGCTAAAAACAAGAACAAGCGATTCCAGTGGGCATGCGATCACCAACACTGGACAATTGAGGAGAGGAATACTATTGCATGGTCTGACAAATCCTGGGTTCTGTTGCGTCATGCTGGTGGCAGTGGCAGGATTTGGCATAAGCAGCATGAGTCCATGGCCCCATCCTGCCTGGAGTCACAGGCACACGGTACAGGCTGGTGGCGGTGATGTAATGGTGTGGGGAATGTTTTCCTGGCACATGTTAGGTCCCTTGATACCAATTGAGACACGTTTGAATGCCAAAGCGTATCTGAACATTGTTGCTGACCAGGGGGGTCCAACCCGGTACTAGATGAGTGTACCTAATAAACTGTCCACCAAGTGTATATTTCCACAGGTTGGAATAATACTGTGAAATTGTGAAAATTATGATAATGCCCTTTTAGTGTAAGAGCTATTAGAAAAGATCACCTGCAATTGTTGCCTGTTTTGGTGGGGAGGGAGTTTTGGCCTCCCGGTGACATCACCAGGGTTTAAATTAGTCAATAAATCAATAAGAAAGAGAGTTCCAAATCTCTGTGCCAATAACAGCTAGTTCTCAGTTTTCCCCTCACCACTCCCAGATAGTCCAAGCAAAATTCTTGCTTGAGTAATTGCTCTTTGCTAAGGAGCAATGTTTGTTTATTTTTTACAATTTTAATTGAAAACAATCACATCAAGGTACTTAATTGTTAGCCAGAAATTATTTGATATAGAGACTTTTAAAAACAGCTGCAATTGACCTTTAAAGTGAGTAGTGATTGAATTTATCGATTTCACTGTAAGAAATATGTTTGCATGTTAATATAGTGATTTTGAATTTGAATAGTTGTGCAAAACTACACTGTATGCAGTTTATAATGATTCATATGATAATGAAAAACACACAAAAATACTGCGTTGAAGACCTTTAACATAATCAACAAAACACTGTAAGACAAATAACTATTCAAGGCATCCCTAGTCAAAAAATCTTACACAATTAGTGATTTTTCCAAATAAAATCCTATAAGATTTTCACAACACTATAGGATGTTGTGTCAGCTCTATCAGAATCCTACTGGAATCCTATTGGATCCTATAGGATTTCGATACGTCTTTTCTTAATTGAACCCATTATATTAAAGTTTGTTGTCATTTGTTCCAGTACAATACAACACCATTAATTACAATATTTGATTTAATTGGAAACAACAGGTTTTATTCACCACCACAATAAGGGCTGGATTCAAGGCTACACATTCATTTGGAGTTTGACAACCAGTACAGTACACATTTTTCAACAAAACACTCACTTGAGTTATTTGATTGGATTCTTATTCATGCAACTTATTGTCTTTTGAATTAGAAGACATTACAATATTATATACAATACTAAATACAATTTTACAATAACACAAGATTTTGGGGGATTTTCCCCTTAGAATGTACAGCATATTTACATTGCATATATGCAAAAAAAAGTAGAATGAAAATACATTTCCGTTTGTTCCGTTTACCCTCTTTCTGTTGGGATAGGGAGAGGAAAATAAAAACCTAAAGATAATGACACCAGCCCAACTCCTTCCATTCAGGATTGTACCTACCCCTCTCAACCCCCCCTCCCTCCCTCCCTCCCTCCCTCCCTCCCTCCCTCCCTCCCTCCCTCCCTCCCTCCCTCCCTCCCTCCCTCCCTCCCTCCCTCCCTCCCTCCCTCCCTACCAGGATTGTAACTCCTCCCCTGCCTCTTTCCCCCCCAGAGCTGTCACCCCTACCCTCCCTCCATCCTTAGAAGGTGCTCCCTCCCCATTTTCCCTATCTCGACATTGCCGGCAGTTCCCCACTATAGGGTCGGCATCTCAAGTGGAAAAGGAGGCAGTTCAATATTGGTTGCTTATGATGTTATTATAGTTGACGTGTCCACTGTTCACGGGTACTCCATGTGTTAAGCAGCCAAGTTAACTATAGCGTATAGTGTTTCATCCGATAGGATTCCAATACAAGGATCTAATTAGAGGCCAATATGAAAATCCTGTCAGATTTTGGAACCAGTCCTTTTGGACTCTATTGAATAGGATTTTATATACAATAATCTAATGGAAAAATCTTATCAGTGTGCTGGAGTCTGGTGTAGCGGTCTAAGCTCCCAAATCCGGACCACATATGCCTCCTCCTAGACGGGGATTCGAGCCCTGGCTCGGCCGACTGTCTGTGCCCTTAACCACTTTACCCTTCTCTATATCTGTCTCCATATCTGTACTTACATCTGTCCTGGAAAAAAACAACTATAAAATAACAAGTTACCCTAGTCAATAATAGAAGCCAAAAGAAAATCCTATCAGATTTTGGAACCAGTCCTATTGGACTCCTGTAGGATTCTGTCCTAGGTACTCGGTACTATCCCATGGGATAAAATCCTATCCTATAGGATAGCTTCCAAAATCTTATTGAATTTTCTTTGGGATTCTAATTGGATATTTTTTTGGGGGGGAACCTATAGGATGTTTTTGACTAGGGATATTGCATACAATGACATAATTCAACACAATTTTTATTTGACCTGCAATTAAACCTTACATGCCAGTTATGGAAAAAGCCATTGAGGGAAAAAGACATCACATGACCAGATACCAGTTGATTTGTACAGATTGTCCAAGAAACTGACAGAAGAAGAGCGATGAGATACCTTGTAATGGACGGCATTACCAGACAGTATTAGACAGAGTAGCTAGATCTAAACTTGTCTGGTAAGACAACAATTATAAGGTCTAGGTAGGAGCATCAGAGGAAAGTAGCCAGGGTGTTTGTAGCTACAGCAGCTTGTTGACAGACAAGCTGTGAAGAAAGAAGACAGAAATAAGTTGGAGAATTGGAATAGTTAATAGCAACACAAGTTTGGAGGTAATAGTAATTTCTACAATTATAGTAAGACATTCATAACTGGAGCAGATTCTTTGTCATAAGGCAATATTACACAATCTTTAAATTATTTGATCTTTAATGGGACATGCAAATAAATGATGACATTACAATTTCAGAGTTCAGAATGAGTACACAAAGCTGTGATTAAATTATTGTGTGTTGTTAAACCAGAACTCAGAAGAACAACCCTTGACAAACACCTCCATCACTTAATGCTTTTGTGTCCGCTTTCCACTCATTTGTACAGCCAACCTCTTGTTACAGAACACACAGTTTGAGAACTCTGTTTCTTTGTATACCTTTGTTTTACCTTGACAATCATAATGGTGTTGAATAGGGCAATAGGTTGAGAGTTATAACTGGTTGAGAGTAATGAAAAAAACAACTTCAACGATAGTGAATCAACCTCTCATTTTAGTTTAAATGCAATTATCAGATTCAGCTAATGCCACCGGATTTCACTGGAGAAGAGAAGAGAGAGAGAAATAAAGAGAAAGTGAGAGCAGGAGAGCCATAGAGGTAGTTGTGTTTATTTTTCTCACACAGATCTCAGGTGTCAGCTGCACAATATGCCACGCAGGTACAGTAGGGCCGCTGGACCAATCACGAGCCAACAAAGGCCCAGATTCAGCTCTGACTGGGGGAGGGGAAGAGGAAGTGGCTCTTACTGCAACAGTCATTTCACTGGTATTCTTTAACTACTGGGTGGGGTGGAAAATCTACACAAAGGGCAGGAGGCAGGGAGGAACTACTTTTCACAAATGGGGGGTTAGGCGGAAGGTGCTCACCACAGACGACGTTTAGGACTTTTACCTCATCCTCTTTTCCTATGGGACTATCTCTGTCAGCCTTTAAAGTCTGGTGTCACCTGTTCTGGATGCTTCCTTCAGCCAGTTGTTCCATCATCGTCTTATTCACATATGTAGTCCTTTAAAAAAGACTACCCTACTACAGTCTCCATCTTTCCATGTTCTGAACTTTGAACTGGAGTTCACGTGACTTAGAGTCTACACCTGAGCAATGGCAATGCCAACAGACACAGAGGGTCTCTCTCTAAAACATAGAGTTGACTGAAAACAATTTCCAAACAGTAAAAAACTATTTGACTGTGAACACGTCCTGCTTCAGGTATGCGACAGTGCCATTGCACCTATATGTTGTTGAGATGGTGTGGTTGTTTGAGGGACTTTCAGGGGACATCATTACCAGACAGTGTTAGAACACCTGTGTACAGCCCAGCACTGTCAGGTAAGACGTGCTTTGGAAGCCAAAGAAAGGGAAGGTCACCAAAAGCACATAACTAACTATATCAAACCTCAGAGCATATCTACGTCTACACAACCCTTAGAATACTATTCAAACCTATCAGCAACTCATAAGATATTACTACCCAGGATCAAGGGCTAAGAAAATACAGTGCTACGTGGGATTGTGTTTCTGTGTTATGTGTTTTTGTCTATGATGCCTGCAGAGGGTCATCATCATCATTACCAGGCAGTATTAGAGGGAGTTATAACATCCAAAACTACCTCGTAAGATGGAGATGGCCATCCAAATATCAATATTTCATTTACAAGAGCAGCACAGATGCGGACAGTGTAAATAGAGGAGGCTACCATACAGGTGGATCCAGAAAAGCACTGCTGTGTTTATCAAACCCTGTCGGATTTCTTTGATGTTTTTATTCTATAATTTTGCAACCACATCAGTAGGCTAAGTCATTGTTAATAATTATCCAAACACATCACAACTAGGCTTTTTTATGATCCAAGAACATAACCTATAATTTAAGAGGCTGTGGTTTTACAAAGATTCCTTGAAGTTATACACCTGCGCTGTTAGCTAAAACAAAGTATGGTAGGCCACTGGGCCCTCGCAAAGTCAGGCCGCAGCTGTAACAAAACGCTACTGTATTACGCAGGTAATGTAGTATTCTAGAGTACCACAATGGCAGGAATTTCAGAAGATGATTACTCCCATGTCTCGACTAATATGCCTCAAGATCACCTTATCATTGCCACATTGGCAAACTGCCACCAACATTGAATGCCCTCAATGACACTTCTCGGAAAACATTATACGTTACATAACATCCTATGTACAAACTGTATGCACTGTGCACAATTCACACTGTTCCTGCACCATTGTAGCATTTCAAAATTGGTCTTGTGTTATTTCACCAAATACATATTGTCTGATTACATTAGCCCTTTTATGTAAAGTATCCACATTACTTTCAGTAGTAGAGATTTGATTTAATTCATTGTAGTCTACAAGTAAAATCCTGTTTGAATTCTTTCTTCATGTTCAAAATACATAGCCTCCATTGTTGTCAGAACAATCTTAAATAAAAGGTTTTTCTCTGAAACAAGCAAATCAAACATTACTTGATGCAAATGTCATGGGATTAGTGGGTTGCGAGAGCGGGAAAGGTTGTATGGCGGTGGGCGAAGGTAAAAAATGTGGGACAAAAGAGGGAGGGGGAGTATGTAGGAGGGTAAAAAGGGAGGGGACTGAGAAGGAAATCAAACAGCAACACCTGTAATCTTACCATTGTGAATAGAGCAGTAAAGGAAGAATGTAAAAAGAAAAAAGTGAGGAGTTGTAGAGGGAGAAAAGAGAGGGGAAATATCTCAAATTTCCCCCTGGAGCCCGAGAGAGAGCCACATCCAGTCTCTCTCTGGTCATTCAAGACCCCATGAAAGGCAAAACCCACAGACATGCCCTGCTCCCTCCTAGTCTTCAGCCAGGCAGCATTTCAGTAGACAGAACAGCACTAGAGGCCCTCCAAGGGAGAAAAGGAGAGAGGGAGACAAAAGAGAGAAATTAACTTTTAGGGGGCTGAAAGAACAGTTAAATAAGGAAGCAATTGATATACAAGAAATCTATATATTTGGCATCTATCTGATAATAATCTGATGCTCATCCCTAGTCTAGTCCCTAATCCATTTTTGGGGCTAAGGAAAATGTGACATTTTATTCTCCTTTTATGAAACATGATGTTTTCAATACTCCGGAGTAAACCTTTACAATAGATTTTACATGACCTTTTAACAATAAAGACCTGTTTTCTTGAATAATCTAATTAAACTCTAAATTGTAGTTATAGTATATTGATACATTTCAAGTGACACAAATATAGTAATGACTTTACATCATATCCAGTTGTATGCATAGATGCAAAAATCGACTTTGCTTTAAAGGCAAACGGGTAATTCAGCATCTGCATGGTCACCGCCTACCCTGAGCGCTTTGCATGCGTGAACAAACAGAAATTAAACAAAGGACTCAACCGGTTGCTTAGTCATTCAGACAAAATGGCTGCATGGTCTTAACCACACAAAACCAATCCATGCAATCCACTACCTGACCTCTCACCTTTGAAGGCCATTAAACTTGTATACACTTTCAACACATATATTTGAGGCTAGGCACATTGCCACATCTCAAAATGTATATTATTCTCGCAGGAAGACATTCTAAAAAGCCCTAGCAACAATGACCTCTTGAGAAAATGACATTATCACCACCTGTAGATGACTGGTGTTAGTTGTGTATACAGTAGCATCAGCTACAGTTTTAATGCATGTTCCCATTGTATCTTCCACATTCCCAACCATGATATGCTTATATTTACATTCCCAATCCATTGTTGCTTATATTTAAGTACGTAACTGCTGGCCTATGCAAGTAATGGAATAGCACAAACAAGGCAAGACTGCAACTGTTCTTTATAAACCAACAATTATCAAACCAGAGATCAGGGTTGAGCAGCGAATTCTTACTTTAGTTTAGGCCAATAACTACGCAACTTAATGTACGTCTATTGACTTACAGAACTTGCACGAGGAGGGGGAAAACTCTTATTTAGTCTCATCTCTAATCATACCAGTTAAAAACAAGTAAGAACAAGCCTGACTAGACCCTTTTGAAGTTATTATTAGAGAAGACAAGCATGCCAGTTACATCTATTATACTGAAAAGAAGAGGCCCTTTCACTCTCCACCTTTTCCCCCCTTTAAATCTGGAGCCTAACAATTGTCTGTGTAGAATACAAAATAATTGAATAGAGAAACTGTCTCCTTACAGCATATCAACAACAACATAAAGTCAATTCATCCATGAGACCAGCATACTTTGCTTATCCTGCACATAGTAGAATTTAGAAACTTTTGACAAGACTCTTTCTGTTTAGACCTATGTGCCCTAACTGGTTTGTCTAGTCAAAGGATAGATTTTTTCCTGTTTTGTACCACCATTCTCCTCTGTTTAGAGCACACGCTCCGGAGAGAGGCTTTCCTCAGTGATGACAGGTGTCTCTTATCTGTTGCCATCTCAGTCAAACACCCTTCAAATCTTGACTTATTTTTCATTTGAAAAATCATATTACAGATAAATACTGAAGTAAAACAGGAAAATATCAGCATACTGCCATTAAAATAATATTCTGTGATAGTGATTTTATAAAGTATTTCAAAAAGTCCCTTGTGTAAAAACCGGGTTATAGTAATTAAGAAAACTCAGTACAAAGATAGTACTGTTTAAAAACTTTGGTTTTATAATTACAAGTTACCCTATCCTTCCTTGTAGCAGTCAGAGAGCCAGAAGCCATAACAAGAGATACTATTGTGTTACCGGGTCTTGTTGCTAGAGAGGCTTTTCTTCCTCTTCCATCTTTCCTCCTCTTGCTGAAGGACGAATGATTTCTTGCATGCCTGGGTCAGATTCAAAAGGCAGAGAGGCCTCCGAGATTCAGGAGATCAGTTAATCAGTAGATGTCAAAGGAAGGCAGAAAGGCAGACACCAGATGTAGAGGTGATGTCCATTGTTGAGGGACTCCGGAGTGGTGGTGATGTTACCTGAGCAAGCTCTTAATGTGAAGAGTCTGAGTTTGTAAAGGTTTTGGTTTACATGTACACCTACCAGCCCTACCCCAATGTCTCTCTGTGGTGTAACCAATCACCTTGCACCAAGCACCTAGCAGGTGCGTGCATCTCCTTTGCTGTGATTCGTCGGTCCAGCCTACCGAGAGTTCACTAGGGTATGTGTGTTCGTGCATGTATGACATCAGCTTTGCAGTCGAGAACCACGCCCTACCCCGGCAGGGCTTCTCTTCCTCGTCTGAAACACACCTTTCCCCCCTGACCTGAGCTTGTGTTAAAGAGTAAAATGAATGAACAAAGTGCATTGATATACAAAATAACATAATAATGTAACTCCTAATGGAGTGTAACACAGTAAAAGGTATAAGTAATAGTAAAAGCTTGAGGTAAAAGTACATTCTTGGTCAGTCTACTATACATGCATCTCTCTAAACTATATATATTCTCAAAAGCAGTAACTGTACATATTCTCTAAGGCTGTACTAACATACAGTACCTCACTCAACTGATCAAGGGCTTGATGATTAGTTGATTTGTTAAACTCAGGTGTGCTGAACTAGTACTGGGCTGAAACAAAAGCCTGCACCCCAGGTAAATACTGCAGGTGAAACTGACAAATGCCCATGAAGTCATAGACATGGTGGTCCTGAAATGACCGCCAGGCCAGCTTTACTTTTAAGTACAAACCTTTAACCCCAGCTGGAAGTTTATGGGGCGTTCTTGAATTATGATGGCATCTGGGCATGGCATTTTGGGGAAAACAATGATTTACGTTTTCCAGTTTTTATGTAATTTAAATGTATTTGGGTACATCTTCCCATTCTAAATCAACTAATAATTTAGGACATACTAAAAGGGTGTTATTAGAGAATCATTTAGTTTAAAATAGATTCCTCCCCCGATAACATTTTGCCACTTGAAATTATGCTCAAGGTCGTTGTATATCTTTGTAATCAAGGCTGTAACACCAATGACATAAAACTGAGGGACACACATTATACTAGTATGCATTTTTTGGTTTTATTAAATAGTTGTGTTTACTGTCTAGCATTCAAAATAATAGATAGATATCTCTAAATCACCAAAAAATGTCACTACACCTCTACCAGAGGAGGCTGGTGAGATGAGCTATAGGAGGACAGGCTTATTGTAATGGAACGGTACCGAACACATCAAACACATGGAAAAAACGCATTTGACTTGGTTCCATTGATTCCATTCAAGCCTTAAAATGAGCCTGTCCTCCTATAGTTCCTCTAACCAGCCTCCTCTGACATCTGCACATCACCAATGAGACAAGCCAATTTGCTAGCACCCAGGAGTTTAGACAATACATACAAATATATGTTCTGTAGCATAAAGGACTTACATATGTTTTCTTATTAAACAACAGTTCAATGAAACAGAACATGTATTATTTGTCATGTTTTTGTCAATTTAAAGTGTTTTTACAGGGTGCCAAAGTCAAGGGATAGCATTTACCAACGCAATTCAAGATCAGTTGATCACGTTCTATGACACACAGCTAATCTCACCTCACCTAAAACCATGAATATGCAATACAGAACCAGCCACTAAAACTAGTAACTAATATCAGAGTACATTTTTGGGGGATAAACTATTCAATCAATATACTGTATATTCAAATATTTAATTAGATCTAATATTGAACTCCAGTCCATTGTATAATAGCGGACAAAGACTGTGAAATCTTCCAATTGGTGTGAGTGGGCATGGGGTAATCCTCAGAGGACACATGCACCTCAGCAACAAGGCTGTGCTCTGACTTGCATTCTTAGGTAATTGGGCCCCAAGTGTTTGTGCACCAGGTGGGGCAGTACAGGGGGTTCAAATGACTAGAACCCCATGGGACCAGGTGAATCTGGGAAGCAAAGCAGCAACCAAACAAGCCAATTAACTGGCTGATTCAACTTCCTGCTCTGGACATCTGCCTTGCATTGATTGCACAGTGGTTAAACCACAAACTACTTGTCAAACATTGTCAATCCTGTAACCTCACTCAGATATTCAGGTACCTATTCATACACAATAGGCTACATAAAGAACAAGACCCAGAGGCAGATGTCATGTTCCAGCTACAGGTGGAGTAGGGGTTGTGGGAATGATGCAGCTACTGGTACACAGACAGACAGAAGGGGTAAGGGGGAACAGACAGACCCTGTGGGGATGGTGAGCTCAGCTCAGGGAATCCTGTTACGATGGCGTTACCATGGGTACCAAGGCACACAAACACACCGCCCTGAAGGTACTGTACGTTTATCCCTGATGTGATGTGGTTTCATCATACAAATACAAAGTATTTCAGTCCATTTACATTTGACCAACAACACATTTTGTCTTTGATAAACAATAAGATATTGCATAAAAGTGGATGTAGTAAAAAGCCATGTTGACTCGCAAGACCATATACGACTTCCTGGTGCTGTTCAGCTCATAAAAGTCACAGATTACAGTATAGAGTAAACAAAATGCTGTGCCTGCCAGCTGTAAGATATTGGGCCACAGGCAGGGAGCCTGCGTGAAAAATGTATATTCACACGTACAGTATACACTCACACAGCAACCAGAGTTAACGATGTATTGAGCAACATACAGTAGGCCTGCATACCACCAGGGGTTACACATAGAGATCACAGGAGGCTGGTGGGAGGAGATATAGGAGGACAGGCTTATTGTAATGGCTGGAATGGAATTAATGGAACGGTAACACATCAAACATGTGTAAACTCCGTTCCGTTAATTCCATTCCAGCCATTAAAATGAGCCCATCCTCCTATAGCTCCTCCCACAGCCTCCTCTGATAGAGGGCCTAGTACTAATTTTATGGGATTACATTGGGGAGGAAAAACAAATCTCATTAGGCTTCTAGAGTTGGGTGGGGAATAGTAGCTTTCTTTCCTCCATTTTCTTTCAATATTGTTTCTATTTCTTAAAGATTGTTTGCCTATACATTTCATATTATAGTAGAAGATTTTCTCTAGAATGGAGAGAGGAAGATTGAGGGCATGAGAGTAAAAGCACAAAGGTTACAAATTGTCAGAAAAAAGAAAGGGGGAGATGTGGGTTTCAAGAAGATGGAGTGAGTAAGAGGGTTTGGGGGAACAGGGAGATTAGCAGATGTTGTTGTCCTGTGGGAGAATTGGAATACTGGCAATCTGAATTTGTGTTCCATTTAATGTAGGCAAAGGCTCAAAGTATACTGGGGTATAGGCCAAATAACTGTCTGTACTGAAGATGACATGTTATGTCAGCCCAGATACAGTATCTATTTACTAATTTCATTTTATTTATGATTTACTCTCAGTGCATCAAAAGCACAAACCCATGACATGTAGGCCCTACTCCTAAACTATAGAGGGCGGGGTGGAGAGCTCTGGTTGATGATTCCAGAGAAGAATAAGAGCAAAACACAGAAAAAGACAGAGTGGAAGTATTTTTCTCCACCTCCCAGAACTTAACGCACAACTTGCCGGCATTACTCAGGAAAGACTGCCCTTCCTCTCACCTTGACTTCTAGTTTAATTCAAAGGTAAGTGACTAACCACATGTATCTGTTATGTAAGAAAATGACCATTGTTATGACAAAATTAAAGCATGTGGACGTCTGCTCGTTGAACATCTCATTCCAAAATCGTGGGCATTAATATTGAGTTGGTCTTTTGGAACATTGTTGCAGGGATTTGCTTCCACTCAGTCACGAGCAATAGTGAGGACAGACGCTTATGTTGGGCGATTAGGCCTGGCTAGCAGTTGGTGTTCCAATTCATCTCGAGGGGGTTGAGGTCAGGGCTCTGTGCAGGCCAGTCAAGTTCTTACACCTATCTCAACATAGCATTTCTGTATGGACCTTGCTTTGTGCACTGGGGCATTATCATGCTGAAAAAGATGTTTCCACAAAGTTGGAAGCACCGAATCGTCTAGAAAGTGATTGGATGCTGTACCTTTAAGATTTCCCTTCACTAGAACTGAGGCGCCTGAACCATGAAATAGCCCCAGACCATTATTCCTCCACCACCAAACTTTAGTTGGTACTATACATTTGGGCAGGTACCGTTCTCCCGACATCCGCCAAACCAAGATTCATCTGTTGGACTGCCAGTTGGTGAAGCGTGATTCATCACTCCAGGGAACGCGTTTCCACTGCTCCAGAGTCCAATGGCGGCGAGCTTTACACCACTCCAGCCAATGCTTGGCATTGCGCATGGTGATCTTAGCGTTGTGTGCGGCTGCTTGGCCATGGAACCCCATTTCATGAAGCTCCCGAACTGGTTTTGTTCTGATGTTGCTTCCAGAGGCAGTTTGGAACTTGGTAGTGAGTGTTGCAACAGAGGACAGATTTTCACTTGCTACGCACTTCAACACTCAGCTGTCCCATTCTGTGAGCTTGTGTGGCCTACCACTTTGTGTCTGAGCTGTTGTTGCTCCTATAAGTTTCCACTTCACAATAACAGTACCTACAGTTGACCCGGGAAGAAATTTTACAACCTGACTTGTTGGAAAGGTGGCATTGTATGACGGTGTCACGTTAAGTCACTGAGCTCTTCAGTAAGGCCATTCCACTGCCAATGTTTGTCTATGGCTGTGTGGTCTAATTTATACACCTATCAGAAATGGGTGTGGTTGCAATAGCCGGATCCACTTATTTTTAGAGGTGTCCACATACTTTTGTTAATGTATAACTAACCCTTGTTTTGTAACTCCGCTAGCTAGTCTAGCCACTCCTGTTTCATCCGTGCAAAGTTTGAAAGTTACTACAACATTTCAATTCAAGTTTGACTAGAATTCTAAAGTTAGCTAACCACTTTGGAGACCCAACATTTAGTCAATATACTTGATACAAGAGACAGTAAATTACTAGTTTGCATTCTCAACCCACGTACAGGACTATTTGCACCAAGTTAAAGGGATGTTCCATTGACAGGATTACTAGGGGATCTCATGTCAATTGCATGACTTGAAATCCCTGTAGGTATCTTTTGAGAAAATGTATCCAATGTCAACGCCAAGAATAGAGGACCTACAACATTCAGAATTATACATATTGGGTTTTGGCTGTCAATATGTCGTCTGACATTCAGTAGTCCTTCTAGCCTTGACAGATGCCTTACTACTGCTTCGGTCTAGTACAGTGCAATGTAATTAATGAGATGGACAGTAGCTAATAACCTACTGCTAGCACCACTAAGCTCGCAACCAGAAAGGACACTTTTAGGAAAAGGACTCTTCATAAAGTGAAAGTCATTTTTAACCACCACTGACTGAAATAGCAGTAGGTTCTACTGGACCTAGTAGATTTGTATTCAGCAGTCAACAAAGGGCCTCTGATATAGCAAGGCCATTTGGGGTGGTGTTCATGCCTTCATTGGCTTGACTTAAGGTTAGATGGTATGTGAAAAACATTGATACCTCAAATGACTGATGCATTGTGAAATAAACATGCTGATTCACATTTTAAGGCTCTAGAGGTTGCACAATGGACATTGAAGTATCATGTTTATAGGACTGATCATGCGCTGCAAGTTCTGGTTAGCAGTCTTAAATATATTTAGACTTTTCTCCTCCAAAGGTCGAGCACCAATGTCCATCCTGAAGATTCATGCCCGGGAGATCTTTGATTCTCGTGGCAACCCTACTGTGGAGGTGGACCTCTACACTGACAAAGGTAAATGTTGCTATTGGCCTAACCCTGTGTTCCTCAGTTTGGGAACCACTGCTATAGTTGATTGTCCAACTTTTCATGACAAACACTATTTTATATCTGTCACTCTTGTCTCCCAGGTCTGTTCAGAGCAGCTGTACCCAGTGGCGCTTCCACTGGTATCTATGAAGCCCTGGAGCTCAGGGACAATGACAAGTCATGCTACCTTGGGAAAGGTGTGGGGTTAATATACTATAACTGCATAATATGATTATAATGGAATCTGTTTTCTATGAATGCATCCTTGTGTGTGTGTGAAGTTAATCCTTTGTCACAGTAATGGTTGCTTGATTCACCAATCTAAAAACCTGACTGGTGCTCTGACTGAGGTACATTTGTTTTAGTGTCAGAAAAAGCATACTGGGTTGTAGCTTGGATTGCTACTTTCTAAATCCCCCAATTGTCAATGCTTCTTACATTTCAGCTCCACTGCATGCGTTGCTTTTCCATCAGCGTAACACAACTGTGATGTTCTACCTGCTACAGAGCACATTATTTCAATTCACAATATGGAATGAATGTGCTCGTCAGCCATCAAGAATTGAATCTCTGCCGTTCTTGCGGTTGGACGCTGCCATTGGATGTTACACAACGTGAGCACAACGCGTGCAGTAGAGCAGCTTTCATTAATTTCACCGGAAGCAATCGCTCTGGCTGATTGCAATGCCGATGCCAGATGGCTGCAGAGTGGCAAGGCTGTTAGTCTGTAATGTTTCATTGTCCTTTCAGGTGTCTCACAAGCCGTGGACCACATTAACTCTGCACTTGCACCTGCAATCGTTGGTCAGGTACAGTAGAAATAATACTTCTTGAAAGTTGATGTACAATGACATGGAATGTTACCTTTGCTCGTGTTGCTGTTTCTCTACCTGGTAAAGATAAACAGGTCTAGTGCCCACTCTGCCACATACTCGTAGTTAATGCAGCCCTTGTTCCTCAGTTTAAATGCTATGTGCTTAACTTGTTTGTTATTCATCTCAGGATGTGTCTGTGGTTGAGCAGGAGAAAATTGCTCAGATCATGCTTGACATGGATGGCACAGAGAACAAGTGTAAGTTTCAGATTAAAATGCGGAGGACATGTTTTACCTAGTTAAATGCATTGATTGTAAGTCACACTGAATGAGTTCTGTCGGCTAAATAACTCAATATTTGCCCCATATGAGGTTATTTTTTATCAATTTCACTTGCATTTATTCTTATTTTTTGCACATCAGCCAAGTTTGGAGCCAACGCCATCCTGGGTATTTCCCTGGTGGTGTCTAAGGCTGGCGCAGCAGAGAAAGGTGTCCCCTTGTACCGTCACATTGCTGATCTTGCTGGGAACCCCGAGGTCATCCTGCCTGTGCCGGTGAGTACAGGGTGTGAAAGTCAGTACTGTAAGAGTAAAATACTGTTGCTCAAAACACGCTCACACACGCCTTGTCTTACAGCTTGTCGTGTAGTTAATTTTCTACATCCATATCTCAAAATATATTTTAATGAAATCAAATAAAAATCTTGGATTTCGTATTTCCCAGGCCTTTAACGTGATCAATGGTGGGTCTCACGCGGGTAACAAGCTGGCCATGCAGGAGTTCATGATCCTACCGGTGGGTGCCAGCACCTTCAAGGAGGCCATGTGTATCGGGGCTGAGATCTACCACAACCTGAAGAACGTCATAAAGAATAAGTACGGCCAGGACGCCACCAATGTGGCAGATGAGGGTGGCTTCGCTCCCAACATCCTGGAGAACAAGGAAGGTATCAGATGTGATCATAGAGTATTTTGATCACATAAAGTATATATTTTTTTATTTTCAGCACAAAGTATATTTTGGTACTTTTTTGGATGCAGCTTTTTCTATGGGAAACTCACCACCTCAGCCACTAACTTGTAGTACCCACATGATCACAAGGTGTTGCCAATGTATAACACATTATTCTAACAAATGAACACCCGTTTAATTTTCCACAGCTCTAGAGCTGATCAGAGGCCTTCAGCAAAGCAGGATACACAGAAGAGGTGGTGATTGGCATGGGTGTGGCTGCCTCTGAGTTCTACAGGGATGGTAAATATGACTTGAACTTCAAGTCTCCTGATGACCCAGAGTGTTACATCACTCCCGATGAGCTGGCTGACTCTCTACAAGAGCTTCTGCAAGGATTACCCAGGTGTCTTGTCCTTGTTTAACTTTCGAGGATTTCAAAAGTATTTAATGTTTTCTCTGGCTGGATCAGCTTTGTATTTTATCACAAATTCAGTGAATCAGTTTACACTACAATGGAGTTGGGCAAAGTTAAATATTATATTATTTATATTATATTAAATATTATGGTTGGCAAATGAAATGACGCACAATGTCCTATTCTATGGTTTAGTCTACTCTAATGTACAGGACCATGACTTTCCTCTCGGTGATCACTGCTCTATGTCCCCTCTGTGACAGTGGTGTCTATTGAGGACCCCTTTGACCAGGACGACTGGGAGGCGTGGTCCAACTTCACTGGCAACACGGAGATCCAGGTGGTGGGTGATGACCTTACAGTGACCAAGGCCTGCAACTGCCTGCTGCTTAAAGTCAACCAGATCGGCCCTGTGACGGAGTCTCTGGCTGCGTAAGTTTCACACACTATCTATACTCCATAGTGACTTCAAGAGGAGTCAGTTTTTTTTCCCTGCCTTTTTATTATTATTTTTTTTGGGGGGGGGCAGACCTGAGAAAATACCTGAGATTTAGGAGTTTGTAATTATACTATACATTGATGAGCATTAAATTGATAATTTCATGACTGTCTACAAACCGTTATGTCATGTGAGTCAAGGCAAACAACCTGCCAGTTGTAAGTCTAATGTGAGCCTTGCATGATGCAATTTTCCAACAGTGTGAACTTCGAACCACGTCATGAGTCCTCTTTCCCCTGTCCAGGTGCAAGTTGGCCCGGTCCAGTGGTTGGGGAGTGATGGTCAGCCATCGCTCTGGGGAGACTGAGGACACCTTCATTGCTGCTCTGGTGGTGGGCCTGTGCACTGGACAGATGGGGCTGCCCAAAGGAATCATTGTTATGATTGATTTTAAATGATATTTGTTACTGTACATTATTGCTATGTAATTAATGATTAAGACTGGGGCTCCTTGCCGCTCTGAGCGTCTGGCCAAGTACAACCAGATTCTCAGGTGCGGGTTCATGACCTTTGATTAGGCTGTAATGTTGTGATGCTTGTCATTTTTATTCTGCTGGATTTATTTTCTTGTTGATCATGTTTTTTACCCATGTAATCCTGCATGGCATAACCATTGGGGAAATGTTTAATTTTAGTTGACCATTATACAGAATCACCTTTATTTGCCAAATAATTTGCATGTACTAGAACTTGATTAAGTGAAATGTTGCTGCTATAACTAGAATAGACAAACAATCACATACAGTATGGACACTGAAGATAAACTGCAGACTAAGCTATACACTTCATAACTGTTTTGAATATTGCTTTGGTGCTAAACTGTATTTTCAGGTTTCCTCTCAGAACTGAAGAGGAATTGGGAGACAAGGCTGTCTTTGCTGGGAAGAACTTCAGGAACCCGCTGGCTTAACTGAGTGCAATGGGCGCATACTCATTGGCATATAGGCACACACTTGCACATAACAGTTTAGCAAACATTCCAATGATTACTTGCAAATGCTGACGAAGCTTACGGAACAAACTGAGTTACACACGTCAAGGCAGCTAGAAAGGCACATATGAAGTTACACTCCATGACCATAGGTTTTGGTTACATGCATACATTACCCACATTTTGGTTAGTGTGAGTTGCTATTCTTACTATTTAAATATAGAGCAAGATAACCAATGGTTTGGGAAAGTATAAAGGTAGTTGAATAAACGAATTCGTTTGGAACTGAACCATTTCCCTGTGGTCATTACTTTTTTGCAAGATGTGTACATTTTTTGATTGTCAAGCATATATGTATTATAAGGGTGACCGGTGTGACTATTCTGCCATTGTTCTATAATTTATTATTAAAATATGTATTCCTGGAATTTAGTCTGGGCTGGATAATGTATCCAGGTGTGAACCAACCTGTTCAGTATTCTCGCGCTCTACAGTTTTCGTGGCGCTCTGAATAATGTCTGCGTTCGAAGCGGTTCTATATTTTGGTATCGATGCTCTCTGGGGCATGGCTCTATAGACAGACACTACAGTAGATTATCCTATTAGCGACCGCGGCACATGCTCCGTTATATCTTACGGAGAGCGGAACTTTTAATGCTGAGCGTGGGGCTGAGGTCACTGCACAGTTTAGTGCTAGGGAGAAAAAAAAATCGTCTCTTAGCCTCCATTTTGAGTAGTATGGAATAGCATAGTTTGTATCGACCACTACGCTGGCAGTGTCAACCTAAAAACGACACTAGGAGCCTCCGACATGGACGACCTGTTCAGTCCGAGAAGGTAATGGCGTTGCCTCGTACATTTTTACATTGTTTTAGACGCGAATATTTTAAATTTCTGTGTTTACCTTGCCATTTTTATGACATACTTGGAATTGCAATGGTCGCGATGGCGTTAGCTCGATCCATGTAGCTAAAGCTAGCAATCTATCGTACGGATAAAATATTTCAGTATCTAGATATATTTAATTGATCACGTGGTGCATTGTGGATTGCTGTCATCTGTGTCAATTCAGCTGTCACAGATTTGTGGTTTCTGTCGATTTTCACTTCGGCTCCCGGGAAAGACTTATGTCAATACTCCATTTTGCGAGACTGTCGGGCCACGTAAATAGACAATGACGATGTGAGGATGCTTATTTTAAATGTAAAGTGAAGCTTATAATAACGCATAAAGCAACACGCTTCAGGCTATGCTTATTTTGTAAAAAGGCAAGTGTGATAAGCATTGCAAGTGGCTGGAGACAGGACTCGTTTATGTAATGTTTGGAGGGAACGTAATAGCCACATTCAGATTGGCTTTCACTGATGGATGGGCGGGATTAAAGGAAACCGCTGTCCAATTGAAATGCAAGATTAACCCAGTAATATGAAATATTTAGATTAGGATTAGGGATTAAGATTTTGTTAGGCTCATAGCCTATTTGCCTTGTGATTTGTGTTAAATATGTTTAATTCCTTTGCATGTTGCATGCACTAGTATGTCAGAAAAAGGGATGTATCTAGCACTAGTTTTTTTCTGTTTTAGAACAGAACATTAACATTGCTATATGGTTATAAACATTACAATGCAATACAATTTAACTGTCCATATGTTACAGCAAACAACAGAAATTTGATAGCACACATCACACACATTTGAGAGGAGCACAGGGTCAAGCTACAGTGCAGCGCCCCTGGATGAAGAGCATGTTGTGGGGTTAAGGGCCCTGCTCAAAGGCCCAACGGTAGGGGATTGTTAAGATGTGAACCCAGCAGCCCTTCAGTTGTCAGATCAAATCCCCTCTTTATTTCTAGCGCTCGGCTCGGGATTCAAACAGTCAAGCTTTCTGCTAATGCTCCAATTCCTTAGCTGCTGGGCTACCTACCTACAATTACACTGTTCACTTGATTGATACTACAATTGATAGTGACATTTTGTCAACATGTGACTTGAATAAAACAATGAGTTTTTAATGGTAAGCGAGCTTTACGCCTTTTCATTTTCAATGATTCTCTAATAAAATGTTTCTTGATTTTAGTTTTTATTCTGTTCAAATCAGTTGCAAATATAACAGAGGATACTATGCACAATAACAATGTAATATCTAACTGTTATATGTTATAACTGAATTAGCCTTATTTCCAGGAGCCTGAACAGCACGCAGGGGGAGATCAGAGTGGGATCAAGTCATCAGGTAATAGTCCATTAACCCCCTTTAAGCAGGCTGTCCCTCTCTAATGTATTGCCCATTGGAGAACTTACCATATAGCAGTACCGTTATGTCTTCAACAATCTCCATTGGTTTAGTGTTGCAAAATTTGAGAGCCTCGTGATACATACAGTATGTCATAAACTATCTCGCTGTCATAACCTGACATATATTTGTATGTATTTGTGAAATACATGGTGCATATCTCATATCACTGTAATCAACTGTCTGTGACAGTGAGACAAACATGGTCTTTATCTGTCTGTATTATTTGTGTGTATGCAGGCTAAGCTCCCTGAGCTGCAACCACGCCCTGTGTTTGGTGTTCAGACTCAGACAGAGAATGAAGAGCTGGTGTGGATGCCAGGGGTCAATGATTGTGACCTCCTCATGTACCTCAGAGCTGCCAGGTTCGTGTCGACTCAGCAACACACATATTAGCCTGGTCCCAGATCTGTTTGTGCTGTATAGCCAACTCCTGTGGTTGTTGTTGGGTATACAGCACAAACAGATCTGGGACCAGGCTACACTCGTAGTGTATCTCTTGTGTGATGAATGGTGCAACCCTGACAGATTTAAAAACGGATGGGATTCATACCAAACCTGATGTCTGTCAGCCCTGCATAACACTGGTGTTGCGAGTAAGAGTGAAGTGCATTATTATGATCATTAAGTAGTGTGTAGAACATAATTGTTTCAGTTTGACTGCTGCTGGTTTTTAGTTGTCATTTAGTATAAAGACTTGTCCTATCAGAGTTCTTCTAGCTAGCCTGTCAGGTCATTATTGTTAAAGATAATGTCATTTAAAAACACTTCTGTAGGCGACTGTAGTGCACACTGTTTGTCATGCTTGTCATCCTGACTGACTGCACAGCAGGATTTATTTATCTTCCATGTCACTTCCTGATTGAAGGAGCATGGCAGCGTTTGCAGGGATGTGTGACGGAGGATCCACAGAGGACGGGTGTTTGGCGGCCTCTCGTGACGACACCACACTCAACGCTTTAAACATGGTGGGCAGGAATACTTTTCTGCATTTAAATGGGAATATGAAATAGAACAATGAGATAATTTCATTTTCACGTTCCCATTTATTATTGTTTCCACTTAAATGTAATAGTTTTTGTTTTTTAAACATTGTAGAGACATTTTTTATAAAAAAATATAGTGTACAATTGCAAAAACAATATATTGTTACAAATAAGATCTTGAACCGTTCTCAGTAGATCTTTGATTGTCTCCCTCCCTCTACAGTTACACGCCAGCCGTTACGACGCAGCTAAAGCTCTCCAGCGCCTAGTGAAGAAACCTGTGCCCAAACTCATTGAGAAATGTTGGTCAGAAGATGATGTGGTAAAGCAGCCTTGCACCATGCTTACTTCAGGTCCAAAGACCATGTTTAACTTTGGGCACTTGGGCCCGATTTATAATTGAGATGAGCATTGTAACTCTGACTTTTGCATAAATCATTCATTGATGTCAACGTGAGATTTGCTCAGATATTTTAGTTAATCGCTCAAGACAGATTATGTGCCTATGGGTATACAGTTAGGGCTGCTCTGTGGTTACATCGGGTTACTCCAATATGTATTATGGCCATTGTGTAACATAGACAATAGTGAAACAATATGAAACACGTTTACACTGCATGGTATATTGTTGACTGTTTTTATTTCACCCACAATCTCTTTACAATCAACAGAAGCGGTTCATCAAAGGTTTGAGACAGTACGGCAAGAATTTCTTTAGGATTCGCAAAGAGCTGCTGCCCAACAAGAAAACGGTAAATGAAAACACCTGGTGTAATATATTTTACTCTCATACTGTGTCTTATGTCTGTCTATACATAACAGACATATAACTGGACATAAATATACACACAATCAACAGACCTAACTGTTTGCAATGCAGTCAGTAGTTCCTTCTTATTTGATGTACTTGCTGATATACTTGTTACGTTCCCCAGCAAGAACCAAATAATTTCACTCAAACAGAATGGGGAACTAACAAAGAGTCACTGACAACAACCAGGAGGGGTTCTGAAAGACACTCATGGGGGTGTCCACTAAAAGTTGACAAGCAACAACAACTGGAACCTAAAAGCCACCCACCACGAGTGTCCACAAAATTTTGCCCAAGAAGAGACAAAGAACCTGTCACACGATGATCCGGAAGACTCCACAAAGGACGAGGGCGACATCGACTGGGCAAACGAGAGCCTCACATCACCAGCTCAACTATCGAAGCCAGCTTCACGTTAAATACAGTTCATTGCTTTTCCGAATGGGCTTTCGTTAGCGGCATATGTATTTATGTGAGAATAGCTTTCCAGGTCTGATAGAGACCAATGTTCCTTTGTCTTCCTTCCAAAACCCCCTTCTCTTCTCTCTGAATCTATCGTGTTATAACCAAACTGTTTGTGTTTAGTCCACTAGGAATGGTATTTACTGTATAATGTTATTATGTATTGTATATTCTTTAATATGTATATTGTTTAATTAGTTAGTAAATAAATAATTGAGCCAATTTGTGTATGGATGATTCATAGTAGAGTCTGGGTTTGTGCAGATAACCAAGAATTTTACGACGTTCAGATGAGACTGACGGAAGGTAATAATAATAATTAATTAATAGAAGAATAATTGATCAGATATTAAAATTTGAAGCGTTATATTTGGAAAATTCTAATTTAGTAATCTGAAAATTTTCCGTGGTGCCCAGACTTCCTAGTTAATTAAATTTACATTATTAGTTTAATCACGTAATAATAATTACAGAGAATTGATTTGATAAAAAAACAGTCTTCACATTTAATGACAAGTCAGAGACACGACACTAACGATGTGACATCATTTGGCACGCCCTACGTGCTAACGTGCTATACGTGCTAAAGTCCATCCTCAAAACATAATTGGAAAAACCAAAACCTGGAACACACTCCAGCAACACATTCAATATCTTTATCTGTATCTTCATTGGAATCTGCACACTGTGCCCTCTTCTTAAATCACGTGTTGTGTTGTTGGCAGGGGGAGTTAATCACATTCTACTATCACTGGAAGAAGACACCTGAGGCTACAGGCACACGGCCGTACCGTCAGCACCGTAGACAGCCGTCCTCACGCAAGGCCAAGACTCGCGCCACCGCTGCCACTGTGAACACCCCTTCCCAGTCCCAATCCAGTGAGTGCCGGGGGTTTTCAATTCCTCTAAGATTTAGCTTATTTTATGGCCGGGTTCCTGGACACAGATTAGGACTGGTAGGGGATAGTGGGGTAAGTGGAGCCGTTTTTACATTCAGCATCACCCAGTCAAGGAAAATATTGTATTCTTTCTAACAAAGATATAGACTATGTATACAAAAGTGTGTGGACACCCCTTCAAATGAGTCGATTCGGTTATTTCAGCCATACCCGTTGCTGACAGGTGTATAAAATCGAGCACACAACCATGCAATCGCCATAGACAAACATTTGGCAGTAGAATGCCCTTAGTGAAGAGCTCAGTGACTTTCAACGTGGCACCGTCATAGGATGCCACCTTTTGAACAAGTCAGTTGGTCAAATTCTGCCCTCCTAGAGCTACCCTGGTCAACTGTAAGTGCTGTTATTATGAAGTGGTAACATCTAACAACGGGTTAGCAGGGAAGTGGTAGGCCACGCAAGCTCACAGAATGGGGCCGCTGTGTGCTGAAGCGCGTGAAAAGATCTTCTGTCCTTGGTTGCAACACTCACTACTGAGTCCCAAACTGCCTCTGGAAGCAATGTTAGCACAATAACTGATCGTTGGGAGCTTCATGAAATGGGTTTCCATTGGCTGAGCAGCCGCACACACGCCCATGATCCCCATGCGCAATGCCAAGCATTGGCTGGAATGGTGTAAAGCTCGCCGCCATTGGATTCTGGAGCAGTGGAAATGCGTTCTCTGGAGTGATGAATCACGCTTCACCATCTGGCAGTCCGACGGACAAATCTGAGTTTGGCGGATGCCAGGAGAACGCTACCTGCCCCAATGCATAGTGCCAACTGTAAAGTTTGGAGGAGGAATAATAATGGTCTGGGACTGTTTTTCATGTTTTGGGCTAGGCCCCTTAATGCTACAGCATACAATGACATTCTAGACGATTCTGTGCTTCCAACTTTGTGGCAACACTTTAGGGAAGGCCCTTTCCTGTTTCAGCTTGACAATTCCCCCGTGCACAAAGCGAGGTCCATACAGAAATGGTTTGTCGAAATCAGTGTGGAAGAACTTGACTGGCCTGCACAGAGCCCTGACCTCAACCCCATCGAACACCTTTGGGATGAATTGGAGCTGCGAGCCAGGCCTAATCGCCCAACATCAGTGCCTGATCTCACCAATGATCTTGTGGCTGAATGGAAGCAAGTCCCTGCAGCAATGTTCAAACATCTAGTGGAAAGCCTTCCCAGAAGTGTGGAATCTGTTATAGCAGCAAAGGGGGGACCAATTCCATATTATTACCGATGATTTTGGAATGAGATGTTTGACGAGCAGGTGTCCACATACATTTGGTCATGTAGTGTTAGAGCGTTGGACTAGTAACTGAAAGGTTGCAAGTTCATATCCCCGAGCTGACAAGGTACAAATCTGTCGTTCTGCCCCTGAACAGGCAGTTAACCCACTGTTCCTAGGCCGTCATTGAAAATAAGAATTTGTTCTTAACTGACTTGCCTTGTTAAATAAAGGTAAAATAAACACAATTTAAATAAAATATACTGTGGGGAGAACAAGTATTTGATACACTGCTGATTTTGCAGGTTTTCCTACTTACAAAGCATGTTATGTCATGCAATAAAATGCAAATTAATTACTTAAAAATCATACAATGTGATTATCTGGATTTTGGTTTTAGATTCCGTCTCTCGCAGTTGAAGTGTACCTATGATAAAAATTACGGACCTCTACATGCTTTGTAAGTAGGAAAACCTGCAAAGTCGGCAGTGTATCAAATACTTGTTCTCCCCACTGTATCTACAACACAAAATCAATGTATACGTGTGTGTATAGTGCTTATATTGTCATATGTGTGTATGCATGTGTCTGTGCCTTTGTTTGTGTTGCTTCACAGTCCCACTGTTCCATAAGGTGTATTTTTTATCTATTTTTTAAATCTGATTCTACTGCTTGCATCAGTTACCTGATGTGGAATAGAGTTCCATGTAGTCATGGCTCTATGTAGTACTGTGTGCCTCCCATAGTCTGTTCTGGACTTGGGGACTGTGAAGAGACATCTGGTGGCATGTCTTGTGGGGTATGCATGGGTGTCTGAGTTGTGTGTTAGTAGTTTAAACAGACAGCTCGGTGCTTTCAACATGTCAACCTCTCATAAATACAAGTAGTGATGAAGTCAATCTTTCCTCTACTTTGAGCCAGGAGAGATTGACATGCATATTATTAATATTAGCTCTCTGTGTACATCCAAGGGCCAGCCGTGCTGCCCTGTTCTGAACCAATTGCAACTTTCCTAAGTCCTTTTTTGTGGCACCGGACCACACGACTGAAGTTGTCCAGGTGTGACAATTCTAGGGCCTGTAGGACCTGCCTTGTTGACAGTGCTTTTAAGAAGGTAGAGCAGCGCCTTATCATGGACAAACTTCTCCCCATCTTAGCTACTGTTGTATCCGTATGTTTTGACCATGACTAAACTCCAAGCAGTTTAGTCACCTCAACTTGCCCAATTTCCACATGATTTATTACAAGATTTAGTTGAAGTTTAGGGTTTAGTGAATGATTTGTCCCAAATTCAATGCTTTTAATATTTATATATTTATTTCTAACTTATTCCTTGCCACCCATTCTGAAACTAAGGGTATTTTTCTATCATCTAGTCCAGTAACTGTAGATAACACAATAGGAGTGGGTATAGTCTTTGTCTGAATGAATAGCAGTGGGTATAGTCTTTAATCTGATCTCTTCTCTCTCCTGCAGTGGACATAAGTTCAGCCAGTGAGGATGACCTGGACAGTGAAGACAGCGAGCAAGGCACCTGTGGACACTGTGCCACAACCAGTGAGTATCGCTTAACTCTGTCCGTTTCTTTATTTCCCCCATTGATTCTATTGGTTTGCATTGATGTCATGTATCATACTTGCTCCACCAGCCACTGGTGCTCAGTTCAATGGATTCTGATGTACTGTATGTTTCTGTCCTATGTTGATGACAAATCAAATTTCTCCTCTTGTGATCAATAAAGTTTATCCCATTCAATGCTTTAATTTCAGCCTCTAAGGACTGGCAGCACGGAGGCCGGGATAACATCCTCCTGTGTACCACCTGTCGTACCTACTACAACAAACATGGCCGCCTGCCGCCCGGCCCTAAGCCTGCTGACCCTCCCTTCATGTTCAAACCTGTCAAGGAGGAAGAGGAGGGCAACGGGAAGCACGGCATGAGGACGCGACGCAGCAGAACACCGGTAAGCCTGGGAACCGCCCATCTTAGCCCCATCTTGTGTATACCTCCCTTCCTCCCTGCCACCCACACTCCGCTCTCTCTTTCTCTCTTTCTCTACCACCCTCTCTATCTTTCTCTACCATCCTCGCTCTCTTTCCCTACCACCCTCCCTCTCTTTCCCTACCACCCTCCCTCTCTTTCCCTACCACCCTCCCTCTTTCCCTACCACCCTCCCTCTCTTTCCCTACCACCTTCCCTCTCTTTCCCTACCACCCTCCCTCTCTTTCCCTACCACCCTCCCTCTCTTTCCCTACCACCTTCCCTCTCTTTCCCTACCACCCTCCTTCTCTTTCCTTACCACCCTCCATCTCTTTCCCTACCACCCTCCCTCTCTTTCCCTACCACCCTCCCTCTCTTTACCTACCAACCTCTCTCTCTTTCCCTACCACCATCATCATTATCTTTCTCTCTCAATTGTTGTTATAATATCTTTCAATACTTACTCTAAGTTGTATCTCTCTCCAGTTGTCTTCATTAAGAAGTGGCCACAAGAGGCTGACCGGCTCTCCTACCAGTGAAGACCAGCAGTCCAGTAGCCATCCCTCTCCCGCCCCCAGTGGAGCTAGCTCCACCTCCAACGCATCCAGAACCTCTTGTTTAGAGAAGACTGATAACACAAAGAAGCCTGGCAAGGTACAGTCACACACATATATTATTTTTGAAGTTAGGGAAATAGATTTGAATGCACAGTAATGGCGCATTTGTGAATTGAAGTACACCTAATATCATATACAATCATAACATCTAGTTGTATTTCTGCCGTTCAGACCAAGGCTTCCCCTTTGCCCAAATACTTTTTACTGTGTTGTATATTCATGTAGAACTGAATTGAATAAGTGAATTATATTCCTTCCATCTAACAGAAGATAAAGGAAGAGGCGCCCCTACCAAAGAGTACTAAACGTTCCAGGGAGAGTGCAGCCCAGGACTCAGAGGAGCCTGAGAGAACAGCAACTAAAAGGACGAAGACACTGCAGGTCAGACAGAGTGTAAGACAATAGGAAAGCAATGACAGCTACAAGGTGCAAGATCAGAGAGAAGCAAAATAAGCTAAACCAGCTCTCAGAAACGTATCACTTTGTTGACTCGTTATTCTTTAGTTAATGTCTTATCTTCCTGCACTCAGCTACATTGTTGGGTGTAACTAGATCTATCCAGTGGCTCTTTTTGGGTAACATTAGCATGATAAGAACCTCCCCTCACCAACAATTCTAACCTTGTGTCTCCATCCTCCTCTCAGGGTGAACAGACAGAGTGCCGGTCGGAGGGCGATGGAGAGGCTGAGGCAGAGAGGGGTGAGGTGGAGGAGGAGAGCTGCTCAGACAGCCGCAGTGCCCAGGACGACGGCAGCAGCGACACCAAAGACATCGACCAGGACAACCGCTCCTCCTCCCCCAGCATCCCCAGCCCTCGCCAGGGCAACGAGAGTGACTCCGACTCCTCTGCCCAGCAGCTCCAGGGTGCCCACCAGGCAGCAGCAGAGACCGTCAGTGCCCCTGCTGCTGCCCTTGCTGAAACACAGACCCCACAGATTGTTCCTCCACCACGGGTTGCAGGCTCAATCACATCCCTGCCTCCCCAGGGTTCCTCTCCCTCTGCAGAGCCTGGCCAGGTACAGGCCCAGGCAACCCCCTCCCCAGAGCCTCCCCAGCCTTCAGCCACCTCTGCTCAGGCTGGTCAGTCAGTTAGCTACCAGACAAGTCCCCCACACAACCGACCCCTACCCCCCCCTCACCCTCTCGCTGGCCCCTCACCTGTCCCTCCTCCGCTGGGACAGGCCTTCCATCCTCCAACTCCTGTATTCCAGGGTCCTCTTCCTTCTCCTGGCTCTCTGCCTCCCACCCAGCCCCTGTCCCTCCATGGTGCTCCGACCCAGTGCCCCCACCCCCAGCGACCCCCTCCTCACTTTCCCAGGGAACCCTCCTTCCCCCAGGCCCTCCCCCTCACCTCCGGGCCCCAAATCAAACCACCCCCAACCACACCCATCCCTCCATCTCACAAGCAGCCACCACACCTCTCTTCTTCCCTTGCTCCCCCTTTCCCGCAGATGCCGTCCAACCTGCCCCCTCCTCCGGCACTGAAGCCCCTCAACTCCCTGCCCAACCAGCACCCTCCCGGTGCCCCTCCACCCCCCCTCCAGCTCATGCCCCAATCCCTGCCCATGCAGCAGGGAGTCCCACCCCAGCCTCCCGTGCTCACGCAGCTGCAGAACCTCCCTGGCAGAGGCAGCCACTCCCACCCCCACTCCTCCCTGTCCTCCTGCTCTGCCCCCTCAGCCTTGCACCCTGTCCTCTCTGCCTCTTCTCCCTCTTCCATGGGTCCAGTCCCTAGTCTCCAGCCCTCCTTCCCCTCCCTACGCCCCTCGCCCGAAAACCCCATTGGCATTGGAGGGTCACATGTCCAGATTAAAGAGGAGCCATTGGATGAATGTGAGGAGCTTGAGAGTCCGCCCCCTCCACCCAGAAGTCCCTCACCGGAACCTTTGGTTGTCAACATCGCCAGTCATGCCAGCCAATCAGCACGGTACTTACTGCATGACATCACTGCAGGCAGTCCTGTAAGATGGGCCTCCTTTACATAGTTAATTGTGGCCATTGTGTTTCTCAAATGTTAATAGATGTTGTTCATCTGAATTACATATGTTCTCAAACAATATTGTTGTGTAATTGCTATATATGCTGTTTGATTCATTTCAGATTTTTCAAACACCTGGACCGTGGCTACAACTCGTGCTCCAGAACAGACCTGTTCTTCACTCCCCTGGCCTCATCCAAGCTGGCCAAGAAGAGAGAGGAGGCTGTGGAGAGATCCAAGAGAGAGGCGGAGCACAATGCCCGAGAAAGGGAGAAGGACAGAGAGAGGGAGAGGGAACGAGAGAGGCAGGAAGACAAAAATGCTGTGAGTAATATTCCCTCTGTTCCTTTTCTTCTTTGACATAACTGACGTGATGTCTATGTATCTCAGCAATGTTATCAATGATATTAATACATACTAGTACAACAATGTTATCAATGATATTAATACATACTAGTACAACAATGATATTAATACATACTAGTACAACAATGTTATCAATGATATTATTACCAGTGGTGGAAAAAGTACCAAACTGTCATACTTGAGGAAAAGTAAAGATACCTTAATAGAAAATTACTCAAGTAAAAGTCACCCAGTAAAATTCTACTTGAGTAAAAGTCTAAAAGTATTTGGTTTAAAATATACTTAAGTATCAAAAATAATTGTAATTGCAAAAATATACTTAAGTATCAAAAGTAAAATTAAAAGTATAAATAATTTCAAATTCCTTATTTTAAGCAAACCAAATGGCACCATTTTCTTGTTTTTGAAATTTAAGGAAAGCCAGGGGCACACTCCAACACTCAGACATAATCCAACACTCAGACATAATCCAACACTCAGACATAATCTGTGTGTTTAGTGAGTCCGCCAGATCAGAGGCAGTAGGGATGATCAGGGATGTTCGGTTGATAAGTGCGTGAATTTGACTATTTTCCTGTCCTGCTAAGCATTCAAAATGTAACGAGTACTTTTGGGTGTCAAAGAAAATGTATGGAGTAAAAAGTACATTATTTTGATTGTGTGAAGTAAAGTAGTCATAAATATAAATAGTAAAGTACAGATACCCAAAAAAATGACTAAAGTAGTACTTTAAAGTATTTTTACTTAAGTACTTTACACCACTGATTATTATATAGTAGTACAACAATGTTATCAGTTGGATGTTTTGGATACCTGTAGGACTCTATACATTGTTTTCTTTCAAATTTGAACCACCTTAATGAGCCTCTTCTTCTTCCAGAGAGCGTCCAGCTCGTCCCACGACAGCCGTATGAGTGATGTCCAAATGTCCGGCCAGGTCCATATGCGCTCCTCCTTCGAGCAGCCCCCCACCAGTGTGGCCGCTGTGCCCCCTTACATCGGCCCCGACACCCCTGCCCTGCGCACCCTCAGTGAGTACGCCCGACCCCACGTTATGTCCCCCAACAATCGCAACCACCCCTTCTTCGTGTCCCTGTCCCCCGGGGACCCTCTGCTGGCATACCACATGCCCGGCCTGTACGCCGCTGAGCCCAGCCTGAGAGAGAGGGAGCTCCGTAACCTCCGGGAGAGGGAGCTCCGCGAGAGGATGAAGCCTGGCTTCGAGGTCAAGCCCCCAGAGATGGAGACCATGCATCCATCAGCCAACCCCATGGAGCACTTTGCCAGACATGGAGCCCTGGCCCTGCCGCATATCGCTGGGCCGCCCCACCACCCCTTTGGCCACTTCCACCCGGTCATGCAGAACCACCTGGAGAGGGAGAGGCAGGCACTGGCCCTGGCCGGGCCCCAAATGCGTCCAGAGCTAAGCTACGCTGAGCGACTGACTGCTGAGAGGCTCCATGCTGAGAGGATGGCATCTGTGGCTAACGACCCGGCCGCCAGGCTGCAGATGCTCAACGTCACACCGCATCACCACCAGCACTCCCACATCCACTCACACCTGCACCTACATCAGCAGGACCCACTCAACCAAGGTGAGGGTAAGGACATTTCTACTCAATTATATTCTGTCTTGTTTCATCTTCAGGATATGTGTGTACTGTATATGTGTGTACTGTATATGTGTGTACTGTGTGTGTGTGTGTACTGTACACACAAATTGATTATTTTTTTAAAAACAAGAACATTTGATTTGTATTATATGTATATTTTATATTCTTATTTAATGTTGTTTGATAGCCTCTTCTCTCAACATTAAATGAGACTGACTCTCCTCACTGTATTACTCTGTCTACCTACCAGTGTAGTTTGTCCCCCTGCCCAATATTAACTGATGTTTATGAAATGTGTTAATTTATATATTGTTTGTTCTCCTGCCTCATTAGATGTGTGTTACTGTCACCCAGGTAATGGGCCCCACCCTCTGGATCCCCTGGCTCCTGGGCCCCGTCTGGCCCGCTTCCCCTTCCCTGGAGGCCCCATCCCCAACCCTCTGCTCAACGACCTGCCCCACGACCATGACATGTTGCGACACCCACTGTTTGGTGAGGAACAATAACATTCACCTTGACTATCTATATGGGAATACACACACATCCAATTCACTGTATTTAGACTATATTTCTGTGATTGTGAGGTGACTAAGACTCACTCTGATGTTTTGTGCCCCTTGATCAACATCCGTACAGCCTATGCCGCTGTTGCAGGAGCAGGGTACCCCCGTGAGCTCCAGGGGCCCATCCCCCAGATGTCTGCAGCCCACCAGCTCCAGGCCATGCACGCCCAGTCAGCAGAGTTGCAGAGGCTGGCCATGGAGCAGCAGTGGCTACACGGACACCACCACCTACAACACGGGGGGCCTCTGCCCGGACAGGAGGATTACTACAGGTGAGGTGATTACCAACTCTGAACAATAACGACAACAACAGTTTACCTGAACACAGTGCTTTCATTTATGCATTTACTGAAAAATTGAAATCACTAGACAAAGTTGGATCTTGATTATTGATGAGCTAATATTATATCATAAATCACTAGACAAATGTGGGATCTTGGTTTATTGATGAACTATTGCACTAACATTTAATAAACTCAGCAAAAAAAGAAACGTCCTCTCACTGTCAACTGCAAACTTAACATGTTTAAATATTTGTATGAACATAATAAGATTCAACAACAGACAAACTGAACAAGCTCCACAGACATGTGACTAACAGAAATTGAATAATGTGTCCCTGATCAAAGGGGGGGTCAAAATCAAAAGTAACAGTCAGTATCTGGTGTGGCCACCAGCTGCATTAAGTACTGCAGTGCATCTCCTCCTCATGGACTGCACCAGATTTGCCAGTTCTTGCTGTGAGATGTTACCCCACTCTTCCACCAAGGCACCTGCAAATTCCCAGACATTTCTGGGGGGAATGGCCATAGCCCTCACCCTCCGATCCAACAGGTCCCAGATGTGCTCAATGGGATTGAGATCCAGGCTCTTCGCTGGCCATGGCAGAACACTGACATTCCTGTCTTGCAGGAAATCACGCAGAGAACGAGCAGTATGGATGGTGGCATTGTCATGCTGGAGGGTCATGTCAGGATGAGCCTGCAGGAAGGGTTCCACATGAGGGAGGAGAATGTCTTCCCTGTAACGCACAGCATTGAGATTGCCTGCAATGACAACAAGCTCAGTCCGATGATGCTGAGACACACCGCCCCAGACCATGACGGACCCTCCACCTCCAAATCGATCCCGTTCCATAGTACAGGCCTCGGTGTAACGCTCATTCCTTCGACGATAAACGCAAATCTGACTATCACGGCTGGTGAGACGAAACCGCGACTCGTCAGTGATCCAGCGACGGTGGGTTTGTGCCCATAGGCGACAGTGTGTTGCGGGTGATGTCTGGTGAGGTCCTGTCTCTCTCAGCCTATTGCAGACAGTCTGAGCACTGATGGAGTGATTGTGCGTTCCTGGTGTAACTCGGGCAGTTGTTGTTGCCATCCTGTACCTGTCCCGCTGGTGTGATGTTCTGATGTACCGATCCTGTGCAGGTGTTGTTACACATGGTCTGCCACTGCAAGGACGATCAGCTGTCTGTCCTGTCTCCCTGTAGTGCTGTCTTAGGCGTCTCACAGTATGGACATTGCAATTTATTGCCCTGGCCACATCTGCAGTCCTCACGCCTCCTTTCAGCATGCCTGCGTTTTTCAGAGTCAGTAGAGAGGCCTCTTTAGTGTCCTAAGTTTTCATAACTGTGACCTTAATTGTCTACCATCTGTAAGCTGTTAGTGTCTTAACAACTGTTCCACAGGTGCATGTTCATTAATTGTTTATGGTTCATTGAACAAGCATGGGAAACGGTGTTTAAACCCTTTACAATGAAGATCAATGAAGTTATTTGGGTTTTTACAAATTATCTTTGAAAGACGGTCCTGAAAAAGAGATGTTTCTTTTTTTGCTGAGTTTAGTTTATTAATGTTACTTTTCTCCACAGCCGTCTGAAGAAAGAAGGTGACAAGCCATCGTGAGACACCTGACGATGTGAGTCACCATGGAAATGCATAAAGAGATAATGCTGTGTACTTTTGAAATACATTATGTGACAACTGATCTTTTTTTATTAGTTTAAATGTAATCGAGAGTTAAGAATCTTTGTGGCTCATAATACTTGTTTCTTGCTCAGCACTTAAAGGGATAGTTTACTCCCAAATCATCGAAAGTTTGTGAGAGTATTTCATATCTCAATAATGGTCTGTTATAAAGATTAGCATAGTTTCTGTTCCATGCCATTTTTTGTCTATAGATGTTACACATTTTTCCACTTAATATGGATTTCATAGCTTTTAGATTTCTCCTAATGCAATATAGCGGGCAGGATCTACACAATAGATGGTGTGGAATATAGCTCACCGTTGAAGTTATGAAAACATCTGACAAACGTTGATTAGGGGGTGACTATCCTTTTACTTTCTAAACAGTCTGACTGATCTCCTTGTACAGAATGACATTTAATATTATATGTTTGGATGATTGACTGTAATAACCTTGCATGACTGTTTCCCTTCGATTTTCATCAGAACTTAGAGTAGCGTTGCTAAAGTGTGATTAGACATCAAAAAAAGCATAGTAGATACATTTTATTCTATATCTGCAAAATATTTGTCTAAACCCTAAAGTTTTATATATTTCAAGATGTTTTCACAATTTAACCTGACACATACAGTAACATTTTTTAGATTGTAAATAATACATGTTCAATATTCTATATTATTAACTATGATTATTATGAATATTAGTGAATTCTTGACTTGCAAGCTGGCACAATAAAGTTAAATTATTTAGCTATACACACACAGAATATATAGCGTTATAAAGTAAAGTGAGTTAACACAGACAATTATAAATTGGAGTATCACTATTGTCACCCCTGACATAAAACGCTGTTTAGAACAGTGGATCCAGATAGTAATATTGTTTTGGTTAGACAAAACAGAAAAAGCATTTAAACCTTGGCATCTCTACCATGGACAAACCCTGTTTGAATATTTATGTGAAATAATATGGAAAACAAAGTGTAAGCATTGCATATTTATTTGAATAAATAACTCTGCAATAACATGATAGAATGTATTGTTCAAACTATACCCTCTTTGTATGGATGGATGGATGGATGGATGGATGGATGGATGGATGGATGGATGGATGGATGGATGGATGGAACTTTTGGGGAATTGTTTATGTGGTAACAGTAATATCCCAATAGGGGGCAATCCTCACCCTTCCTTAGTGAAACGGTTGTTTCAGTAGGATCACTTTCGAACGAGAAAGTGAAGGCTATAAAGATATAATGACGCTCAAATTTAAGATCATTAAACAAAATAATGAGGGATTCTATCAGCCTAATCGAGGTGTAGATTACATTCCAGTGTTCTCACATTCCAGTATTCTCACATTCCAGTGTTCTCACATTCCAGTGTTCTCACATTCCAGTGTTCTCACATTCCAGTGTATGAACTTGTAAACAAGGCTGCATGGGATTTCTCTTAATGCGACTTTGTGCATTTTCCAATGGCAAAGGTATAATTCCAGGAGCCACTTGTGGATTTGACAGCTCTAACACAGTTCATTCTCTGACACCGCCAAAACAATCGCTCTGCGGGTGTCAGCTAAAGTGGATCTGATTGAATAGAGTCCCTAGTCCCGAGCATATGGGACTGTAGACCCCATATTCAGACCTGTGCAATAATAAATGGAGACTGAGTCAAAGAGATGTATGGTAAGTTGAATTGCTTAACAATGACAAATAGCTTCTTGAAGTTATTCAATCAATTTACACACGACACCATACTGTATATAATAGAGGTTCATTAATCTTGTCTAAGGTGAAAAGTGTTAGTGTTGCTCTTGATATTGATTTCACATTTGTCAAATATGGCAGATATTATTTGTCCTTTCTTTCCACAGCTGATAAAACCATGCAGAGCCTTGCATAGACCATGTTAACATTAGCCTTTAATAATCATGCAGAATAATGATGAAATACATTGTTACTTTAATAAGTGAACAATATGATATGTTTTGTAAATGACAGAGCCCTTGGTGGAAATATCATTGAGATCTTATGGTAATTTACTACAGCTGAATGATTTGTTTGGGCTGACCATAATTAATTAATTAATGAATTAATTAATCAATTACACAACAACATGCATATATCAAATTGTATCAATTATTTCAATTGGACTTAAAACTCTTCCTCCAATGTTTTTCTCTTCACTCAACGTGACGCTTTGGAAATACATTCCGTCATGCAAGTCATGACATGTACAATATACATAACATGACCAGAAATATGCGGACAACTGCTCGTTAAACATCTCATTACAAACGTATGGCCATTAATGACTTGGTCTCCCCTTTGCTGCTATAACAGGCTCCACTCTTCTGGGAAGGCTTTCCACAAGATTTTGGAACATTACTGTGGAGACTTGCTTCCATTTAGCCAACAGCATTAGTGAGGTTGGGCACTGATGTTGGGCGATCAGCCCTGGCTCACAGTCTGCGTTCCAATTCATCCCAAATGTGTTCGACGGGGTTGAGGTCAGGGCTCTGTGCAGGCCAGTGAAATTCTTTCACACCGATCTCGACAAACCATTTCTGTATGGATCTCTCTTTGTGCACGGGGGCTTTGTCATGCTGAAACAGGAAAGGCCCTTCCCCAAACTTTTGCCACAAAGTTGAAAGCACAGAATCATCTAGAATGCCATTATATGCTGTAGCGTTAAGATTTTCCTTCACTGGAACTGTCGGTAAGATGTCGGTAAGATGGCATCCTATGATGGTGCCACGTTGAAAGTCACTGAGCACTTCAGTAAGGCTTTTCTACTGCCAATGTTTGTCTATGGAGATTGCATGACTGTGCTCGATTTTATACATCCGTCAGCAACGGGTGTGGCTGAAATAGCCGAATCCACAAATTTTAAGGGGTGTCCACATACTTTTGTATATATAGTGTATTTGATATGATCTTTGCATAGAAGTGGCCTACACTATGTTTGTTGACCATGTACATTCACATCATTTTTAAAATCCCTTTTACAAGTACAGAATGTTTTGCAAAGTTCTGCCATTTGCATGCATGACAAAGCAAAGACATGGCGTGGCTTCTCTCCAAGCATTAACATAAACCTACCTGCTTGACTGACATCTTTGACTTACACTTAACCCTGACAAATACATTTTCTCCACATAGACTTTCTACATACAAATGGCATTGATTTTACTTTGCACATTTATAAAAAATAGGCTCTCTGGTTGCCTTCCAAATGTTCTTTGATACAACTAAATAACTGAAATGTTGACTGAATTAAATCACAACAAATGCATTTTACATGATCCAAATACTCTGTTTTACACACATGAAGGCACCACATAGTCATGCTTACCATGTTGCTGTAAAGTGACATCGACATACTGTACAGTCTAATAGTCTCTATGGTCCTCACAGAAAAATGTTGGCCCTGCTATGTAGGTGTGTTTAATGCAGTCTGAGAATTGTTTGCACACTGAACATATGATCACTAAATTAGAACACATCTCACTGTCAAAACGTATATAATTGACCAGCTTCCCGTTGACCAGCTTCCCGTTGACCAGCTTCCCGTCAAGCTTCCCGTTGAGTAAAACATTAGGGGCCGGTGTCCCAGATACAGATTAAGTCTAGTCCTGGACTAAAAAGCACTTTCAGTGGAGATTCTCCATTAAACTTGCTTTTAAGTCCAGGACTAGGCTTAATCTGTATCTGGAAAACCACCCCATGTGGATTAGAATACTTATGAACTACGAGTACGAGTACTTATGAGTACTACTGTACTGCCAGTAAACACTGTTATGATATGGAAATTACTACTGTGATCGAAATATAAATGTTTGTTAGTGTTACTTTGTTGTATGAAACTGTTGATGACACTGCTATGGTCCCAAGTGAAAATGTCTGGTAACGTTCCCCTAGAAGCAATAGCTACATATCATGCCTCGTCCTCAGTTGAATCATTCAGGTCTTCAGCTTCCCTACTCTTCACCACATAGCATCAAAGGTACTGGATGGCAGATATGGTACTCACATTTGCCAGCAGAGCTGAACAATAGTTCAGAGAGAGTTATTTACAGTATTTTGAATCTGTCCCACAATTATACTAGCCTGGTCCCAGTTCTGTTTGTCCTTGCATGGCAGGAGTTGGCAAGAGCAGAAACATACTGGCATCCTGGCTACAATTATACATGTGTTGTTGAAGATATACAGTGTCAACTTATCTATATGCAATTTTTATACATAAGAAAATAATAAATACAATAAAAAATGGATAAAGAAACCAATGAGCGCTGGACTGTCGTTCACGGTCACAAACCAGCGCTCTTTCTCTCCCCTTGGCACTTTCATGGCGTCCCTCTTGCATAATATAGCTGTTTCGGTGTGGCAGACCAGCTGCTCCTGGATGACATTCTGTCCTGGGTACAGGTCCTGGGGTGGCAGTGGCACAGACTGTAGGATGAGGGGTGTTGAGATGGCATTTAATATACCAGTGCCACCTTCTCTTGACTGCTCTCCATCGAATCCTTTGATATATGAGACATCACAGGCTCCAGAGGTGTCCTTGTTAGCTATGCACCTGTTGCTAGAAGATTCTGGAACTGAACCCAGATCATTTGTTACATCCTGGTTCCTTGAGATCTCCTCTGTGATCTGCTCAGCAGTCTCTCCTGGAAAACTGGTCATGTGATCAGAGTTGGGCAGCCACACTACTGTAACCTTCTACCTATCTACAATATCAAAACATGCTCTGCTTACTATAAACACTAATGGGGATTCCAACCCAAGTTAAGTGTGCGTAAATGGAATGTAATATGCTATTTATGCACGTTTCTCTCTATGCATATTCTGACCTTGAATTTAAACATGAGAATGGCATGCTATTCACCCTCTACTTGTTGGGGATGGAGATCAAAGAAATGAAGATGTGGCAGAGGTGTGTCTACAGATACGCCATATTCCGACTTGGATTTAGTTCCCTCATAATTCCACCACTTTAGCGCACGATGAATAAGGTTGAGCAACCTGTCGGTTCCAAGTGGAACATCTACTTTATTTTTTTCTGATAGAAATAACACCATTCTCCATGCACTGTAATTTACAACTGGATAAGAGCTATTGATAAGAGCCTAGGTAAATGAGTAAACCATTTGGATAAGGGGATTGTAATTATAGATGACAATTGCTTTAAGTCTATTTTACCATATGATCGCTGTAGACAAATGTGAAACCAGTAATTTGGCAGCAAATTGAAGCATATCACCATATCACCTTTTTCCACAGTGAAGTTTATGTAATACTGGCCTTATAATTTGGGATGAAATTTGGAGACCCAAATTTGTAGCCATTCTGTAGCCTTGCGCAAAAGACAGTATGGCATCAAACCTACCTGAGTTGGTTTTTTATTTCTAGAATGTTTTTAATTATATGAGCAAACTTTTCACTGTATTTTTTTCTATTTGTATCACACATACATTTATAAGTGTCACTGACTTTAGAATTGATTTCCTTACATTTTGCATAATTTCATTAAATTGTTAGTTTAGCATTCTTTCACCTGTCACGTTCGTGTGGTTGTTCCTGAGGATCGCTAGCAATATTGGATCATATTAGGCTAACGTATTACAAGTTGTGCAATCATTTGGGACGTGTAGCCTATTTGAATCAGACCATACTAGCAGTTTAAACCTGGCGCACCTAGCGCAGTTTAAACCTGGCGCACGGTTCACCATGCCTGGACCGTTGTCATACCAGTTCCATGATTAGTGAGGAATCGGGATTATTCGGGAAGATTTATAGGACTACTGTTTTGTAGGACTATTGTTCACTTTTCTCACCTTCCAATATTTAATGAGTTGAACAATTTAATATGGCAACTTTCAGGATGAATCAAACCACTGTATTTTTGATTCACCAATATATTTAGTGAGAAAGCCTGTTTTTATTATTATTCATAAATACTTTCCTAGCCCTAAATAAATATACAAGATCAGAGTATTCTTTTTAACCACCAATTGGTGCTGAAAAGGAGCTGAATATGTGTGTATTTATATGGCTTTCTTTCATTGATCCCTAATATCCTGAACCCTCCATACAGTGCCTTCAGAAAGTATTTACAACACCTTGACTTTTTCCACGTTGTTGTTACAAGGTGGGATTAAAATTGATTCGTAATTTTTTTGTCAACGATCTACACAAAATTGAAAAAAATTCTAACATTTGTAAAAAACAATACATGAAAAATGAAACACTAAAATATCTTGATTACATAAGTATTCAACCCATATTAGAATCGTCCTTGGTGAACCCTTGGTCAACACATGTTAGAATTACCCTTGGCAGTGATTAGAGCTGTGAATCTTTCTGGGTAAGTCTCTAAGAGCTTTACACACCTGGACTGTACAATACAGTATTCAGACCCCTTCACTTTTTCCACATTTTGTTACGTTACAGCCTTATTCTAAAATGGATTAAATTAAATGTTTCCCCACATCAATCGACACACAACCCCATAAACAGGTTTTGAGCTCAGGTGCATCTTGTTTCCCATTGATCATCCTTAAGATGTTTCTATAACTTGGAGTCCACCTGTGGTAAATTCAATTGATTGGACATGATTTAAAAGGGCACATACCTGTCTAAGTGGTCTCACAGTTGACAGTGTATGTCAAGGTCAAAGGAATTGTCCGTAGAGCTCCGAGACAGGATTATGTTGAGGCACAGATCTGGGGAAGGGCACCAAAATAATTCTGCAGCATTGAAGGTCCCCAAGAACACCGTGGCCTCCATCATTCTTTTTGCAATGTAAGTAAAATGGGCTGTCAGTGTTCAAATGTTCTGTGCATTGTTGTGTGCACTGTGATGCCTTTTAAGCTAGTGGAAGCATTTGTCATAAGCACAACACCAGTCCATAAGTTGGCCCGCACCTCTACCATTCAGTTAGTACGGGAACTGTATTTTAGGCTATAGTATGTGTGATGTAGGTGTTCCATGCTAATGTGTAGTGTCTATTCAGCAAGAACGGACTCCTACCTGCGGCATGAGTGTAAAGTCTCCAGGTCCAGACTGTCCTGCAGCAGTTACATGCTGTGTGTGTGTTCCTGCCAGTGGTGTGTCAGAGTGGGGCCTGGCCATTACCCATGTTATAAATAGACCTGTAGCAGTGATTCTGGCTGCTGGTCACATGTAGGGCCCTGCGCGGGCCATGGTCTGGGCGTCCTTCCACACTTGTAACATTTCAGTGCCATAAATATAAGCCACTCTGAAGTGGAAGAGGTAGGACAGGATCAATTGTATAATTACCCATTACCTTACACCAGTACTGCTTACACAATAATAGTGAGCATATATCTAAACAGATGCAGCTCAGTCGCCTCCTGTACTCCCTGTTCACTCATGACTGCATGGCCTGGCACAACTCCAACACCATCATTAAGTTTGCTGATGACACAACAGTGGTAGGCCTGATCACCGACAACGACGAGACAGCCTATAGGGAGGAGGTCAGAGACCTGGCCGTGTGGTACCAGGACAACAACCTCTCCCTCAACGTGATCAAGACAAAGGAGATGATTGTGGACTACAAGAAAAAGAGGACGAAGCACGCACCCATTCTCATCAACGGTGCTTCAGTGGAGCAGGTTGAGAACTTCAAGTTCTTTGGTGTCCACATCACCAACAAACTAACATGGTCCAAGCACACCAAGGCAGTCGTGAAGAGGGCACGTCAAAACCTATTCCCGCTCAGGAGACTAAAAAGATTTGGCATGGGTCCTCATATCCTCAAAAGGTTATACAGCTGCACCATCAAGAGTATCCTGACTGGTGGCATCACTGCCTGGTATGGCAACTGCTCAGCGTCCGACCGCTTGGCACTACAGAGGGTAATGCGAACGGCCCAGTACATCACTGGGGCCGAGCTTCCTGCCATCCAGGACCTCTATACCAAGTGGTGTAAGAGGAAGGCACTAAAAATTGTCAAAGACTCCAGCCACCCTAGTCATAGACTGTTTTCTCTGCTACCGCATGGCAAGCGGTACCGGTCCAAGAGGCTTCTAATCAGCTTCTAACCCCAAGCCAAAAAGACTCCTGAACACCTAATCAAATGGCTACCCAGACTATTTGCATTGCCCCCCTCTTTTACACCACTGCTACTCTGTTGTTATCATCTATGCATAGTCACTTTAATAACTCTGCCTACATGTACATATTATCTCACCTAACCGGTGCCCACCACATTGACTGTACTGGTACCCCCCTGTATATAGTCTCGCTATTGTTATTTTACTGCTGCTCTTTAATTACTTTTGACTTTTATTTCTTATTTTTATCCATCTTTTTTTTAAACTGCATTGTTGGTTAGGGGCTCGTAGTAAGCATTTCACTGTAAGGTCTACTACACCTGTTGTATTCGGCTCATATGACTAATAAAATTTGATTTGATAAAAAGAGGATGAGTTGGTGTGTAGACAAGGTAATATGGTAAATAGTTTGAGTTGGTGTCTTCATGAACAAAGCATTATTATATAGACATGTTTGGCAATATGAAGTGATACCTTGAGGCACTGAATGTACATAGCTTGACATGAGGTACAGTACTATAATAGAGCTGTGTCTGCTAATTGAAGGTAATAAATGTGTCAGTGTGAATTTGACACAAGAGCAACACGTGTGCTGATTACTGTAGGCATTCTTATGTGATGGTTATCCTTCAAGGACATGCAAATACCATGATGTCATTGTCTTATCCAAATAACCTACAACCCAAATTCTAGTTAGCCTACCCTAAAGAAAATGTTAAGCTAAAAACATTTTACATCATATAAAACAAGAACCATGTGAGGGAAAAGTCACCTGCTTTAGTAAATAATTGACCATTAGCCTAATTTAAAACAATACATAAGGTGATGATCAGGTAATAATCAACAACACGTTCAAGATCCTTCCACTTTTCTGTTCGATACAGACTACAGTAGCGTGTCTTGAGGTAGTTGTCTAAAGAACCCTCCAGAAAAGCAAACAAGTGTATGTGACGCTAGCCTACCACAGTCCAATCTTGTAGGGAGAGACCAAATTAGTATATGGTGGTGGTTGCTTTTTTGAAGTGTTGCAAGTGGGATAATGCCCTAAAATGTTTATTCTGCCCTACTGAGCCCTTTACTTTATGTTCGTATTCTTATCTTTTGTTATTTCTTGGTGAATTGTCAAAAAGGAACCTGCAAGTAAGCCTTTCATTTGACGGTGTATACCATGTGTATCCTGTACACACGACTCATAAAAAAACGTGAAACTGAAGGAATTATTTGAATAGCAAAAAATAAAAGTCCTTGGTAGCAAACAAAGCCAGCTTGTCTATTAGTCTCATCCTTTGGCAATCCTGAGAGAACATTTTGACAGTTTCCTGGTGTGTCAGTCCCAATATGACCTGCAATAAATGTGTCCACCCTGTGCTGTACATAGGGAGTGTCACTGTGGCAGCTATGTGACTGTGAAGGCCTGCCCCACAACAGCGGGAGCCATGCTTTTGAAACAGCGAACCGATCCCGTGCTGAAGACAATGCAGCAGCCACATGATCAGTAGCACTGCGATCAGCACCAGCCGCTTCCAGTCTGAGAAGAGGCTGCAGAGGCATCGTCTGGCCCAGACGAGTCTCCTTCTGCCAGCCTCAGTCTGTCTGGATGCAGCCTCCTCCTGGATTATCCCGATGTTGATACAAATACAGGTGGAGGAGCCGTCCGGATGGAGAAGGTCAGGGCTGCCGGGGTTGGAGTAACACAGCTTCTTCCCATCCAGCCACACCCTCTCCTCCTGCTGCAGGTGGGTGGGCAGCCGACCCAGCACCTCCAGACTTGTGAGGAGGGCTTGGGGGGCACTGGCGGGGATGGAGGTGGGATGCCTGCAGAGGGGGCAAGGGATCTGGCCCCTTTCCTGTTTCACAGACACGGCCATGACCCGGGTGACACACTCCAGGCAGAAGGTGTGGGTGCAGTCCAGCAGCTTGGGCGTCTTGAAGACATTGTCGTAGGTGTTGAAACAGATGAAGCACTCTGGCTTGTCCTCGCCAGAGGAAGGGTCCATCTCCTTCTCGAGCACTGGGTCCGGGGCCTGTGTGTGCCAGACCTCTCTCTGGTTCTGTTATGCACCTACAGGAAAAGATGCCAACGATAAATGTTTCGGTTTCAAACATAGGGCAACCGTTTGAAAATGTTTAGGTTGGTATTCTGTTTTGCTTGCACACCCTGAAGATAAAGAAAGGATAGGCTTACGTGTCCGATTAGCCTGTATCAATTTGACAAAAGGTTTTGGCACTTTGATTCCTTGAGGTCAGTACAATACCAAGGCAAACATCGCTCTTCAAATATTACATAGAGATACACATTACCGATAAGACTATTTGTTCACTTTCTTCATGACTTGCTTCTCTTATCTTGTACTGAACATGTGTTCAATTTCATTGATTCAACTATGCCAGCCAACCCTTAAACATTACCATCTTGGTTTTTGTTTTGTGGTTGAACGTTTGGTTGTGTTAACATTTACGTTATTGTACATTAGCCATTTAAATTGTCTTGCATATTCTGTCTGTTCTTGTCATTGTTTCCTTTACATTGTCAACTGTGATAAAGGAAAGTGTTACTGAAATCCCCATTTCCTTATTGATCTAGGTCCTTAAGTGTAGCTAACAGGTGAATGAGTTCTTTAACAGCCCAGATGAAAGTTAACAGACGTCATTTCATTTCCAGCAGATTAATCATTAAAGGATAAGTTCTCTTTTTTTCAACCAAAACTCAAGCCGTTTTCTCTATCCAGCTGTCCCATTTGCCATGTAGCGTGCTCCTACAGGTAACTGCCTAAATAAGGGAATAATGGCCACTATGAGCCAGCAGAACAGATTCAATGCGCCCTGATATAGATTAGGGCTGAACCCAATTAGTCGAAAGGCTGTTGGTATACCAAGCTTCTGTTTTTTTTGAAAATATGTCTGACACCTGTCTGATTCGCACCCTTCTCAGTGAACTAATCCATTGCGGAAGCCGTGGGGATGGAACAGGCCAAGAAGAAGGGGTGTGGATACAATGCACAATGCAAGTCTCTTTCCAATGTGGTCTCCAACCAATTTGTGCACATTCATTGTTTCATATCTTCATTGTGTGAATTGTTTGCCTTGATAGTGTCTCTCAATTCCCAATTACATATATCACCAGTAGTAGCCTACATTTACCGTTAATTCCTAATCTACAATGTTTGTTTAATTTCTGTTAATGTATTCAATATACTATTATTCCAGTCTTTTACAGTTCTCATTGTCAGAGTGGAAACTATTTGCAGAGCGCACAATCTATGATGCACTTGTGAGAAACAAGTTTTGGTTTATTTCATTCCATTTACAAGTTTTATCAATTTAATCATTGTCTTTTGTTTGGAGCGATTCTGTCAATGTTGAGTAAGGACACGCACCTGCTTACACAGAAGTTTGCCTTTAGGCTACCTGGCCTGCACGCAAATGTAGGTATATAAATGTTCCCATTTTGGGATAGGATAGTATTTCTGTTTGGCTTAACACACCACCACTAATGAGCTGTGCAGCTTCTCAAAGTAATGTTTTCTTCACCTCAAACAGCAAGCAAACAAAGTCTGTTTTAACATCCATTGAGAATGACAATTTTTCCTCAATATATTAGAATTTTTTTTCCAGCTCTCTCTTCCTTTCGATAACCACTCAGTGTGAAAGGGAAAAATGTCATGCTCTGATCCAGTTGAAACGTTATAAAATAGGTCTACCTGATGAGCTCTTATCTCTTGCACAAAATAGCCTACAGCTGTGTCTGTCTCGATCTCAATGGCTTGGGAAACGCTGACTACCCAGAATATTTTACAATGTTTCATGTTTGTTGATGACAGACCATGTGTAGCCAATGTGATTTATAGGATATTTATTTTCATCAGGATATTTTCTACCTGCAGGCTGCAATGTTTTCATTTGTTGGCTTTATGTAGGCTATTTTTACATAGTTGGCAATGGCAATAGAAGTTACTTTTTAGGTTTGTATCATTTTAATTTGGATAGAACTGGCATCGGTAGAAATGTTAACATAAATTGGCATTCCACATGAGAAAGGTTGCCGACTCCTCATGTAGCTTATTAATGTCAACTTAAGGCAAGTAATGGCAGAATCTGCGAAAGCCAGCAGCAGTGGGAGGAGGTCAGTCAGGTTATCTTGATCTCTGGCTCACATGAGTCATTTGTGTCTTATTTTATAAGATGGCAGTGTGTCTATATCTACAGTGCCTTGCGAAAGTATTCGCCCCCCTTGAACTTTGCGACCTTTTGCCACATTTAAGGCTTCAAACAGAAAGATATAAAACTGTATTTTTTTGTGAAGAATCAACAACAAGTGGGACACAATCATGAAGTGGATCGACATTTATTGGATATTTCAAACTTTTTTAACAAATCAAAAACAGAAATTGGGCGTGCAAAATTATTCAGCCCCCTTAAGTTAATACTTTGTAGCGCCACCTTTTGCTGCGATTACAGCTGTAAGTCGCTTGGGGTATGTCTCTATCAGCTTTGCACATCGAGAGACTTTTTTCCCCCATTCCTCCTTGCAAAACAGCTCGAGCTCAGTGAGGTTGGATGGAGAGCATTTGTGAACAGCAGTTTTCAGTTCTTTCCACAGATTCTCGATTGGATTCAGGTCTGGACTTTGACTTGGCCATTCTAACACCTGGATATGTTTATTTTTGAACCATTCCATTGTAGATTTTGCTTTATGTTTTGGATCATTGTCTTGTTGGAAGACAAATCTCCGTCCCAGTCTCAGGTCTTTTGCAGACTCCATCAGGTTTTCTTCCAGAATGGTCCTGTATTTGGCTCCATCCATCTTCCCATCAATTTTAACCATCTTCCCTGTCCCTGCTGAAGAAAAGCAGGCCCAAACCATGATGCTGCCACCACCATGTTTGACAGTGGGGATGGTGTGTTCAGCTGTGTTGCTTTTACGCCAAACATAACGTTTTGCATTGTTGCCAAAAAGTTCAATTTTGGTTTCATCTGACCAGAGCACCTTCTTCCACATGTTTGGTGTGTCTCCCAGGTGGCTTGTGGCAAACTTTAAACGACACTTTTTATGGATATCTTTAAGAAATGGCTTTCTTCTTGCCACTCTTCCATAAAGGCCAGATTTGTGCAATATACGACTGATTGTTGTCCTATGGACAGAGTCTCCCACCTCAGCTGTAGATCTCTGCAGTTCATCCAGAGTGATCATGGGCCTCTTGGCTGCATCTCTGGTCAGTCTTCTCCTTGTATGAGCTGAAAGTTTAGAGGGACGGCCAGGTCTTGGTAGATTTGCAGTGGTCTGATACTCCTTCCATTTCAATATTATCGCTTGCACAGTGCTCCTTGGGATGTTTAAAGCTTGGGAAATCTTTTTGTATCCAAATCCGGCTTTAAACTTCTTCACAACAGTATCTCGGACCTGCCTGGTGTGTTCCTTGTTCTTCGTGATGCTCTCTGCGCTTTTAACGGACCTCTGAGACTATCACAGTGCAGGTGCATTTATACGGAGACTTGATTACACACAGGTGGATTGTATTTATCATCATTAGTCCTTTAGGTCAACATTGGATCATTCAGAGATCCTCACTGAACTTCTGGAGAGAGTTTGCTGCACTGAAAGTAAAGGGGCTGAATAATTTTGCACGCCCAATTTTTCAGTTTTTGATTTGTTAAAAAAGTTTGAAATATCCAATAAATGTCGTTCCACTTCATGATTGTGTCCCACTTGTTGTTGATTCTTCACAAAAAAATACAGTTTTATATCTTTATGTTTGAAGCCTGAAATGTGGCAAAAGGTCGCAAAGTTCAAGGGGGCCGAATACTTTCGCAAGGCACTGTATATATACAGTGCACTCTGAAAAGTATTCAGACCCCTTCCCTTTTCCCACATTTTTACATTACAGCTTTATTCAAAAAATCTTATCAAGCTACACACAATACCCCATAATGACAAAGCGAAAACAGGTTTTTAGAAAACTTATGTAAATAAGTATTCAGACCGTTTGCTATGAAACTCAAAATGTAATGCATCCTGTTCCATTGGTCATCCTTGAGATGTTTCAACAACTTTATTGGAGTCCACCTGTGGTAAATTCAATTGATAGGACATGTTTTGGAAAGGCACAAAGCTCTCTATATACAGTTGAAGTCGGAAGTTTACATACACTTAGGTTGGTGTCATTAAACTCGCACACTGCCCTAACCCACCTGGACAAGAGGAATACCTATGTAAGAATGCTGTTCATCGACTACAGCTCAGCATTTAACACCATAGTACCCTCCAAACTCGTCATTAATATCGAGACCCTGGGTCTCGACCCCAGCCTGTGCAACTGAGTCCTGGACTTCCTGATGGGCCGCCCCCAGGTGGTGAGGGTAGGAAACAACATCTCCACCCCGCTGATCCTCAACACTGGGGCCCCACAAGGGTGCATTCTCAGCCCTCTCCTGTACTCCCATGACTGCGTGGCCATGCACGCCTCCAACTCAATCATCAAGTTTGCAGACGACACTGCAGTGGTAGGCTTGATTACCAACAACGACGAGCCTACAGGGAGGAGGTGAGGGCCCTCGGAGTGTGGTGTCAGGAAAATAACCTTACACTCAATGTCAACAAAACAAAGGAGATGATTGTGGACTTCAGGAAACAGCAGAGGGTGCACCCCCCCCCCTATCCACATCTACAAGACAGTAGTGGAGAAGGTGGAAAGTTTTAAGTTCCTCGGCGTACACATCACGGACAAACTGAAATGGTCCACCCACACAGACAGAGTGGTGAAGAAGGCGCAAAAGCGCCCCTTCAACCTCAGAAGGCTGAAGAAATTTGGCATGTCACCAAAAACACCCACAAACTTATACAGATGCACATTCGAGAGTATCCTGTCGGGCTGTATCACCGCCTGGTACGGCAACTGCTCCGCCCACAACCGTAAGGCTCTCCAGAGAACAGTGAGGTCTGCACAACGCATCACCGGGGGCAAACTACCTGCTACACCTACACCACCTGATGTCACAGGAAGGCCAAAAAGATCATCAAGGACAACCACCTGAGCCACTGCCTGTTCACCTCGCTATCATCCGAGGTCAGTACAGGTGCATCAAAGCTGGGACCGAGAGACTGAAAAACAGCTTTTATCTCAAGGCCATCAGACTGTTAAACAGCCATCACTAACATTGAGTGACTGCTGCCAACATACTGACTCAATCTCTAGCCACTTTAATAATTAAACATTGGATGTAATAAATGTATCACTAATCACTTTAAACTATGCCACTTTATATACTGTTTACATACACTACTCATCTCAAATGTATATACTGTACTCTATACCATCTACTGCAAATTGCCTATGCCGTTCGGCCATCGCTCATTCACATATATGTTTATGTACATATTCTTATTCATTCCTTTACACTTGTGTGTATAAAGTAGTTGTTGTGAAATTGTTAGATTACTTGTTAGATATTACTGATATGGTCGGAACTAGAAGCACAAGCATTTCGCTACACTCACATTAACATCTGCTAACCATGTGTATGTGACAAATAACATTTGAATTGATTTTGATTTGATTTGTTCTGTCTCCTAGAGATGAACGTACTTCGGTGCGAAAAGTGCAAATCAATCCCAGAACAACAGCAAAGGACCTTGTGAAGATGCTGGAGGAGACAGGTACAAAAGTATCTATATTCAGTAAAACGAGTCCTATATCAACATAACCTGAAAGGCCGCTCAGCAAGGAAGAAGCCACTGCTCCAAAATCGCCATAAAAAAGCCAGACTACGGTTTGCAACTGCACATGGGGACAAAGATCGTACTTTTTGGAGAAATGTCCTCTGGTCTGATGAAACAAAAATAGAACTGTTTGGCCATAATGACCATCGTTATGTTTCGAGGAAAGAGGTGGAGGCTTGCAAGCCGAAGAATACCATCCCAACCATGAAGCACGGGGGTGGTAGCATCATGTTGTGGGGATGCTTTGCTGCAGGAGGGACTGGTGCATTTAACAACATAGATGGCATCATGAGGCAGGAAAATTATGTGAATATATTGAAGCAACATCTCAAGACATCAGTCAGCTAGTTAAAACTTGGTCTCAAATGGGTCTTCCAAATGGGCAATGACCCCAAGCATACTTCCAAAGTTGTGGCAAAATGGCTTAAGGACAACAAAGTCAAGGTATTGGAGTGGCCATCACAAAGCCCTGACCTCAATCCTATAGAAAATGTGTGGGCAGAACTGAAAGAGCGTGTGCGTGCAAGGAGGCCTACAAACCTGACTCAGTTACACCAGCGCTGTCAGGAGGAATGAGACAAAATTCACCCAACTTATTGTGCGAAGCTTGTGGAAGGCTACCCAAACCGTTTGACCCAAGTTAAACAATTTAAAGGCAATGCTACCAAATACTAATTGAGTGTATGCAAACTTCTGACCCTATGTGAATGTGATGAAAGAAATAAAAGCTGAAATAAATAATTATCTTTACTATTATTCTGACATTTCACATTCTTAAAATTAAGTGGTGATCCTAACTAACCTAAGACAGGGAATTTCTACTAGGATTAAATGTCAGGAATTGTGAAAAACTGAGTTTAAATGTATTTGGCGTATGTAGGTGTATGTAAACTTCCGACTTCAACTGTAAAGGTCCCACAGTTGACAATGCATGTCAGAGCAAAAACCAAGCGATGAGGTCAAAGGATTTGTCTGAGACAGGATTGCATTGAAGGTCCAAGAACACAGTGGAATCCATCATTCTTAAATGTAAGAAGTTTGGACCCACCAAGACTATTCATAGAACTGTTCGCCCGGCCAAACTGAGCAATAGGGGGAGAAGGACCTTCCTTTGTGGAGATGGGAGTACCTTTCAGAAGGACAACCATCTCTGCAGCACTCCACAAATCAGGCCTTTATGGTAGAGTGGCCAGACGGAGGCCAGTCCTCAGTAAAAGGCACATGACATCCCGCTTGGAGTTTGCCAAAAGGCACCTCTTGAGAAACAAGATTCAATGGTCAGATGAAACCACGATTGAACTCTTTGGCCTGAATGCCAAGCGTCACATCTGGAGGTAACCTGGCATCATCCCTACAGTGAAGTGTGGTGGCAGCATCATGCCAGTGGGGATGTTTTTTAGTTTCAGGGACTGGGAAGCTAGTCAGGATCGAGAGAAAGATGAATGGAGCAAAGTACAGAGAGATCCTTGATGAAAACCTGCTCCAGAGCGCTCAGGACCTCAGACTAGGGCGAAGGCTCACCTTCCAACAGGATAACGACCCGAAGCACACAGCCAAGACAATGCAGGAGTGGCTTCGGCACAAGCCTCTGAATGTCCTTGAGTGGCCCAGCCAAAGCCCGGATTTGAACCTGATCTAACATCTCTGGAGAGACATGAAAATAGCTGTGCAGTAACGCTCCCCATCCAACCTGAGAGCTTGAGAGGATCTGCAGAGAAGAATGGGAGAAACTCCAGAAAAATACAGGTGTGCCAAGCTTGTAGTGTCATGCCCAAGAAGACTTCAAAATACTGAGTAAAGGGTTTGAATACTTATGTAAACGTGATTATTAGTGATGTACCAATATGACATTTTTGTCCGATTCCTATATTTTCATTGCTCCCCCCCAAAAAACGATATCGCCATTGACAATTTTTGGCAGCCTTTTAAGTATTAAAGTACAGTTAAATAGTTAACACACACACACACATGGACACGGCCGTCTAAGGCACTGCATCTCAGTGCAAGAGGCGTCACTACAGTCCTTGGTTCGAATCCAGGCCGTGATTGCCTATAGCTTTTGCGACTCCAGGAGAAGAGGAATAGCGGAGCGGCTTGCGTAATTGCACACAGGCTTAGCTGAAAAAAGAAAAAGAGGCTATGTGTAGCTGTAGAAGCTCATTCATTAACCCAACTTATATGCTAAATATAAAAAAGGGCCTTTAAATAGTTACCAGTCAAGAAAGAAAATGATGAAATGGCAGATGCACTGAATTCAGACGATAGACGAGCAGCTCAAGGACAGAACTACACTCATTTAAATGGAAAGAAAAAATGCATTGACCACATTTCTGTGAAGCTTTGTGATTGGCTCACAAGTGAACATCGTCCAAAGCCTGGAAATGTTTTTATGGCTCGGTTTACACAGAGGAGTATGGCGGGATTTTAAAAGAAAATCATCACTACCTCTGTAGGCAGTATTAAATGCACCAGATAAAAAGAAAAGGCAGTATAGTAAAGTTGTCAGGTATTTGTCTTGGTATGAAGAAGATATTAATTACAAGATCTCGTCATGTCTGAAAATACTCCTCAACTGCTCCACTGCTCCTGACGTAGATGACGTCCTTCTCCGCCACTAGATCTGGAATTGAACTGCCAGTGTATATCATTACTTTTTAGTTATTTAGCAGACACACTTATTCAGAGTGACTTACAAAAGCCATTAGGGTTGAGTGCCTTGCTCAAGGGCATAGACAGATTCTTTACCTAGTTGGCTCAGGGATATGAACCAGCAACCTTTCTGTTACGGTCACAATGCTCTTGACCGCTAGGCTACCTGGCCACTTGCAGGTATGAGAAATAAGGAGCAAAACTAAGGATTTCATCAACTGCATTCAGAGGCAAGCAAGAAAAGAAAATATACTATGGATTTTCTATGGTAGAGACAATTCTGTGCATGCAGTTAGTCGTCCTAGTCAGTCCATGTTGAGAGGTCTACAGTGAACATGCAAAACAACACCCACAAAATGACAGGAACTCACCAGCAGAGATGACACTTCATCATGACTGAGAAGTTACATCCTCAAAAGCTGCGGTCCTAGAACAAGCCACTGCTCCTGACATACTGTAGATGGCGGCCTACTCCACCACTAGAATGGAACAAAGGCATTTCGTGCCAGTGTAAATCAATGTGACATTTCCAGATAAGAATTGGATAATAATGAGATCCCCAATAAGAGAGCAATCAAGCCACAAATAGTAAATTATCTGACTCTTTAAAATAATATTGCCAACACACCTTTAGGTATTTTATGGTTTCACTTCTGAAGTGATGAAACAGTTCAGTCCAACATGGAGAAGACCATGCTGCTTTAGGGACACTGTTTCTGGAAACAAACATTAGCATCACCTGTGAATACACATGTGTAAAGTTCAGACCAAACAATAACAGCTAGTTACATTTTATAGGCCTAAGTGTTGAAATGAATGCTATTGGCACCAGTAATATTATATGAATTCTTAAAATGTTTACATAATTCACCAAACTAGAATAGGAGAAAATATTTGTTGTGCATCCCAATTAAACATGGACTTACATACCTTTTCTTCCAGAAGCACACGCAGGTTTCAGAGGAACACAGAAGAATGTCGGTGGAAGTGTCCTTGGATTAGTTATTTTTAACTTCCACTTCATAATTGATGGTAGAACTCCATGTTCAAAATAGAAAAGTGTGGGTAGCTGCAACGCAAGTCTTGATGCAGTGTCATCTTTCTTAATCTTGCAACAAAAAGCAAGACAAAAACAAAAAATAACCCGCAGATAAAATGTCCACTACAAAAATGGCTTAAAGATCAATTTGCAAAAATAAAAACATGATCCATCATAGTAGGTTGCACACTATTAATAACAAAAAAGATCAACGGTTCTTTTACAGAAGCTTTCTTTCAAAGGTAGACGAGTTAGGCTAGTTCATGAAGACATTGTTCAATGGTGAAGAAAAAAATAAGTATTGCAATAATCACGCTGTTTTCAGTCTCTTTACAGGAAGACCAGGCATCAAAGGTTCACCACAGGCCAAGGTAATCAGCTAAATCCAACTAGGCTATTCTTGTGTACCAATTTCTGAACGGTGAGTAATATAATTTCAGTCTATTGACTTCAGGGAGGCCTAAAATGTGTCTTATATTATGAACCATTCACATTCCAGTCTTTGGATCAATGTAGCATTGGGTAACTAGAGGGCCCTGAAGCACATTGTTCAAACTGTGAAACTATTGTGATATAGCCTAGCCCAATTAGGGCTGGTACAATTACTGCATAACCATGTAACCGACGGTTATGGACGAAGACCGTTATGCAAATTAAATAACCGTCAACCCTTTTTTTGGTGTGCGTGTGGAATAAACAGATGACTGAAGGCGGAACGGCCATCGTGCAGTCAAGTCAGTTTTTGCAGTAACATGTTGCTCTTTGCTCAAATAGTGGACCATTTCAAAATCTACAAATTATGCCATATCGTTGATTTTAAGATTTCAAAACATTACACTCAATCACTAAGCTAGTTAAAAAATGTAATTGTAAGATTGAGATAAGTAGTGTCAACTTGCATTGGGGTCACTGCTGATATTTTCACCACCTTTGATGTCATTTGAATGTGGGCATCTGTCAGTTTCTGTAATTTTTTCAAAGTTAGACTACATCCTGTCCACACTTAAGCTCCACTGCTTCGGTGTGTTTTTCTCTACGCAAACCCCTTTGCCTAATATTCCTCATTCCTTTTGGCAAAACTAGTCTCACTACTTTCTGCAGTGATTTTAACACCAGTTTTTTTCTTTGTCCATAGTCCGGAGCCACTCCCAAGTGCGAGTCTTCATGAACATGTCCATGGTTTTAAATACAACACTGACTGTACTTGACTTAGCCTTTTGAAGATTTTTGAATACCCCCAAATCTTTCTGCCTCGATCATCAATATTTGACACTGGCTGTATATCGACAGGCATTTTACCACATACCCCCCAAAAACTTGCTAAGATCAATTCAACAACCTGAATGGTCAAATAAAAAAAGTCTGGGTCTGTCCGCATGGTAAGCCAGTCCAACACAAGGTCTTTGGGCACCTCAATGTCATCAAACAACTGTACATTTCCTTCAAGGTCTCTCCCATCATCCTGCCATTCTTTGAGCTTGGTAAAAAGGATGTGGTATCTTCGTTACATCCCAAACTCCTTTCCCTTTGAAGTCGGGGCTCTCCAGAGAAGATCAATGATTAGCTTAGAAATCAGACCCAGAACAAGCTGACCGTCCTCTGCCCATCCCAGCTATTGGACAGCATCACTCACAGTTCTCACCAAACGCACTGTTCCAGGCTCCAACTCTGTTGTTCCAATGTTAAGGCTGTTGTTTCCTCATCTCCAAAAATAATATTTTCCCACAGTAGAAGAGTCATTTTTTGTCTGATGAGCTAAGGAACCATTCAAATGTAAGCCACAGAGGAGCTCATTCACAACGGACATCATTGTCTTTTCAGAGTGAGACATAGTATCATATTCCTCAACAACGAGCGGTAGGATGTCTGATCTGTATTCAGCAAGGATTTGTTTGAATTTCTTCTCGGAACCGGTCTCAACAAAGCAATTTCGAAAGTTTGGAATAAATTCTGCTTCATCTCTCGTAACAATGTCATTGATAATTTCCAGGCAAATGTGCAACTGGCTATTCACAGAGAGAAGATCAGGCTCTTCCTCTGACTTTTCTTTCTTTGTCAGCAGGTCCAATTCTTTTTTCCTGGCCAAGATGAAGAGATTCCTGTTGTGCATGTTTTTTTCTGAAATCTGTAAGAAATTTCTTAGAGTAAAGGAACAACTTTACTTTTCCTGCGATTAAGCACATCAGGTATTACAAAGACCTTTTTTGAGAATTCACCATTATATTTACGAGGTCATATGTGTTGATTCCTAAGAATTTCTCACTTTACTTAAAATGCATGACGCAAAGTTTTTTTAAAAAAGTCTTTGCTAATTAAAATCAAAATTGTATTCTAGAATATCGCAAAGAAAATACGCAAATCCTCGTACTTTTTTATGTCGTTGAACCTCAAATTACACCATTAGTTAGTAACTGAAATTCAAGTTTAGTTTTTGCAGGTTAGGATGCAACATCAAGGTCCAGACCCATTTCCTCGCAGCATGGGCAGCGCTCTTATACTTTTTCTGCATTTAGACGTCACATTTGATTGGTCTAAGTTGGTTCTTCAGCACTAAGTGCAAGGTCAGTCTCACCTCACCAGAGATGCTCCCTTTCTTCTGCTTGCCTGACTTTCTGAAATTTGACTCCCTTTGTCGCTCGGGCAATTACCATGTCCATATCTTTCTTTTTCCTCATTAAATCCAATTAACTTCTTTACATTTTTTATATTTTGGCACAAGGGATGCTGGAGCAACATTTTGGTTACTGGAAATCTCTGCAGGTTTATTTCTTTTGAGTAACTTCTTTATCACAATCAGGAATGGGAGCTTGGCAGACTCACAGCTTCTGTTTGAATCCCAGTTTTTGCTTGAAAACTCTCAGGACATGTCGCGGGACATGGGCTTTTCAAACAGAACATCTGGTAACGTTAGCTCACAGTCACAGGAGGTAGATATTAGCCCATATTTTCTTCAATTTGCTGAACCAGCTTCTTTTCACATCATCATGTCCATGTTTGTGCCACAGTGTTGAGTTCAGTAAATGCATTATATTTGCTCATAATATGTAATATCCCATCAATTTACAACACAATGTTTGGAAATTCACCTGATGAACTCAATAACAAACTCTAAATTGTCAGAGCTTCCCTTTGTTTAGTTTAGTTTATTAATTCGTCCATTTAAAAAAACAAGCACACATAAAACTTAAAAGCCATACATGCACACGAATAAAATCATTGAGGATAACACACAAGAAAGTCTGGGACTTATTTCCATTGTGGTCCTCTTGAGACACGATGGCTAGACAAGATGGAACACAGTATGGCAGTGACATAATAAAACAAAAACATAGAAGAAGAACATCTATCTCATCATTCCAGTTACATCATAGGGGTTGTTTCAGGTAAGTGAGCCAAAGATTTTTAAGCAGTTACAATGCCACACTATTCCTGTTTGGAGACGTAAAGGACAAAGTGAGGGTGCCAAGCTTTACAAGGGACAAAACTATTGGCGTGAAGAGGACGAGAAAAAGGCACAAATAAAATTGTGAGAGGTAGCTGTGCCTCATGAGTGTCACCTAGGTCCATGTTTCTGCATGGGTTTTATTGTGCGAAAGATACAACAATATAAGGTAGCCTATTTTGTGGTTTTAATTGTATTTTTATCAGTGACATTCTCACCTCTGGATTCCTACAGTTTTGTGACAACCTTGAAAATGTAAGTCAACATACAGAATTAAATATTTTTGCTGAATGGTGCTGCTGGCCTGGTACTCGTTTTCTGATATGATAATGATCAACCCTGCTTCTATTTGGGTTGCAGATCAAGCTCTCTGTAAATCACATTGATCAGAGCACTACAACGGGCAACACAGATTTAGCAGACATATAAATTGCTTAGAACAATTTATCTTAACTTTCAGTAGAATATATTTTGTAATTCTCATTAATAAACATGTTTATAAAGACATAATTTCTCAGACCAGTAGAGGGAGCACTTGTTCAGTAGTCAAATGATGATCTTGTGCATATTTTATTTTTTAGAAAAGGTCTTAACCTCTATTTTGAAATTATGATGAATGAACTGGTCTCGGTGGCTATAATGGCCAGTATGTAATATAGATGGTGTCTATCTTTTTGCATAGGTCTCTAGTTCTCTGGATTGTGTTGTATTCATTTGGATTATCATTCAAAATATTTTACAGTGCAGAAAAACCTAGCCAGCCAGCGGTTTGGCTTTGCACAGCAGTTTGAGGCCATGCTAAATAAACTGAGCTCCCAGAATCAGATGCTGAGAGAGATGGAGGACAGAGGTGAGAACAGGTGGAATTTATATCTGTAATTAAAAGCCTTTGTCCTGATGTTGAATTTACACGTTATGTGGGTGTTTGGGGGGTGAGTTGGTAACAAGTGTGATACTTAAGTGATAATGCCCGAGAAGCTGTTTGGAGTATATTGTCACAGGTGTTGTTAAGGCCGGCAAACCATGGCAATAAACTCCTCTCACTGTCAACTGTGTTTTTTCAGCAAATTTAACGTGTAAATATTTGTGTGAACATAAGATTCAACAATTGAAACATAAACTGAAAAAGTTCCACAGACATGTGACTAACAGAGATGGACTAATGTGTCCCTGAACAAAAGGGGGTGGGGGTCAAAATCCAAAGTAACAGTCAGTAACTGAGGTGGCCACCAGCTGCATTAAGTACTGCAGTGCATCTCCTCCTCGTGGACGGCACCAGATTTGCCAGTTCTTGCTGTGAGATGTTACCCCACTCTTCCTGAAAGTTCCCAGACATTTCTGGGGGCAATGGCCCTAGCCCTCACCCTCCGATCCAACAGGTCCCAGACGTGCTCAATGAGATTGAGATCCGGGCTTTTCGGTGGCCATTGCAGAACACTGACATCCCTGTCTTGCAGGAAATCCTTCACAGAACAAGCAGTATGGCTGGTGGCATTGTCATGCTGGAGGGTCATGTCAGGATGAGCCTGCAGGAAGGGTACCACATGAGGGAGGAGGATGTCTTCCCTGTAACGCACAGCGTTGAGATTGCCTGCAATGACAACAAGCTCAGTCCGATGATGCTGAGACACACCGCCCCAGACCATGACAGACTGTCCACCTTCAAATCGATCCCTCTCCAGAGTACAGGCCTCGGTGTAATGCTCATTCCTTCGGCAATAAACGCAAATCCGACCATCACCCCTGGTGAGACAAAACCGCGACTCGTCAGTGAAGAGCACTTTTTGCCAGTCTTGTCTGGTCCAGCGACGGTGGGTTTGTGCCCATAGGCGACGTTGTTGCCGGTGATGTCTGGTGAGGACCTGCCTTACAACAGGACTACAAGCCCTCAGTCCAGCCTCTCTCAGCCTATTGCAGACATTCTGAGCACTGATGGAGGGATTGTGCGTTCCTGGTGTAACTCAGGCAGTTGTTGCCATCCTGTACCTGTCCAACAGATGTGATGTTTGGATGTGCAGGTGTTGTTACACGTAGTCTGCCACTGCGAGGACGATCAGTTGTCCGTCCTGTCTCCCTGTAGCGCTGTCTTAGGTGTCTCACAGTACGGACATTGCAATTTATAATTTCGATAATATCGACAGAAACATGGCAAACGTTGTTTAGAATCCATCCTCAAGGTGTTTTTCTAATATCTATTTGATAAAATATCCGTCGGGACAATTCGTTTTTCTTTAGGACCGATTGGAGTAATGGCTACCTCTGTACTTTACGCTAGAATCTCTCTCGGAGCCACCATGTGACCACTTACGCAATGTGCCCGCATACGGCTATTCTTCAACAGAAATGCGTAAAACTACGTCACAATGCTGTAGACACCTTGGGGTATACGTAGAAAGCGTAAGCTCGTTGATGGTACATTCACAGCCAAATAGGGAGTCATTGGAACACAGCGCTTTCAAAACCTGGGGCACTTCCGGATTGGATTTTTCTCAGGCTTTCGCTTGCAACATCAGTTCTGTTATACTCACAGACAATATCTTTACAGTTTTGGAAACTTTCTATCGAAAGCTGTCAATTATATGCATATTCGGGAACGTTATTTTCCCAAAAATGAGAATACTGCCCCCTAGCACCAACAGGATAATAACAACTGTTCCACAGGTGCATGTTCATTAACAGTGTTTATACCCTTTACAATGAAGAGCTGTGAAGTTATTTGGATTTTTATGAATTATCTTTGAAAGACAGGGTCCTGAAAATGAGATGTTTCTTTTTTTTGCTGAGTTAATTGTCTCCAAACACCAGCTACGAGGGCATTATCACTTTTAAATAATGGGTTACCAACATATTCAAATGTAGGGTTGCCACACAAGCCTGCTGGTCATTCGTTCAGTTTGGTTGCCAGAGGCGCGACCCAGTTGTTAAGTCTTTTCGTTGTTGTTCTATTGTTCTATTGCCCTACTGGCCAGCAACTTTCCTATACTGAGTGGCGCAGTTGTCTAAGGCACTTCATCGCAGTCCTAGAACCGTCGCTACAGACCATAACAGTGAGCTAATGATGAGCTAATGATGCATGATTTCACCTGGCATAGAAAATGTGATCTCTTCAGGACAATGTTGTTCAGAGGAGCTAGCCAACAACACAGCTAACACAATCACTTAAAATTGAAGCAGGAAAGACTGCAAACTAGCTGCGCTTCGTTTTTCGTTTTAGCTGTTTTCTATTGATATTTTTTTGTGTGTATATATACATAAAAATGATGCTGATTCATGATTTCGACTGGCTGAGAAAAGCTGCCTGCCTGTCTGTCTCATCCTGACTCCTGACACATTCATTACTATGCGACAACTGGAGATCAAATTTGAATATTGAAACAATGTTGCAAAAGTCAGAGAGACTGGCAGAAAGGTTTATTCAAATCTCAGCTGTTGAAAACGAAATGTTAGTCAAAAAGAAATGTGAGATAATGTCTAGAAAGTTTTTTTTTGTGGCGATCAAGTTTATAAATTGCCTAGCTGGGTTGTGGATTGCCAGTTGACAGTGGATTGACAGTGGATTGCGCATTCAGATGGAACAGAATAAATAGGCATTTTAAGGCCATAGATTTAGCCATGCTAACTTTTGGAATAGACACCAGCTGGAATGTGGTTTTAACCAGTCAGCATTCAGGATTAGACTCACCCGTTGTATAACACCCTATAACTAGTCTCTCATGACAGACCAAACATTAACTGGCCGGCACACACAATATTTGGTTCTGGGTGCTGAGAATACTATTTGACATACTTAAGATAATAATTTAATGTAAATTATGCACATTTGATTATGTTGTCTTTGCTATTAGTTATTATGGGTACAAACAAACGTTGTTGTCTTCTATTCTGTCTTAGACTACAGCACTCAGCTGCCACATGCAGGGCCTGCAGCAGAAGCTGGAAGTCCTGAGACATGAGCAGAGCCGGGATCAAAAGCATGCTAGGAGAAGCCCTGTCCGTTCTAGGCACCTTAGTTTCCCAGCACTGGTCCGAAAACCAACTCACCCCTGTCAGGGTGACAGACTGCATGGCCCAGATGTCCCCAGGACTTGTAGAGGTTCTGCCTGGTGAGTGAGGAGAAGAGGTGCTTCGAAGGTGTACGTCTCTGCGGCGCCTTCAATAGCAGTGGCATCATGTGTTGTAAGGGATACTGAAAGAGGGGCAGCAGGGCGGCTGCACCCTGCAGAGAAAGGACCCAGAGAAGGACCCTCAGAGATGTGACCAGGGCCAGGCCAATGCCCCCATAGCCCTGTACCTTCCTCCTGTGATGATGAAGGAGGCGGAGGAGGATCAGCTGGAGCGGTATAGCCAGATGGTGCTGGATAAGCTGGCTAAGACCTCCTGGCAGATGGTGTACCGATACCAAACATACTCTACCGCTGTGACTTATGGACCAGGGACAGGCACAGGACCCTCTACAGCTACAGCCTTACAGTACTCCATGCAGGGCTTTCAGGACCCCAGCAGGGCCTACGCACTGCTACAGGACGTGACCATTAGGAGCACCCGCACCATCATGACCTCAAACTGCGATCCAGAGTAGAGCAGGCAGCCCGACCACAGCGAGCCTGCAGCGGTCCCCTCAGAGAGCCCCAGGGGCAGGAGCACCATGGCTATACGTAGGTTCACCCAGAGAGGCCAGGGACAGAGGAAACCGCCCTTCAGGAGCAGGAGGAGGGAACCGATGCCACCACAGACCAGGAGTAATGGTGGAGTAGTGGGCAGGGGTCAGGACAAGAACTGACAGCCCCTCAAAAATCAAAGGAAGCAGGGAGATGGATTGACTAGCAAGGAGCAGCATGATCCCAAGAGAATGGAAATGGACATTCTCAAACCAGAACCTCAGAAACGACAGCAGGACAAGGAGAAAAGGTCTAACAAAGCCTCTGGAGGCTACCGCAACCCTTTCAGCTTGTGGTCCCAGGACAGTAACAGCTCTGTGTGCGGGGCCACAGGGAACAATGTCAGGCCCGCCTAGGAAGAGACTCCGTCACTACCTGAGCCCCAGGCTGTCTCAGAGAGAAACAGGCTTATGGCAGCAGTTTGACATACTGTGATTCTGATTGATGTCTGATGGGGAATCAGGATGTCAGTGTATGGAGGGAATGAGAAGGGAGTTGTTTGACAAGCTGTTGTATTTGGTTAACCTCATTGTAAAAAAAAGCACTTTGTGTTTGAGTGTTTTCAAAAACCTTGAAACTGAAAATGTAAGTAAGATTAAACCTTTTATAGAAAATAATAAGAGACGCTAATATTTGTGTTTTGTTGATTAATTGTGTGATGAAAGGTCAGAGAATATCTGGCCACACAAAAAGGAGCGGATGAAAAGAGGGAAGCAGTGGGATGAATAGTTGAAAGGAGAGAACTTTTTCTATCTTTACTCACTGAGTGGATTATTGCCAACAAAACAGACCAGATATGTAAAAGTCTTATGTTGTCATAGTCAACCACAAGAGCACATGCGTTATATTCTTGACAAATAGCACAAACATATGACATGACAATATCATTTGAATTCCTAATGTTTTGTAAAATCAGTGTATGGTACTGTACAGGGTTTCTACACTTTGTTGGAGAGCGAGGTAGCGGCATTGTTCCTTCCCATTTGAAGTGTTTCCACAAATACATGATTAAGCCTGAGCAAAGACTCAATTGTACAGTGGCTTGCGAAAAAGTATTCACCCCCCTTGGCATTTTCCTATTTTGTTGCCTTACAACCTGGAATTAAAATAGATTTTTCGGGGATTTGTATCATTTGATTTACACAACATGCCTACCACTTTGAAGATGCAAAATATTTTTTATTGTGAAACAAACAAGAAATAAGACAAAAAAACTGAACATAAGCGTGCATAACTATTCACCCCCCCAAAGTCAATATTTTTTAGAGCCACCTTTTGCAGCAAATACAGCTGCAAGTCTCTTGGGCTATGTCTCTATAAGCTTGGCAAATCTAGCCACTGGGATTCTTCAAGGCAAAACTGCTCCAGCTCCTTCATGTTCGATGGGTTCCGCTGGTGTACCGCAATCTTTAAGTCATACCACGGATTCTCAATTGGATTAAGGTCTGGGCTTTGACTAGGCCATTCCAAGACATTTAAATGTTTCCCCTTAAATCACTCGAGTGTTGCTTTAGCAGTATGTTTAGGGTCATTGTCCTGTTGGAAGGTGAACCTCTGTCCCTGTCTCAAATCTCTGGAAGACTGAAACAGGTTTCCCTCAAGAATTTCCCTGTATTTAGTGCCATCCATCATTCCTTCAATTCTGACCAGTTTCCCAGTCCCTGCCAATGAAAAACATCCCCACACCATGATGCTGCCACCACCATGCTTCACTGTGGGGATGGTGTTCTCTGGCTGATGAGAGGTGTTGAGTTTGTGCCAGACATAGCGTTTTCCTTGATGGACAAAAAGCTACATTTTAGTCTCATCTGACCAGAGTAGCTTCTTCCATATGTTTGGGGAGTCTCCCACATGCCTTTTGGCAAACACCAAACCGTGTTTGCTTTTTTTTTTCTTTAAGCAATGGCTTTTTTCTGGCCACTTCCGTAAAGCCCAGCTCTGTGGAGTGTACGGCTTAAAGTGGTCCTATGGACAGATACGGCAATCTCCGCTGTAGAGCTTTGCAGCTCCTTCGGGGTTATCTTTGGTCTCTTTGTTGCCTCTCTGATTAATGCCATCCTTGCCTGGTCCATGAGTTTTGGTGGGCGGCCCCCTCTTGGCAGGTTTGTTGTGGTGCCATATTCTTTACATTTTTTAATAATGGATTTAATGTTGCTCTGTGGGATGTTCAAAGGTTCATATTTTTATTTTCATATTTTCATATTTTCAGTTATATACCTGTACATCCTAATTAAGACACTCCCCCTCTCCATCCTTAGTTTATGTCCAAGAGAAAGAAGGTAACCAGATACCAACCCTGATTACTCCTTTAAGGGGAACTGACCTCAACCCTCACCTCCTAATCCACAACCCCTCCTTCACCTAATCCACAGATATCCATCTGTCTTCCCTATATCAACATATCGCTCTCCTCTCCTCCATCAAACACATTCCAAAGCCTTCTGGGTTGCTACAGATGATTTATATTCAAGACTTCGTCTCTATCATTTATTTAATATCTCAATGTTCAAAGTTTAGCCAATTCCAACAATAGCAAAGGGGGTGAATACATATGCACCCACCACTAGTCAGTTTTAATTAAACATTTTTTTTTAAGTTTTAAAGTTTTAATTAAGTAATTTTTTTCCATTTCACTTCACCTATTCAGACTATTTTGTGCATGTCCATTACATGATATCAAAATAAAATTCAATTTAAATTACAGGTTGTAATGCAACAAATTAGGAAAAACGCTAAGGGGGTGAATACTTTTGCAAGGCATTGTATGTAAGCTTTATTTGAATGACAAAAATAGAATCTTGAACACAGATGTAAAGAGCAAAAAGCAGTGAATGATTGATTTAAAATCACTAGATTGTGAAGGACCTGTCTATGGTTTACTTTCCAAAATTCTAGAGATCGCCAGAGGCATTTTACAACGAGATACAAAATCACAACAATTATATTTACAAGCTGTGCCATAAAACCCACTAAGGTATGATATTCATTGAAGATAGATACAATGTCTACTTCTAAATGTGCAAATCAGTAGTTCATATACAGTTCAAGACAAGTGCAGAGTTGGATTTTGTGCAGTGCCCCACTCAGGTCAGGGCTTCAAACACTAACTGTAATGTCACGAGAGATCAAATGCGTCTCAATAAACCAACAAGCATCACCAGGATCAGCCAGCACTACTGCATTTTCACTCCTGGCCCACAGCAGCGGAAAGGTTTTGCTCAATATTATCAGCTCTCAGTTTTCAGAAAAAATCGTTATTGCCCAAGCTGCTCTTAGATAAGAACGGGTCCTTAGACCTTAGGGTGGGTGGGTGTCACTGAGTTACTAGGTCTGCCGGGGGAGACATGAGCTCCCGGGGATTGAGGCTTGCCACCAAGCAGACGTCGTAGGCATCATGCATCAGAACATGGCGGGCCACCACGGTCCAGCGGTTCTCCCATGGGTCTAGTTCCAGGATGTCCTTGATTATGTCCTCATGACAATCTGAGGGACACAGGGATTGGCATAGGCCAGGAATATCATTTTTGTCACTATTAGAATCAGGCATTTTAAAGAGTGGTGTGGCAATCAAATTAAACAGCATTCAGCTACAGTCAACTTGTTTAGGTCTTAAAAGGACAGGTAATCGTTTACTCAAACAAGTCCCACGTGATGTCACAGTTTTACGAACAGTGGAAAGTAAAAAAAGGCACTTGCTAAAGGTGCACGGGAATAATGCGATAACTTCAAAGAAAAGAGAAACCTGCACACCGCTCTTGCTAGTATCACTTAATTTTATTGAAGCTTACGTGTTGGCCTTCAAAGCTTTGGCGAAGGCCAAGAGGCTGACACGTAAGCTTCAGTAAAATTAAGTGATACTAGTAAGGGCAGTGTGTGGGTTTCTCATTTTTTATGAACAGTGGAAAGGAAAGTGGGTTTAGTTACCGGCTCCCTTGTTGTATCCGCACACATATAGCTTGCCCCCCACCACTCCGGCGTTGGAGGCATTGCTGCGTAGGGATAGCTGCGGAGAGGGCATAGTGGGCCCATCTCTCCAGAAGTCTCCATCGGGGTTGTAGATCTCCACAGCATCAAGGCAACGACGGGACTGCCCACGATCTACCCCATCACAACCGATGCCCCCTGTTAGAACACAACTGGGTTGTTTTTGTGTACTGAGACATTCACTTCTTGTGTTGTCAGGTACTACTTTCAAAAACTATTAAACTGATCTGTCCAAACATACTATTTATGTTGAGGGGAGTTGAGGTGTTTCTCTAGGAGAAGTGACCATCATCGCCATGACCATCATGAAACTAATGAAATCAATGTGCTAATAAACAAACAGCCTATGTGTTGTTTATCTTTTAAATCTCACCCATCACGTAGATTTCCCCATTGAGCGCCACAGCACTACAGCGGTACTTAGAGTGCTTCATGGGACCCAGCTCTGTCCACTTGTTTGTCTCAGGGTCATACTCCAACAGACGGTTGCTCAAGCGGTCTGGCTCGTCATCCACCCGCCAGGACTGCCATGGGGAGTGACAGGACAGGACAGGTGCAGAGTTTAGAGAAGGAGGAGGGGATAGAGAGCAGGCTCACAGTCACACACTGACACAGATAGTGTGTCTCTCTGCTCTCAAGGCCTCACAGCCTCAAGCATAGTGTGTACATGAGTGAGAGTGAGGGACTCCAAAAATACATGGATGTTGTGAGACTGAATTAAACAAATGTGAAATGCCCCTTGGCCTACCTTCCCGCACATAGCACACACGCAGACACAGATGCACACACACACAAACACACAAACAAAAACATAATACAGAGTAGCATTGACTGACTATTCATCTTACTGTATATCAAACCCCTTCTCTTTAGTCCATTACCTGTGGAGTTCGACCCCCGAGCACGTAGAGACGGTCCTTCAGACGCACCACGCTATGATAGGCCAGTGGCATGGGTAGCGGGGCGGCACTACGCCAGGGCCCACCCTGCAGGGACCAGCGTTCCACACAGTTGGTGATGAGGTACTGGTTCTTCAGCTTCATCTGGCCTCCCAGCAGGTAAATAGTATCACCCAGCGCCCCCAGTGCATATGAGTCTCGGTATTCAGCTGAGCTCAGGTGCTCCCAGGTCCCCTGGGCCTCCACCCTGTACCTGAGGAGGACAACACAGACAAGTCAGGGACAGGGGTTTTAGTCAGACTCTAGCATGCTAAAATAAACACAGGGGTGCTGACCATCATTATCACCTGACCACACATTCTACCTGTCTACATGTAGCAGTCTAAAGTGTCCCCACTTGCACCAGAGAATGTCTAGCTTTCACGTGGCACAGACTGGTAAGAAGCTTCAGGAGGGCTGTCACGTGTGCTAGCAAGGCAGAAGCCCTGGGTTCAAGCCTCGTGTGAGCCGAATCAGGAGGAAGTGGTACTCCCTAAGCAAGCATAGTGACGTTGTTTACATACACACACTACCTGGCCACAGCACGTTAACAGTATGCCACTGACTGTCACTCTCATCACTGACCAATGGGTTTATTACTGCTGATGATTTCATTCAAACACACAAAGCTCATGATACCGTTCTTCCAGATTCCTACCTGAATAGCTCCACATTCCTGTTTGTTTGCCTGGCCATTTTCCTCACCCCTGCCTCCCCAGCCACCACAATCTCATTGCCCTCGGTGACGACCCCGGCACACACGACTCCCAGAACATCTCCGTAGCGCGGGGATGTGATGTAGTAGGTCCGGCCCGTGGAGGGGGCATAGCAGAAGCTGCGTTCTGAATAATTTCCATACCGCGATCGGATCCCTCCGCCCTCGTTGCCGATGCAGAGTAGCAGATCTGTGGTCTCCATTCCATATCGGAGCTTCAGTTTCCTGGGAGCAACTGAAGGGTGCATCCCAGTGGCCTCCAGAGCCTCCTCCATCATCTCCAGACACTCTGCATCTGCCAGAAGGGACATATTCCTCTTCATGGCCTCCTTCAGGTAGTCAGGGGCCACCAGGGGGAGGCGCACCTTCCTCAAGAGCTCAGCCAGGTGTCTACTCCGCCCGTACTCCACCCCGTCTCCTAGAGTGTCCTGTCTGACCCAGTGCAGCACCACATCCAGGATGGTCTCCTCGCGTGACACGTTGAGGTCGTCGGAGCTCAGCAGCGCCCCCAGCTTATGGGCCTCTAGTTCTAGAATCTCCTCGCTCATACACACCTGAACGAAGTGCGTCCGTAGGTATCTCTGGGCATGGTCGGCCAGCTCCTCGGCTCCAAGGTCGCGGGCATAGTAGTACACCCCGAGGCAGTTGGAAGCGTCCATGTTCTCCCTCATGTGGCTCTGGCAGCGGTTGAATACCTCGTCCATCTGTAGAAGGAAGGCGGCAACGGACACCCCCTGTACATTGGCGTTGTTGAGTGGGAGCTCAGAACAGTACATGTAGTTCAACAATAGACCCAGGCTATCGGCTGGGGTGTCACGCAGAAATACTTCCCTAGTACTGCACTCCCGCAGGCCACAGGTGAACATGACCCGGAAGTAAGGGCTGAAGGCTGAGAGGACCACGCGATGGCAGGGGAAGCTGATGTCCTCAGCCACCAGCACCACATCTGTCAGCTTCTCTGTCTCCCTCATCTTCCTCAGCTGGTCCAGAAGACCCAGACTATGTTTAGCTCTCAGATCCATTTGGATCTAATGTCTATTCAACAGTAATAACTTAACTTAGAAAATAATTACGAAAAATGTAAATAGATTTAAATAAATATCAAAACAAGGAGGTTCTTTATCTGAAAATATAGAAAGAAAGAAACACAAGTTCAATGTTAATGATCAAGACCCCAGTACATTGTTTACATTTATGTTGAGTAGAGTTTTGTAATCTAAGTCATTTTGTGAATATTTGATAGTTAAAAAGACATTCCTTATCTTCAAATTTGTAGTTCTGACCTCGTCAATATAAATCAGTAAGTGTGACATTTCTTACTGGAATTCCAATTTCCCCTATTGACACATACACCACAGCATAACAGTACCACAACTAAAGCACGTTCATGCCCTGCTTGCCTCTGTGAAACCAGGGATCCATGTTAAACACTAATCAGTATCATCTCCCACTATGCATTATGTTACTAAAGTCTTACGTTCTTTAGTCTTATTAGAGATTATTTTGCCCTTTGATCACACAGTAGTCAAGCCTATTTCATCCTGTCCTACCGGTCCGTGGGAATACTCTTATTCCAGTAGACCATCAGGTTCCTCAGTCAGCCAGGCTGCAGGCGTTGTTGTTAATGTAGCTGAATGCACCAGGAAGAGTGGTCAGAGAGACAGGGGGCCAAGCTATCCTCTCTGAAACCCAGCACTGTTTACCTTCCCCTTCTCTCGCTTCCCTGCCTGAATGCCCTGTCCTTCTGAGCTGAGCAACACACCTTAAAATAGACTATGATATGGCCAATGGAACGGCAACTGGGTCAGAGAGGCAGCAGGCATATATGGGCGAGGGGCACATTTTGTTTTTACATGGAATAATGTCAGGAGACTCACATATGATAATGTTGTGTCATGTTGAGCAATGGTCTATTAGAATTTCACAAGTAAAATATAACCCGATTGCTATTCTTTGCTATCGCTATATTTTTTTTGGGGGGGGGGTGTAGGCTTATGATCACATGTAGGCTTATGTATCTGTGGACTGGCACATGGAACCAGCTTCTGGGTTGGATTCTTCACGTCACTCTCTTAAAGCAACTACAGTCATTTTGAATGATAATAGTCACAATATTCATAATAATCATAATAATAATCTTGCGATGATGCAGCTGATACTTTGTTCATACCACTCAACAGATTGATGATAAAATTTTAACCTGAGGCGGTGTGAACCATAGAATTAGGAATTAGTAATTGCATAGTATCTCTATGGTGTGTACATCCTGAACAGAGAATCAGAGAATGGACTAATCTGACACAGCCTCCCCTGACTGAGCGTCTAAAAAAGTCCTTCAGGTAAGGCACAGAAGATGAGTGTGTGTCTGTGTGTATGTGTGTGCCCACGCACTAGTCTAAGGTGTGTGAATATGTGTGTGAGTTTCTGATTTATTGCAAATAGATGTGGTCCTGTGGCTCATGCTCATTGCTGCCTGTTGGCTGGAAGCATATACTGTACGGTAGATGAACCATATAGTGTACTGTAGATGAACCATATACTGTACTGTAGATTAACCATATACTGTACTGTAGATTAACCATATACTGTACGGTAGATGAAATATATACTGTACGGTAGATGAACCATATAGTGTACTGTAGATTAACCATATACTGTACTGTAGATTAACCATATACTGTACGGTAGATGAAATATATACTGTACTGTAGATTAACTACTGTACTGTAGATGAACCTGTCTTCCTATAAAAATACTTTAAAGCACTACTATATATATTTTTGACATCTTTTACTTTTACTCCACTACATTCCTAAAGAAAATAATGTACTTTTTACTCCATACACTTTACTGACACCCAAAGTTACATTTCGCATGCTTAGCAGGACAGGAAAATGGTCCAATTCACGCACTTATCAAGATAACATCCCTGGTCCTCCCTACTGCCTCTGATCGGACAGACTCACTAAACACAAATGTTTCCTTTGTAAATTATGTCTCTACTAGCTGCCCTGGTACACTGTCTGGGACTATGGCATGCCAGACCTCATCTCTGGCATCAGTGAGGGTATCATGCACTTGCCACAAGGTACAGTAAGACCACAACCCCATGGGTAAACCACAAAAACACTATTATACTAAAAAACAACATGCCTTTCAATGGTCGTCATCTTAATGACACACACTTCATGTGGACGGCTACAAAACAGAACATTTCATATATATTATTCAAGTTATAAAAGAATGAGAGGAAAATTAATAGTTGAATGTTTTTTGAACAGCGCTGGTATGGCATATGTATTGCTGGCCTCCTGCATAGGTCTACTTCTTCTTTGGAATGTCCAGACATATTTCCATAGTCAAGTGGACAGAAATATGTACCAGTAGTTTGGGAATGGTTGATAAAGACTAAGATTAACACTCTCAGTCAGCCCAATTCTTTATGTGTATGCAATGTACATACACAGGTGTCGTTATGTTGTGTGCAGGTGCAGGTGCGTTTGCAGTGCTCAGTGTCATGGTTGGAAGTGTGACAGAGAGGTTGGCTCCAGACAAAAACTTCCAACAAATCAAGTCACATTTTATTAGTCAGATGCGCCGAATGCAACAGTGAAATGCTTACTTACGAGCCCCTAACTAACAATGCAGTTTTAAAAAATACAGATAAGAAATTAAAGTAACAAATAATTAAAGAGCAGCGGTAAAATAACAACAGCGAGGCTTTATACAGGGGTACCGGTACAGAGTCAATGTGGAGACTATATACAGGGGGTACCGGTACAGAGTCAATGTGGAGGCTATATACAGGGGGTACCGGTACAGAGTCAATGTGGAGGCTATATACAGGGGGGTACCGGTACAGAGTCAATGTGGAGGCTATATACCGGGGTACCGGTACAGAGTCAATGTGGAGGCTATATACAGGGGTACCGGTACAGAGTCAATGTGGAGGCTATATACAGGGGGGTACCGGTACAGAGTCAACGTGGAGGCTATATACAGGTGGTACCGGTACAGAGTCAATGTGGAGGCTATATACAGGGGGTACCGGTACAGAGTCAATGTGGAGGCTATATACAGGTGGTACCGGTACAGAGTCAATGTGGAGGCTGTATACAGGTGGTACCGGTACAGAGTCAATGTGGAGGCTATATACAGGTGGTACCGGTACAGAGTCAATGTGGATGCTGTATACAGGTGGTACCGGTACAGAGTCAATGTGGAGGCTATATACAGGTGGTACCGGTACAGAGTCAATGTGGAGGCTATATACAGGGGGGTACCGGTACAGAGTCAATGTGGAGGCTATATACCGGGGTACCGGTACAGAGTCAATGTGGAGGCTATATACAGGGGTGTACCGGTACAGAGTCAATGTGGAGGCTATATACCGGGGTACCGGTACAGAGTCAATGTGGAGGCTATATACAGGGGTACCGGTACAGAGTCAATGTGGAGGCTATATACAGGGGGGTACCGGTACAGAGTCAACGTGGAGGCTATATACAGGTGGTACCGGTACAGAGTCAATGTGGAGGCTATATACAGGGTACAGAGTCAATGTGGAGGCTATATACAGGTGGTACCGGTACAGAGTCAATGTGGAGGCTGTATACAGGTGGTACCGGTACAGAGTCAATGTGGAGGCTATATACAGGTGGTACCGGTACAGAGTCAATGTGGAGGCTATATACAGGTGGTACCGGTACAGAGTCAATGTGGAGGCTATATACAGGTGGTACCGGTACAGAGTCAATGTGGAGGCTGTATACAGGTGGTACCGGTACAGAGTCAATGTGGAGGCTATATACAGGGTACAGAGTCAATGTGGAGGCTATATACAGGTGGTACCGGTACAGAGTCAATGTGGAGGCTGTATACAGGTGGTACCGGTACAGAGTCAATGTGGAGGCTATATACAGGTGGTACCGGTACAGAGTCAATGTGGAGGCTATATACAGGTGGTACCGGTACAGAGTCAATGTGGAGGCTATATACAGGTGGTACCGGTACAGAGTCAATGTGGAGGCTATGTACAGGGGGTACCGGTTTTTGATTTTATTTTATTTTACCTTTATTTAACTAGGCAAGTCAGTTAAGAACAAATTCTTATTTTCAATGACGGCCTAGGAACAGTGGGTTAACTGCCTGTTCAGGGGCAGAACGACAGATTTGTACCTTGTCAGCTGGGGGGTTTGAACTTGCAACCTTCCGGTTACTAGTCCAACACTCTAACCACTAGGCTACCCTGCCGCCCAATGTGCGGGGGCACCTGTTGGTTGAGGTAATATGTACAGGTAATATGAGGTAATATGTACAGGGTGCAGGTCGCTGTTGCTAACACTCTCCTAGGAGGACTCATCCAGGTCACAAACAGAACAGTTCAGACGCTAATAGAAAATGCAATACAATACAACACAAGACAATATTCTACACTACGCTTCAATACAATACAATACAACATAAGAGCTATGACACATAATCAGACAATCATGGATAATTTATCCTTACTATGACAGACAATAAGTATACACTATGTTGTGTTTGAATTTTCATGCTTCCACTTTTAGGTGGCACTGGGGGTGGTGAAGTTTGTGTTTGTGGGTATCTACCTGTCGGAACCCCTGGTGCGAGCCTACACAAAAGCAGCTGCTGCCCATGCTGTGGTTGTGTGATCGCACAGCTCTTTGGGGTGTCAATCACATGCTTCAGTGGACCACTGTCACTAGTTTATGTGAGTACCGTGCGTGTGTGTTTACATCATGTGTGTGTGTTTGTATCATGTGTGTGTGTTTGCATCGTGTATGTGTGTTTGTGTTTGTGTGTGTGTGAGTGACACTAATTCAACTGACACTTTAAGTCAACCTCTGAACTACACCCTGACCCTGCTCTAATATCAGTGTGACCCTTGTCCTTAGACCCTGGTGGAGGTGTGCTCCAAGCTGCCTTAAACCCATCTCCCCACTCTGTTGGTCAGTGGTGTATCCATGGTGTTTCTAATCGCAAGCAAGGAAATCAACTTTTGCAATCAGTGCCCAACTGCCCATGCCCATTACAGTGGAAGTCATCACAGTCAGTTTCTATGATACTCTTGTCCCTTGTCGTACAGTCTATTCTTGATCTACATCCCCTGTTGTTCTGTCAGTCTCTTCTTTATGTTTTTTTTCTACAAAACTATCTTGACTGGTCGTATGAACATTTGAACTTTGAATATTTGACAATGATTATTTGTTTGGGTATATAATGGTAAAATAATTTCTGTCCAGTCTAGTTCATGTTGACGAGTCTTGGCTGCTGCATATGAAAACAGACATGTAGCAGAACGGCCCTAGTCTAAAACAGAAGAGATAAGTCAACTATATGACTCTTCCAATGTAGTGTATTAGTATCATACACAGCAGACACAGTGGATTCATAACTAATTTTTACATTTTTTTATGTTTTAACCTTTATTTAACTAGGCAAGTCAGTTAAGAACAAATTCTTATTTAAAATGACGGCCTACCCCGGCCAACACTGGGCCAATTGTTCGCTGCCCTATGGGATACAGCCTGGAATCAAACCAGGGACTGTAGTGAGGCCTCTAGCACTGAACAGCAGTGCCTTAAACCGCTGCGCCACTCGGGAACATTTCTGACTTCTGATTGACCCCGACCAATGTCCACTAAATGATTGACGTGATGTTTTCCTCTCAAAATTCCCACCAGACCAGTTAAATTGAGAAGATTGTGACTAAGTCGTATTGAAAAGGGTGTGTTTTTATTTTGATAAAGATTGTGGCAGCGACGGTGATATTGTCCTACACCTACCAAACTCAGTAGTGGGGGATATTCCCAGAGGTTAAGTATTTAGAGTGAAAGAGACAGTGTTTGCACTCAACAGTATGTGTGTGTGTGTGTGTGTGTGTGTGGGGGGGGGGGGGTCATAAAGTGTGTGTGTGGGAGTGAAACAAGTAATAATCATTAATAGCTTGTTTGATCTTTCAAATTGTACTTCTCCTTCTGTTGACCTCTACTCTTGCTGGTATCTGTTGATTCTTATTACTGACCCCTGCTGGGTCATGATTGAGATGTTTCTACAACTTGACTAGAGTCCACCTGTGGTAAATTAAATTGATTGGACATGATTTGGAAAGGCACACACCTGTCTATATAAGGTCCCACAGTTGACAGTTCATGTTAGAGCAAAAACCAAGCCATGATGTCAAAGGAATTGTCCGTAGAGCTCCGAGACAGGATAGTGTCGAGGCACAGATCTGGGGAATGGTACCAAAACGTTTCTGCAGAATTGGAGAGAGCACCGAGGCCTCCATCATTCTTAAATGGAAGAAGTTTGGATGCACCAACTTCCTAGAGCTGGCTGCCCGGCCAAACTGAACAATCGGGGGAGAAGGGAGATGACCAAGAACACAATGGTCACTCTGACAGAGCTCTAGAGTTCCTCTGTGGAGATGGGGAGAACCTTCTAGAAAGACAAACATCTTTGCAGCACTCCACCAATCAGGCCTTTATGGTAGAGTGGCCAGACGGAAGCCATACCTCAGTAAAAGGCACATGACAGCCCGCTTGGAGTTTGTCAAAAGACACCTAAAGACTCTCAGACCACGAGAAACAAGATTCTCTGGTCTGATGAAACCAAGATTGAAATCTTTGGACTGAATAAAAAATAAAATAAATATTTCACCTTTATTTAACCAGGTAAGCTAGTTGAGAACAAGTTCTCATTTATAACTGCGACCTGGCCAAGATAAAGCAAAGCAGTGCAACACAAACAACAACACAGTGTTACACATGGAATAAACAAGTGTACAGTCAATAACTGTCACGCCTTGACCTTAGAGATCCCTGTTTATTCTCTATATTTTGGTTAGGTCAGGGTGTGACTAGGGTGGGTACTCTAGTTTTTGTATATCTATGTTTTCTTTTTCTTTGTTAACCTAGTATGGTTCCCAATCAGAGGCAGCTGTCTATCGTTGTCTCTGATTGGGGATCATACTTAGGCAGCCCTTTTTCCCACATTCAGTTGTGGGATCTTGTCTTTGTTTGGTTGCATGTATTTTTGCACGACGATCGTTGTATTGTTTATTGTTTTTTTTGCTGGTTCACATTTTAATAAAATATGATGAACTCAAATCACGCTGCGCCTTGGTCTACCCTTAACGACAAACGTTACAATAACACAATAGAAAAAAATAAAGTCTATATACAGTGTGTGCAAATGGAGTGAGGAGGTAAGGCAATAAATAGGCCATAGTAGCGAAGTAATTACAGTTTAGCAAATTAACACTGGAGTGATAGATGATGGTGTGCAAAAGAGCATAAAACTGGACGACCAGTTAGATATACCTGCTGGAGCACGTGCTACGGGTGGGTGTTGTTATCGTGACCAGTGAGGTAAGATAAGGCCGAGCTTTACCTAGCATAGACTTATAGATGACCTGGAACCAGTGAGTCTGGCGACGAATATGTAGCAAGGGCCAGCCGACTAGAGCATATAGGTCGCAGTGGTGGGTGGTATAAGGGGCTTTGGTGACAAAACAGATGGCACTGTGATTGACTGCATCCAGTTTGCTGAGTAGAGTATTGGAAGTTATTTTGTAAATGATGTCGCCGAAGTCAAGGATTGGTAGGATAGTTAGTTTTACGAGGGTATATTTGCCGGCGTGAGGGAAGGAGGCTTTGTTGCTAAATAGATTCTAGATTTAATTTTGGATTGGAAATGTTTAATATGAGTCTGGAAGGAGAGTTTATAGTCTAGCCAGACACCTAGGAATTTGTAGTTGTCCACATATTCTAAGTCAGAATCGTCCAGAGTAGTGATGCTAGTCGGGCGGGCGGGTGCGGGCAGCGAACGGTTGAAAAGCATGCATTTGGTTTTACTAGCGTTAAAGAGCAGTTGGAGGCCACGGAAGGAGTGTTGTGTGTCATTGAATCTCGTTTGGAGGTTAGTAGGGTTGCCAGTCCAAGGTCGGTGTCGAGGGTCGCCGTTCCAAGGAGGACACTAAAGCGGACAAAGACTATGGTGGAGTGGGGTCCACGTCCTGCGCCAGAGCCGCCACCGCGGACAAATGCGCGCGGGGGGGGGGGGGGGGGGGGGGTTGGGTACTGTCACGTTCTGACCATAGTTCTTTTGCATTTTCTTTGTTTTATTGTTGGTCAGGACGTGAGCTGAGTGGGCATTCTGTTGTATGTCTAGTTTTCCCATTTCTATGTTTGGCCTGATATGGTTCTCAATCAGAGGCAGGTGTTAGTCTTTGTCTCTGATTGGGAACCATATTTAGGTAGCCTGTTTTGTGTTGGGTTTTGTGGGTGGTTGTCTTCTGTCTTCGTGTGTCTGCACTACACAGAACTGTTTCGTTTTTTCACATTTGTTGTTTTGTATTTTGTAGTGTTCACGTGTATCGTCTTTATTAAACATGATGAACACTAACCACGCTGCGCTTTGGTCCTCTTCTTCGTCCACAGAAGAAAGCCGTTACACACTGGGAGACAAATTCACCTTTCAGCAGGACAATAACCTAAAACACAAGGTCAAATATACACTGGAGTTGCTTACCAAGATGGCATTGAATTTTCCTGTGGCCTAGTTACAGTTTTGACTTAAATCAACTTGAAAATCTGGAGGACAGACAGTGTCACCCTAGTGACAGAGTCGGAACTGCAAGACAGGGACACCACCACTCTGGGCTCCACAGTGAGGATACCATGAGCCGGGACCTGGATAAGTTCTCCCAGGGCTCGCTGGGCAAGAGGACTTTTGACATCCATTCCATCATCCTAGACCTATCCACGGCTAACTTCATCAACACCGGGGCTATCAAGACCATGAGAAATGTGAGTGGGTGATGATGAGGAGAGGGAAATTATGAGATCGGGGAGATGGCCTTGAATTGAAGAGACAAAAATCAGGAATGTACCTCCAATAAAAAGCATAAGGGGAGAAAATGATTAGGATGACAATGGTTTGGTAGGTTGAGATAACAGGATCAGTGGGTCCCCCACAGGATGGTTGAGCTTACGTAGGCTATGGCGATTAGGATGAGGTTGTAAGTAACATGAACATTTCCCAGGACATAGATATCTGATATTGGCAGAAAGCTTAAATTCTAACTGAACTGTCCAATTTACAGTAACTATTACAGTGAAAGAATAGCATGCTATTGTTTGAGTGCGTAGTTATGAACTTGAAAAGTTATTAATAAACCAATTAGGCACATTTGAGCATTCTTGATACAACATTTTGAACAGATGTAATGGTTCATTGGATCAGTCTAAAACTTCACACATGCACTGCTGCCATCTAGTGCCCAAAATATAAATTGTGCCTGGGCTGGAATAATACATTATGGCATTTCTCTTGCATTTCAAAGATGGTACTTTTTTTTTTAAACATGTTTTTTTCTTTGTATTGTCTTTTACCAGATCTAATGTGTTATATTCTCCTACATTAATTTCACATTTCCACAAACTTCCATGTTTCCTTTCAAATGGTATCAAGAATATGCATATCCTTGCTTCAGGTCCTGAGCTACAGTTAGATTTGGGTATGTCATTTTAGGTGAAAATTTAAAAAAAGGTTCCGATCCTTAAGAGGTTTTAAAAGCAGAGTGCTTATCCTCCAGTCCAGTTTTGACAGATATTTTACAACTTTGGTGAGATTGATGTTACTGTCTACATGGCTAGGTGTCAATTTAAGTGAAACCTGTATCTGTAGCTAATAAATTAATAACTCATTACTTTGAATAGGATGTGTAAATAACTCATACTCTTACTATCCAGCATCTGTAGTGGAGCAGTTAAGAGCTGGGAGTGTTCTTCTGAGTCCATCACTAAAAGACATCTGTTTGCTCCAGTCCATGATGCTGCGCTTCACTGCCTTGGCCACCAGAGAACATCAACGCCGAGCTGTGAGTGTTCACTGATGAGAGACATGCATATCTGCATGCCAAAACACATACAATACAATCATTCAGTACAGTTAAATGGAAAATACAATATGGAAGACTCTGTAAATATTAACCATGTCTGTAAATGTCATTGCAGGAGATGCAGTGCAACACCAAACTCTGAGGAGCCTTACCCCAAGTCTGACATTCTGCATATTTCTCATATACTTTCTGTTATGGGGGTGGGCCTACCCTTTTGAAAAGTTACTGTAAATTGGGAATATAGTATACAGGTATATACTGTGTATATGGTAGTTCTAATGCTGCAAGAAATGCATGACTGCGAGGTCAGTGCATGAAACCTCAATGTATCAACATTTCAAAAAAAAGAGCTTAATAATTAATGAAATACCTACAAAAAGTAGAAGGTACAGTAAACCCCTACAATGTCCAAATAATATCCTCCCCCGAACAAGAGCAACAGAGCAGGGGGACTAGTTGCCAAATATGGATATGCTTCTGCCAGGGTTCTGTCAGAAACAGCTTTGGCAATGGGCCTTACTTGATCTCTGTGACTCCACTGAAATTAGAGAAATAACTATTACTCAAAACCTAAAGTAGACTTTATTTGGAGCAGAGGAAAGTGATTCAGTGCATTTTGGAACAAACACAAAACAAGGTGAACAACACAACATGGAACAAAGTGAACAATATGGAATAAATAAATAATACTTTAAAAATACATATACATCCAATACCGGAAGTAGATTGAGAAGTACTGGAATCAAGTGACAGAATGAAAATAATTTCCCCCATACATAAAACATAGATAATAAATAAATAAAACAATCTGTGCAACGTTTAAATAACAGTTAACATGCTTCATCACATCTGAAGATGGGGGAGGGGTCTTTGGGTGATGGCAGACAACGTCATCACCCAAAGATACAGAGGATCAGAGCAGACATGATCTAAAGTCATCACTCTAGTCTATGTTAAACATGACACTGTAAAAACCTGCACAAAGCCTAATGTAACAGCTCATACGAATGCACGTACATGCAAATAGTAGCATGATTGACCCTCTGCAATATGTGTATCAGAATGACAGTCTCACTCACTGAAAATCTAACATGAATGTTTTGTGACACACAGAAGGGAGGTAAAATTGTGCATACATAAAATGTAAACAAAGTTTGGAATTACACATGAATTCAACAAACAGTGAACAAACAAGGAAATCAGAAAATTTGTTTTTTTCCCCCTCTCACAGTTGCATAAATCCTAAGTGACCACAGTCCCTGAATATCAAATATCTCTTCGTACTGGCCAGAGGTGTCGTCATGGGAGATTGTGAACAGCAGGACAGAGTCAAGTTAGGTTGGGGCGTGGGGTGGTGGTAGGGTAGCTTTCTGGTAGCTTTGGGCTGAAGAAGAGGGGTGGACGAGGTCTATGCCCACAAACTACAATGTCTGAACAAATATTTGAACCACCCATCTTTGGGACCAGCTTTCAAAGTTGGAACTAGTGTAATTAGTGGACTTAAGGGGAGGTTATTGTTTTTGGTTTCTAGGCTACAGCAGTACAGCTACAGTTCCTGATGGGAGTCAGCAGTGTGCAGTTGTTCAGGGCTGGGCTGAGACTGCTCCCCCTCGTCCTCTGCGTCCTCCTCCCCCTGCTGTGACACCAGCTGCTGGTAGCGAGCCTGGCGCTGGTAGTCCGGGTCGATGTTGATCCAGTTATTGGCCACCCACTTAGTTCCGCGGGTGACCACACAGCCGCCGTGCAGAGAGTACTCATCCTGCTCCCCCACCCAGCCTGTGGGTAACAGAGAGCAGTTCATATGTGCATTCAAAAGCAGCTTTGATAACAGCATAACTGACAACTGCCATGTGGACTAGTAGGAGTATTCTTTTTCAATGCGTTTCTAAAACAGTGGGCATAACCTTCATCAAAACTACACATGCTTCAGTTTTTAAATAAGGACCTGAACAGCAGTGATAGAATGAAGGGGTAAATTGCTGTGTACAATAAGTTGTGTGTCCTGTCTGATGGGCAGTAATTAAGCTGTAGTAGTGTGTACATTGAAGGGTCATTCTATGTCTGTACCTTGTCCATCAGAGAGGTAATTGTACCATAATACAGCTGTCCCTTTAGTAGGGTTCACCCTCAGGTTGCTCTTATCACAGTTCTTCCTCGTGTCCATAAGATCCACATCGTTCTGAATCAGAGACTGAAAACAAACATACGCACCAGGGCTTGACATTAACTTTTTTTTGCCAAAAGCTCAAGTCACTTGTCCCAAAATAATACATGGTCTAACACAATTTTTACATCACTGTATGATGCAAGGAACCACTTTACAAAATAAAATGCATTGCTATCCATTTTACCATAGAGAAAGACAAAACAAAAAAAACTTTGCCTATTGGCTGCCTTGCATATTCAAGCCTGTCTCAAAATACAACAATGCCACTTTAAGGCTCTCCTGGAGGATGGTTGGCCACCCTTGGTAGCCTATAAAATATTGGGTAACACTATACTTGTCACCCAATGTCATAACACATTCATAACCATGGCATAACAGCTGACATAACTTGTCATAATATGGTCATAACACTGTCATGAGCCACATATTTATTGTTACATATATTGCGTTATTTTATGGCTGGTTATATCACCTACATAAGTGTCAAAACCCACATTTATTCAACAAATGATTCATTACAACAAAGGATTTAAGAAACAAACATTCAAAACAATAAAAAAATCCTTGGCAGGGAAATAACTAATTTGAATATATGTGGGTTGACACTCTTGTGTAGGTGTCATAAGCAGCCATAAAATAATGCAATATGTCACAACAGGTGTAAATATATGAGTCATGACAGTTATGTCCATGTTATGACAAGTTGACAGTTGTTATGACATGGTTATGACCCTGGGTGTCAAGTAAAACGTTTGACCAAATATTGCAACAATACATTGACCAAATACTTTCTCTTTATAAAATAATTCCCTCCAGAGTTCTAAATTATGGGCGTCCCATCGTCCCTGTGACAATAAAAATATATGTCTATGATTCAAAACGGACTCTGGGACGACAGATCCCAAATTCATACAACCACTGCACATAAAAAATATTTAAAAAGCAATGAGGCTGATGGATCAGACCATTTAGCTTAAAATGTTGATGACGTTTTATTTCTTCATATTACACCCCCAACAACGTGCACATGGCTGTAGGTTATGCGTGAATGTTCCAAAATGCAATTAGCGGGAAAAAAACTGTCCTCAAAAGCACATCAAATGTGCGAGCTGTTTAATTTGACAAGAGATTTAAATATCCGTTAGAAACGAAGAAAGGGGAGATCTAAAGATCCATCAACTAGCATGGGTTACTAATATGACTAGGATTATGCCTTCGGCTGCTGGACAATACAATAAAGTTGATTTGAAAACCAATAGAACATGAGAAAAATGCTAGGATATTAAGTGTTTATAAAATAATTCCTTCAGCATTTCTATGATGGTATTTTGGCTAGCCTACTTTGAAACAAGTTAAGACATGCTTCATGAAATGACATAAAATGTCCAGGTTTTAAACAATTAAGTTTATGGTTAAATAGTTTCAAAATGTTCCTCAGCTCAGATTCAAGATGGGTGATGTGCGGTGCACAACAGGCACTGTCCTTCACTCTCCGGTCTTTTTACTATTTGATCTGAACAAACAGAGCCTCGTGTTTTTCAACAGAATCAAGCCTTTAAACGTTAATAATCCTTCATTAGACTATATTTGTCACACATGACTGGTGTTTAGCCAATATTTATATTTTTGTAATTAAAGGTATCATTAAAGCATCGGGTTGGACATGAGGCTCTAGCCAATATGTATGTCACCTACACTTTGACAAGTAGGGTTATTTATTTATGTACATGAAAAATAGATTTGAATATTATCCCAATGTTGGCCTCTCTGATCCTATTCTGATTAAAGTAATTGAGGCGCCAGGTAGCCTAGTGGTTAGAGTGTTGGGCCAGTAACCCGAAAGGGTGCTAGATCGAATCCCCGAGCTGACAAGGTAAAAATATGTTGTCCAGCCCCTGAACAAGGCAGTTAACCCACTGTTCCTAGGCCGTCATTGAAAATAAGATTGTGTTCTTAACTGACTTGCCTGGTTAAATAACATAAACAAATATTTTTTTCAATTGTTTGATATTGTGATTTTTACATTTGATTTTTTAACTTGTTCAGGACAAGAGGACAAGCCTTAATGCCAAGCCCTGCACACATAATCACTAATTAATACCATTGACAAAAACATAGAGATACAAACACGCAAACACGTAATATAGAAATTATATAAACATACAAGAACCCACACACAGACACACAGAGTAAATAACGCACCACTTCCTCATATGTCCTGTTGTCTGCCACAGGGAACGCGGTCTCCCCACCCCCCTCAACAGAGTTTAGGTAGAAGAGAACTGTGATGTACCTGGGTGTGCAACAAAACATTTAATACACACACAGACCAACAACACCATAGATATGTAAGACTTAGTCACAAACTAACTGATATATTTACATGCGCTATGTTAAAGCCATACACCACATAGTTTACCACAAACACATCCACCTAACGTTCACAGACTTTACAGTACATTATCACACAATAACTCCACCTAACCATCTTAACCCAAAGGACATCTAACCAGAATTATGAATATACAGTATTATTAAAACAAAGCCAAGATCAAGGCGTTGGCTGACTCAACACAGCACTCTCTCACCTGCAGGAGGTCTCGAAGGGTGTGGAGGTGTTGGCAGCGAGGCGTGTGTGTGTGCAGGCTGTCTCAGGGTAGACAGGGCCGCTGTCGTGGTGGGCGTGGTAGTGACCACCCTGCTCATAACGCACCACCTGGAGTGGCTCACTCAGATCCACCAACGCAGAGGGCAGCCGGGTCAGACGGGTCACCCTAGGGAGGAGAGACAGAAGAGAAAAGAGAGAGAAAGGGACAAAAATCCTTAACATCAGATTCCAATAACCTTGGCCATGGTGTTTATTCTAACTGTTTTTATTCATGTATTCAAACAGATACTGAACAAAACTATAAACACAACATGTAAAGTGTTGGTCCCATTTTTCACAAGCTGAAATAAAAGGTCCCAGAAATGTGCCATACGCACAAAAAGCTGATTTCTCTCAAAAATTTTGCAGAAATTTGTTTACATCCCTGTTAGTGAGCATTTCTCCTTTGCCAAGACAATCCATCCACCTGGCAGGGTGGCATATCAAGAAGCGGATTAAACGGAATTATCATTACATAGGTGTACCTTGTGCTGGGAACAATAAAAGGCCACTCTTAAATGTGCAGTTTAGTCACACAACACATGCCACATGTCTCAATTTTGAGGGAGCGCGCAATTGGCATGCTGACTGCAGGAATGTCCACTAGATTTTATGTTCCTTTCTCGACCATAAGCAGTCTCCAAAGTTGTTTTAGGGAATTTGGCAGTACATGCAACAGGCCTCACAACAGCAGACCACGTGTAACCACACCAGCCCAGGACCTCCACATCTGGCATCTTCACCTGCGGGATCTTCTGAGACAAGCCACCCAGACAGCTGACGAAACTGAGGTTCTTTTCTGTCTGCAATAAAGCCCTTTTGTGAGGAAAAACTTATTCTGATTGACTGGGCCTGGCTCCTCAGTGGGTGGACCTGGCTCCCAAGTGGGTAAGCCTAGGGGCCCAGTCATGTGTAATCCATATATTAGGGCCTAATGAATGTATTTAAATTGGCTGATTTCCTTATATTATATCAGTAAAATCATTGAAATTGTTGCATTTATATTTTTGTTCATTATTCTTGGCTTAAAAAAAAGAGAAAAAAATCCTCTATCCCAGTGTTATCTATACACATGCAATGGAAACAATATCAGTAAAATCCCACTACTCTTTTCATACAAAACTATCCGTCATTAAAACATTTGGAATAGTAACGTAATAGAGGGAATAGAAGAGAGAGAGAGGAGAGATAGAGAGACCAGTGCAGAGGCGAGACTATGAGGCCAAGACAACATTTGACAGTGATGCTCTCCTCACCTCTTCTTGAGGTCTCGGAGTACCTGATGTGCCCCCTTTCCCTGGTACAGCCAGGTGTGTCTGCTGTTCCTGACCAGCTGGCTGCTCTTCACCCCGCGCTGCTGCAAGAACCGCTGGAACGCATTACTGTCCAGACTCCTGAACTCCTCCAGGCTCAGCAGGCCTAATGCAGACACACACAGACAGATTGACAGGGGTCACAGACACACAGGGGTCAGATAGCTATCACAAAGACACACAGACAGGGGTCACTTAGCTACAGGTACAATTGAAGTCAGAGGTTTACACACACTGAGGTTGGAGTCATTAAAACTCATTTTTCAACCACTCCACAAATGTATTGTTAACAAAACTATAGTTTTGGCAAGTCGGTTAGGACATCTACTTTGTGCATGACACAAGTAATTTATTCAACAATTGTTTACAGACAGATTATTTCACTTATAATTCACAATTCCAGTGGGTCAGAAGTTTACATACACTAAGTTGACTGTGCCTTTTAACAGCTTGGAAAATTCCATAAAATGATGTAATGGCTTTAGAAGCTTCTGATAGGCGTATTGACATAATTTAAGTAACTTGGAGTTGTACCTGTGGATGTATTTCAAGGCCTACCTTCAAACGCAGTGCCTCTTTGCTTGACATCATGGGAAAATCAAAAGAAATCAGCCATGACACAAGTCTGGTTCATCCCATTTGGGAGCAATTTCCAAATGCCTGAAGGTACCACGTTCATCGGTACAAACAATAGTACACAAGTATAAACACCATGGGTCCACGCAGCCGTCATACCGCTCAGGAAGGAGACGCGTTCTGTCTCCTAGAGATGAACATACTTTGGTGCAAAAAGTGCAAATCAATCCCAGAACAACAGCAAAGGACCTTGTGAAGATGCTGGAGGAAACAGGTACAAAAGTATCTATATCCACAGTAAAAACGAGTGCTATATCGTCATTACCTGAACGGCTGCTCAGCAAGGAAGCAGCCACTGCTCCAAAACCGCCATAAAAAAGCCAGACTGTGTTTTGTAACTGCACATGGGGACAAATATCGTACTTTTTGGAGAAATGTCCTCTGGTCTGATGAAACAAAAATAGAACCGTTTGGCCATAATGACCATCGTTATGTTTGGAGGAAAAAGGGGGAGACTTGCAAGTCGAAGAACATCATCCCAACCGTGAAGCACGGGGGTGGCAGCATCATGTTGTGGGGGTGCTTTGATGCAGGAGGGACTGGTGCACTTCACAAAATAGAGGAAGAAGAATTATGTGGATATTTTGAAGCAACAACGCAAGACATCAGTCAGGAAGTTTAAGCTTGGTCACAAATGGGTCTTCCAAATGGACAATGACCCCAAGCATATTTTCAAAGTTGTGGCAAAATGGCTTAAGGACAACAAAGTCAAGGTATTGGATTGGCCATCACAAAGCCCTGACCTCAATCCTATAGAATATTTGTGGGCAGAACTGAAAAAGTGTGTGTGAGCAAGGAGGCCTACAAACCTGACTCAGTTACACCAGCTCTGTCAGGAGGAATGGGTCAAAATTCACCCAACTTATTGTGGGAAGCTTGTGGAAGGCTACCCAAAACGTTTGACCCAAGTTAAACAATTTAAAGGCAATGCTACCAAATACTAATTGAGTGTATGTAAACGTATGACTCACTGGGAATGTGATGAAAGAAATAAAAGCTGAAATAAATCATCCTCTAGTATCATTCTGACATTTCACATTCTTAAAATAAAGTGGTGATCCTAACTAACCTAAGACAGGGATTTTTTTTCCTGAATTAAATGTCAGGAATTGTGAAAAACTGAGTTTAAATGTATTTGGCTAAGTTGTATGTAAACTTCCGACTTGAACTGTATACCTATATGATAAGCCTGACAAGAAGAAGCTCGTGGAGACGTTGCTGTGGATGATCATTGTCCCTGTGCAAAGAATACTACTTTTTATTTTCATGCTTGTTCCCTGGAACTGGTTTTCAATTTGACTTGGTGTCACAGACGGATTATAGTGGATGTATTCTGTTGGTGTTATGGATTAGTTAGCTCTGTATGCTGAGGCCTTGCTGAGAATGACACTCTCTTACCGTTACCGTCAGGGTCAGCCTTCAGTCCAGCATAGATCTCTCTCAGATTCTCTGGTGTTAGCCAGATCCCATCCCTCACTCGTGAATGGGTCAATATCTGTAGAAGGCCCAGGAAACACATATATAAAATGTTTTTTTTTTAAATGTAAAAAAGCACACATTACACAGACATATAGAAGATAATACAATACATCTTTATTGATCCATTATAAAGGAACAAAATACATTGATATTTTGCTGCCACAGTACCCAGCCCCACCACCCAGTGGCCTTGTGGTTCGAGTGTCTGCCCTGAGATTGGAAAGTTGGGACTTCAATCCAAACACTGTAAAAATTGGGACCCGATGAGTCTCTGCTTGGCACTCAGCATTAAGGAGATAGAATGTGGGTGAGGCCCTGCGATAGACTAGTGTCCTGTCCAGGGGGTGTACTTGTACATCAAGCTGCCTCACGCTAGAGAAACAGGAGATAGGAACCTGCTCCTATGATCTAGTCTGGCTCGCACAAACCAAGACTTGTGCAAGATTACTTACTTCACTCACAGACACACACATGCCTGCTTGCCCACCCACCTCCTGGAGTTGGAGCTGTCCGTCCTGATTGAGGTCCAGCAGGTTGAAAATCTCATCAGGGCTAAGGTTGAGCTGCTCCGTCAGCTCCTCCTGTCCTTCAGGCACCATCACCTGGCTCTCCATCAGGCCCTTCAGCTGGGCCAGCTGCACCACCACACGACACTCCTCCTCAGACAGGAACCCTGGGATCTCTGGAGAGACAGATACACACACAGCACACACACGCGTAGGTGTTCACACACAAGCAAATGCACGCACAAACATTCAACTTCAACGTAAACAGAGAACCTTTGAGAGCAATGACAGCAGACACTAACTCCGTGAAGAGGGCTGAGCAGAGCAGAAGTTTAGTAGCGAGCTCTCACCAAACAGTAGGGGCTTCAGGCTCAGGGTCCGCATCTCATGCACTTTGTCTGGCACCAGTGACACTTTCTGGACATGGCCCACCTGAGAGACAACACTGTGACTATAACTTCATGCCTTCAAGATTACATGGAACGCACCATTCATATGGAAGTAGAATAGCACAACTGACACTAGCCCAGCGCTGAAGCTTATTATACACCTACTTTCTGCAAGGTTGAGTTCTGGGCTAAACAGACACAGAATTACACGGGCATCCTTATCTCACCCGTATGCCCTCTAGGCGTGGAAGGTACATGTCCCGCTGAAAGCCAGAATATGACGGTTGCTGATGGGACTCGGGGGGCTTGTGATGACTGCTTCCCCCGCTTGCCTCATCCCTGTTCTGGGTGGCCAGTACGTCTCCCGGGCCGTTGTTGTAGTGCACGTATAGGAGTAGCACAATGACATTGATGATGTATACATGGAAAAAGACCATCACCACCATGAAGTAGGAACGGGAACATATGCTGCTCTTCTGCAAAGGGACCCGCTCTCGTGGCATAGGGGGTAGGGTTGGTAATGGCAGGGTTTCATGTTCATCGCCGTCGTCGCAACACTGTGGTTCAATCATCTTTGACCTGATATGATTACGGACCATAAGCTTATTCACTGGTGTGTTGTTCTGATTACATTTGTGGCTCTAACGAGAAAGACATGTCATTGAATTGACGTTGTAAACAATGGAGTCAGTTCTCTTCTGGTAGGCTAGGTCATAAAAGTTACCGCATCAGTGCACAATCCATACTGTCCCGACTCAAATCACCATATCTTGCCAGTCATAATAACCATTCTCTGTTATGGTACCTGTCAACTAGCTAGTTTATGTTATTATTTTCTCTAAATATAAGCGACGAAACATGTGAAGTTTGGTGGTTCTTTAGGTTGAAATCACAGCAACGTTAGTTCTAAATCACACTCCCAGCACCGCAGAGGACTTAATCCAGCGTCTTGTTTACGTTGCGATTTCAGCTATCCGTGTTGCGTACTTCTAAAAATAGAGGAAAAATAGCCATTTCAAAAGGTGTGCGATATATCCATTCGAAGGTCCTTGGTGCAGTAATCATCTAGTAAAATTGAAAAACGAACAAATATGCGGCCGACCCCGAACTCTCATTCCTGCCACAAATTCCTCTGTGGCGTTTGTTTTCCGGCTGATAATGCGCCACCATTGCCCTGACAATTACTGCAGTAGCTCATCTCGCAGCTACTTCAAACTATCACGCTGACAGCGAGCAGGGAGCAAAAGGACAGTAGTGCCCCCTGACGGCTCGAGTCGACACTGCATGCTGATTCCCTTGCGAAAGTAAGTGATTGACAGTGCATTTCCACGTAACACTTTGGCTCGGTCTTTCAACCAAACGGTTAATGCACTTTTCAGGTCAGTTCAGATCAGAGTGCAGAGCCGCGCGTGTGCACAGTTGTTGATATTCTTTGCTAGTTTGCAAGATATTAGCCCAGTTATAGATAAGTATAGGTCAGCAATGGGGAGTTGCTACTTAAAAAAGTAACTCCCTGCACAAAACGTGTAGGCTACATTTCAAAATGTCTTTGAAAAGCCAGGTAAAAAGCTTACGTCTTAATTAAAGGGGCAATGTTGTATTTTGAGACACGCTTGAATATTAGGGGTAGCCTACATTGTCTAAATATCTGTATGGTAATAATAATTAATTGTATTTTGTAAAGGAGTTCTTGCATCATACAACACAATATAATTTACAGTGACCTATTTGGCCCATGGTGTTACAGAACAATTTAAAAAATTATGAATTAATGTCAAGCCGTTCATAATGTAAAAACGTTTTTAAAAGTCTCATGCAATGTAGTCCTGCACTGAACACCACATATAGGCTGATGTAGGCTATATTTATTTAACCTTTATTTAACTAGGCAAGTCAGTTAAAGAACAAATTCTTATTTTCAATGACAGCCTAGGAACAGTGGGTTCGTTCTGCCCCTGAACAGGCTGTTAGAGCTTTGGACTAGTAACCGAAAGGTTGCAAGTTCAAATCCCCGAACTGACAAGGTACAAACCTGTTGCCAAGCAAGGGCTTTGGGATGGAGATGCAATATGGAAGTCGTGCCAACATATCTCATTAGCCACTTGGTGGAAGGGACTTTTTGGATCTGAGGCTCTTTGCCCTGTTGCCTCCATCATCCTCCAAATCCAACCAACATCAGCCACCTCAGAGCGCAACTGGTCCTTGTTTGGGAACACACACACACCAAAGCACGCAACAGGCTGACCAATACAAGGGTTGAAAATTGGTGGCCATCCTGGCAAATTTTAGGCTTTTTGAGCCTGACAATGAGCCATCTTCAACAAGGTTGGAAAGTGACAGTGAAGTTGAGGCCTCAGAGTCTGATGTTCAAGAGGTGGACATTGAGGAGGTCCAGGGAAAAGACATGGAAGCCTGAGAGGAAGACAACCAAAGATTTAGTTTCCAGACTATCATTTTTACAGATGTATGTTGAAAACGTTTTTGGGAGATGCGATGGATCATTGGGGATCATTCAATATTCCCTTTCTTTTGTTGTTCAGTGAAATCATCCCATGTGAATAGTCAACTCATTTATTTAAAGTTCAATTTGTAACTAAATAGCTTTTTTATTTTTTATTTTGGAAGGATTTAATTATTTTCAATTATGTCTACTTATGATAAGGTAAAAGGTTTCTGTTTCTGTCTCCATAAGATATGGTAAATATATCCAATGCAAAAAACATCTACATTTAAATGGTATTAATATTAATTTGCATATATTTCCATTAATTCCCATATATTCCTGTTAATTCCCACAGAAAGTTTCCACCTCTGAGTATTCCACAAAATGTGCTACCCTAGCATTGAGTGACTCAGTCTGTATAAGTGACAGCCAATGTTAAAATTATACCTTCAAGTCATATGGCAGAGGTACAGTTGATGTCGGACTTTTACATACACTTAGGTTGGAATCATTAAAACTCGTTTATCAACCACTCCACAAATTTATTGTTAACAAACTATTTATTTGTTATTTTATTTTTATCTCACCTTTATTTAACCACGTAGGCAAGTTGAGAACAAGTTCTCATTTACAACTGCGACCTGGCCAAGATAAAGCAAAGCAGTTCGACACATATAACAACACAGAGTTGCTCATGGAGTAAAACAAACATACAGTCAATAACAGTGGAAAAATAAGTCTATATACAATGTGAGCAAATGAGGTGAGATAAGGGAGGTAAAGGCAATAAATAGGCCATGGTGGCAAAGTAAATACAATATAGCAAGTAAAACACTGGAATGGTAGATTTGACAGTAGATGAGTGTGCAAAGTAGAAATACTGGGGTGCAAAGGAGCAAAGTAAATAAATAAATACAGTAGGGGAAGAGGTAGTTGTTTGGGCTATTTATAGATGGACTATGTACAGGTGCAGTGATCTGTGAGCTGCTCTGAAAGCTGGTGCTTAAAGCTAGTGAGGGGGATAACTTTTTCCTGTTTCAGAGATTTTTGTAGTTCGGTCCAGTCATTGGCAGCAGAGAACTGGAAGGAGAGGCGGCCAAAGGAGGAATTGGCTTTTGGGGTGACAAGTGAAATATACCTGCTGGAACGCGTGCTACAGGTGGGTGCTGCTATGGTGACCAGCGAGCAGAGATAAGGCGGGACTTTACCTAGCAGGATCTTGTAGATGACCTGGAGCCAGTGAGTTTGGCGACGAGTTTGAAGCGAGGGCCAGCCAACGAGAGCGTACAGGTCGCAGTGGTGGGTAGTATATGGGGTCTTGGTGACAAAACAGATGGCACTGTGATAGACTGCATCCAATTTGTTGAGTAGGGTGTTGGAGGCTATTTTGTAAATGAAGTCGCCAAAGTTTACAGTCTAACCAGACACCTAGGTATTTGTAGTTGTCCACATATTCTAAGTCAGAACCGTCCAGAGTAGTGATGTTGGACGGGCGTGCAGGTGCAGGCAGCGATCGGTTGAAGAGCATGCATTTAGTTTTACTTGTATTTAAGAGCAGTTGCAGGCCACGGAAGGAGAGTTGTATGGCATTGAAGCTCGTCTGGAGGGGTAGTGGTAGCCAGGTGGAAAGCATGGCCAGCCGTAGAAAAATGCTTATTAAATTCTCAGTTATAGTGGATTTATCGGTGGTGACAGAGTTAAACTATAGTTTTGGCAAGTTGGTTAGGACATCTACTTTGTGCATGACACAAGTAATTTTGTAAACAATTGTTTACAGACAGATTATTTCACTAATAATTCACTGTATCACAATTCCAGTTTGACAGAAGTTTACATACACTAAATTGACTGTGCTTTTAAACAGCATGGAATATTCCATAAAATGATGTCATGGTTTAGAAGGTTCTGATAGGCTTATTGACATCATTTGAGTCACTTGGAGGTGTACCTGTGGATATATTTCAAGGCCTAACTTCAAACTCAGTGCCTCTGCTTGACATCATGGGAAAATCAAAAGAAATCAGTCAAGACCTCAGAATTTTTTTTGTAAAATCTCCACAAGTCTGGTTCATCCTTGGGAGCAATTTCCAAACGCTTGAAGGTACCACGTTCATCTGTACAAACAATAGTACGGAAGTATTAAACACCATGGGTCCACGCAGCCGTCATACCGCTCAGGAAGGAGATGCGTTCTGTCTCCTAGAGATGAACTTACTTTGGTGCGAAAAGTGCAAATCAATCCCAGAACTACAGCAAAGGACCGTGTGAAGTTGCTGGAGGAAACAGGTACACAAGTATCTATATCCACAAAAAACAAGTTCTATATCAACATAACCTGAAAGGCCGCTCAGGAAGGAAGAAGCCACTGCTCCAAAACCGCCATAAAAAAGCCAGACTACGGTTTGCAACTGCACATGGGGACAAATATTGTACTTTTTGGAGAAATGTCCTCTGGTGTGATGAAACAAAAATGTAACTTTTTGGCCATAATGACCGTCGTTATGTTTGGAGGAAAAAGGGGGAGTCTTGCACGCCGAAGAACACCATCCCAACCGTGAAGCACGGGGTTGGCAGCATCATGTTGTGGGGGTGCTTTGCTTCAGGAGGGACTGGTGCACTTCACAAAATAGATGGCATCATGAGGCCAAATCACGAGGAAAATTATGTGGATAAATTGAAGCAACTTCTCAAGACATCAGTCATGATGTCAGGAATTGTGAAAACTGAGTTTAAATGTATTTGGCTAAGGTGTATGTTAACTTCCGACTTCAACTGTATGTCTCCATGGCTTTGATGCAGATTGAAATATGGAAGTTGAAGCTTGGTCGCAAATGGGTCTTCCAAATGGACAATGACCCTAAGCATACTTCCAAAGTCGTGGCAAAATGGCTTAAGGACAACAAAGTCAAGGTATTGGATTGGCCATCACAAAGCGTTGACCTCAAGCCTATAGAAAATGTGTGGGCAGAACTGATAAAGCGTGTGCGTGCAAGGAGGCCTACAAACCTGACTCAGTTACACCAGCTCTGTCAGGAGGAATGGGCCAAAATTCACCCAACTTATTGTGGGAAGCTTGTGGAAGGCTAACCAAAACATTTGACCCAAGTTAAACAATTTAAAGGCAATGCTACCAAATACTAATTGAGTGTATGTAAACTTCTGACCCACTGGGAATGTGATGCAAGAAATAAAAGCTGAAATAAATCATTCTCTCTACTATTATTCTGACATTCCACATTCTTAAAATAAAGTGGTGATCCTAACTGACCTAAGACAGGGAATTTTTACTAGGATTATATGTCAGAAATTGTGAAAACTGAGTTTAAATGTATTTCGCTAAGGTGTATGTTAACTTCCGACTTCAACTGTATGTCTCCATGGCTTTGATGCAGATTGAAATATGGTTGTTTAATGACAACTAGTGGTGGGGACACGCAACTGCAGGTCATTTGGGTCAATATTCTGCAGTATTTTTTTATTTTTTTATTTCACCTTTATTTAACCAGGTAGGCAAGTTGAGAACAAGTTCTCATTTACAATTGCGACCTGGCACCTGTTTAAGTGCTGTTTAATTTTTTCTGTGGTGCATGCAGTTAATTTACGTAAACAAAATGATAGCTACTGAAATTTTGGTTATGATGTTATTACAAATGGTATTACATTATAGGATATATTGTTATATGCGTCAGGACCAGCACCATCTTCAAGTGATACAGTTTTGTCAGGGAGGAGTGTGGAAGTGGAGGAAGAGGTGAAAGACAGTGCAGGCAGTACCACTGCAGATGATGAGGATGGAGCAAATGAGAAAAGGAGCACAGAAAGAGGTAGACAAAGTGAGGATGTTGAAAAACAAGCTGATCGGTGACTTTCGGTGACTTCTTGGTGAGTAAGGCTGAGCAAGGGCAAGTGATAACTGTTAATTGTTATGGCTTTGGATATTGGATCACTACACACATGATGCCCACAGGCTGAGAACAAGACTGAGAACAAGTAATTTTGCAAAGTAATGGCTGGATTGCCATAAAATTTGTTGTGCACAATCAAGACCCCAAGTGGAAGAAACCTATTGATTTGGTGACCTCTTGACCTTTCCTCTAGCGCCACCATCAGGCCTTTTCAATACCATTTCCATTTTGTTTTCCATTTTCCATTTCCACTTTTACAGCTGCTTATTTTCTAGTTGGTATGTATAGTTAGATCAAAAATCTGCTGCTGATTTTATTATTTTGTTTGTTATATCATTCTATAGATGATTATTTTATTTTAATTGAAGAGGTCAATGTGTATTTAAGTTATATGTATTTTAAGTTATTCATTAATGTTAAGATAATTTTCCATTCAAGCATTTTATCATTCAAATCACATTCAGACTGTAAAAGATGGGCTTTAGCACATTTCTTATAGACGGTATCAGTCTTGCATCAAATAGTGAATTCCACTGTATGCATAATGTTGCACGCATGTCTGCACAGTGTTATATTTTCACAACTCACTGTAATATTGGACTACAAGAGAGTTGCAAGCCTGCAAAGGTAGAGTTATTGAAAGCTTTGAATGGGTATATTAGGTTCTGGAGGTGTGTGGTTATAGCAATTGCACAGGGTTGGTGTGGTCTGTAGTTGTGGAGCCCAATGTGATATCATTTCATGCGGCCCAAAATCCCTTGTGGCGTCCCTGACCACAACACTACATAAAGAGAGACATAAGACAACAACATAGCATGGCAGGAACACATGAAAACACAGGTCCTTGGTAGCAACACAACATGACAACAACATGGTAGCAACACAACATGTCAGCAGCACAACATGGTAGCAGCACAAAACATGGTACAAACACAGACAACAGCGCAAAGGGAAAGAAGGTAGTAAATAGTAAATCACGTGAAGCAGCCACAACTATCAGTAAAGTGTCCATGATTGAGTCTTTGAATGAAGAGATGGAGATAAAACTGTCCAGTTTGAGAGTTTTTTGCAGCTCGTTCCAGTCACTAATTGCAGCGAACTGAGAAGAGGAGCGACCCAGCGATGTGTGTGCTTTATGGACCTTTAACAGAATGTGACTGGCAGAACGGGTGTTGTATGTGGAGGATGAGGGCTGCAGTAGTTATCTCAGGTAGGGGGAGTGAGGCCTAAGAGGGTTTTATAAATAAGCATCAACCAGTGGATCTTGCTGCGGGTATACAGAGATGACCATTTTATAGAGTAGAATAGAGTGCAGTGATGTGTCCAATAAGGAGCATTGGTGGCAAATCTGATAGCCGAATGGTAAAGAACATCTAGCCGCTCGAGAGCACCCTTATCTGCCAATCTATAAATTATGTCTCCGTAGTCTAGCATGGGTAGGATGGTCATCTGAATCAGGATTAGTTTGGCTGCTGGGGTGAAAGAGGAGTGAAAATATTATAGAAGAAACCGAGTCTAGATTTAACCTTAGCCTGCAGCTTTGATATGTACTGAGAGAAGGACAGTGTACCATCTACTCATACTCCCAAGACCTTGTATGAGGTGACTACCTTAAGCTCTAAACCCTCAGAGGTGGTAATCACACTGGGGGCATTATTACCAAACCACATTACCTTTGTTTTGGAGGTGTTCAGGACAATATTAAAAAACAAATAGCAATTTACATATATAAGAGTTGTATACGTTTGTTGTCCCTCTCTGCTATCGCCGGTCCGTCTGCTGGATAATAGTTCATCAGAGAGTCTATGGTTGCATTACACAGAAGTCCCAAGGACTTCGTGGTTGTTGTTGTTACAATGGAAACTTCAGAATACCATTCGGAAATGTTCTTAGATCGGAAGCGTTTACCAGACTAAGGTATTTAAACAGCTGCAGTCTGAATAATTGTTCTTTAATTTGTAGATTTCATAGCCATTTCAATGAGGGGACCTCATGCCTGTGTTTTTTACTCTTGTAGAGTTGCCAACCAGGACTAGTGTTAAAAAAAAGAACAAAACATTAAATATATAAATATGGGTTCACAGTGGGGCCGAACCGAGGTCTCCATACCGAACGGTTTTCTACCAATATGTGTACCTTACACCCCTAGTATACTCTATACTCACCAATGGTCACACTGCAAAGTTGAATGTACACTATTTGGACTCTCTCTGGACAATTGTTGTCATGCTATATTTAGACATGATGATAACAGACATGCCTGTCAGACTGTGGTTATTATGCGACTCACCGTCACTGGGTCTTGATGCTGACAGTCTTCTACACCACAAATGTATTCCTCATCTTAGCACATGTGGTAGTTTGTGTCATACTCTCACCCTCACTACAACATCAGCTCCAGCTCCAAATGCACATAGGCCTACACAGACACTTGCTTGCACATAGATGCTTAAATTCTCTCTCTCTCTCTCTCTCTCTCTCTCTCTCTCTCTCTCTCTCTCTCTCTCTCTCTCTCATTGGCTGCAGCTGTGGGCTTACAATACTTCACATTGCAGGGAAGATTAGCAGTAGTTACAACATGTAGTTGTACATCTGTTTATGTACAGATTCAACTGCACAGTTTTGAAAACAAAAGTACCAATAGAAACATTCATTCACATACATTTCAACCCAAAATGTGAAGGTAACTGTGCAGCCATCAGGGAGTTTGAGCATAGGGTGTTCTACAGCTGGATGCTGAAAAGTCACACTTACATTACTGCATTAGGCCAGTTATTCCCAAACTGGGGTATGGGGTACGTGCAATGCCGTCGGGGGTATGCCAAATAAAAATGTGATTTACATTTTTTTTTTCACATTTTCAAACAGTACATTTATATTCTCCAACAGGGCTATATGTTTGGGTGAGGTTTTTTTTCTCCCCTGAGTAGCCTCATTTCAATGTCAAAAATAAAATGAAACCATCTAGTGTTCAGCGAAATAACAACACAATGTCAAATACAGGTAGCCTAGTCAAATAATTAACATCCAATTACATTAACCGTTACTCTCTCGCGGGAAACCTTCACTCATAAGCAGACATTTAGAAACGAAACATGACAATTTGAAAAATAAGCCACGGGAGTTTTTTGAGTGAGAATAAAGACAGCTTTCGAGTAGTAAGACATGTATAAAAGCAACAGATACCATTAATAACAAGGGGCTAGAAGCGTCTTATATGGTGAGCTACCTAGGACAGACAAGCCCCATACTATTGTGGAGGACTTCATTCTTCCTGCTGCAGCGGATATGGTTGGGACAATGTTGGAGGAGAAGGCAAAAAAACTATACGGACAATGTCTTCATCAAACAACACTGTTTCACGACACATCAGTGACATGGCAGGATATATTTTGAAACAATTAGTGAATTATATGCGTTACAGCCGGATAAGTCAACAGATGTGGTGGGCCTGGCACAGCTCCTGACGTACAGTATGTCCGTTACGTTTATGGGGGGTCAATTAAGGAACACATCCTCTTCTGCAAACCACTGAAAACCAGGGCAACATGAGATTTGAAAAGTACTGGACAGCTTTGTGACATCAAATGGACTTTGGTGGTCAAGATGTGTTGGTATCTGTACTGATGGTGCAAAAGTCATGACAAGAGACATAGTGGAGTGGTAACGCGCATGCAAGCAGTTGCTCCCAACACCACTTGGGTACAGTGCAGCATCCACCGAGAGGCTCTTGCTGCCAAGGGGATGCCTGACAGATTGAAATACATTTTGGGCATGACAGTGAAAATGGTTAACTTTGTTAAAACTTCTTATGGCTGGGTGCAGTATTCAGTAGCTTGGATGAATAAGGTGCCCAGAGTAAACTGCCTGCTACTCAGGCCCAGTTGCTAATATATGCATATTATTAGTAGATATGGATATTCTGTAAGATGTCCAGTCATTTAAATTATTCTTCTTTCACAGGCATGATCACATCACATACTAATGTATTTCCTATTGTATATAGTTTTAATATCACCCTTAATCATCATGTCAGATACAAAGTATTGAATGCAAGTGTCATCCCTGATGGACAATTTATTGACAACAAGAAGGCTTCAGAGAAGCTCCTGGGATCAATAGATGTGGACAAGAGTCAGTACAAGTTTGGGCACACTAAGGTAGAGCAATGGACTGCAGTATCACTTTTCCCACAAAAACCACAAACATTGAGCTCAATTGAAAAAAATTGTAGCTCTGTATTTTCTATAAATATAATAAAGATAAATATTCCAATAGGTGTCCTTCCAAGCTGGTCTTCTGGGTACTCTAGAGGATATGCGAGATGAGAAACTGTTTTTTAAATGATTATTATTAACAGAGAAGCAATTTACTCCATCCAATACAACATCCGCTCATTTATGAACGTAAAACAGTGGCCATGGATGAAGCTGTACTTCAAGATCAAGCCTCTTTTAAAATCAGCAGAAGCTGAAAAAGAGATGGCCGCAATGAAGGAAAACTTTGAGAAAATTAAGGAGGATCTGGCAAAGGCCTTGGCCAAGATAAAAGGACTAGAGGAGAAAATGGTTTCTCTTCTGCAGGAAAAATAATGACCTGCAGCTACAGATAGCATCTGTAAGTTAACAAATTGCTTGTTTAATACAATTATTTTTGATGTCATTTAATTTGCCTTTGATTTCCAGTGTTGCTTAATTTATATTTAATCTGCTGTAGGAAGAGAATACTCTCTCTGGTGCTGAGGAAAGATGTGAGGGACTCATCAAGAGTAAGATCCAGATGGAAGCCAAACTCAAAGAGATTACTGAGAGGTTGGAGGATGAGGAGGAGATCAATGCTGAGCTGACTGCCAAAAAGAGAAAATTGGAGGATGAGTGCTCTGAGCTTAAGAAAGACATTGATGACTTGGAGCTCACCTTGGCCAAAGTGGAGAAAGAGAAACATGCCACTGAAAATAAGGTTTACCTTTTATGACGAGGTTGTGAAGTTGTGTATTAATTTTAAATGTAAAAGACAAAGCATTGATGATTTTATATGAAATAATTCAATTTAGGTTAAAAACATGACAGAGGAGATGTCTTCTCAAGATGAGTGCATTATCAAGTTAACCAAGGAGAAGAAAGCCCTCAAGAGGCACACCAGCAGGTCCTTAATGATCTCTAGGCAGAGGAAGACAAATTCAACACTCTGACCAAGGCCAAGACCAAACTTGAACAGCAAGTGGATGATGTGAGTAAGAGATGTGACAACCAAGGTCATACATAGCCCTCTTAAAACAGCGTCATGTTATCATCCAAGGAAATAAAATAAATGTACTGTTTACTTAATATTGTGAAACTGTTCTTGTGTGGTCTAGTTGGAGGGTACTCCTCCACATGGACCTTGAGAGAGCCAAGAGGAAGCTTGAAGGAGATCTGAAACTGGCCCTGGAGTCCTTGATGGACCTGGAGAATGACAAGAAGCAGTCTGATGAGAAGATCAAGAAGTACATTTAAAATCTAAGCAGTTGTTGAACCATTCTCTAGAAGGGATCGCCTGATATATATTTTAATATATACTTTTTTATCCAAAACAGGAAAGACTTTGAGACAAGCCAACTTCTCAGCAAAATTGAAGATGAGCAGGCATTTGGTGCTCAGCTTCAGAAGAAAATCAAATAACTCCAGGTGATCTGTCAGTTCAATATGCCACAACAAATAAGATTAATAACATAGATACATTATGGAGCCCTATTTAAATATGTAATGTTTTAAGCAAATAAACATTTAAATCCATTGTATGTTTCAGGCCCGTATTGAGGAGCTGGAGGAGGAGATTGAAGCTGAACGTGCTGCTCGTGCCAAGGTTGAGAAGCAGAGGTCTGATCTCTCTAGGGAACTTGAGGAGATCAGTGAGAGACTTGAAGAGGCTGGTGGTGCAACATCTGTTCAGATTGAGATGAGCAAGAAGCGTGAGGCTGAGTTCCAGAAGCTGCGTCATGATCTTGAAGAGTCCACACTGCAGCATGAGGCCACCGCTGCTGCTCTCCGTAAGAAGCAGGCCGACACTGTGGCAGAACTGGGAGAGCAAATCGACAACCTCCAGCGTGTCAAACAGAAGTTGGAGAAGGAGAAGAGTGAATACAAAATGGAGATTGTTGACCTCTCCAGCAATATGGAAGCTATCGCCAAAGCAAAGGTGGGAGATGATGTGGTTGCCAGAATATAAAAAAAAAAAATAACCTGATGAAAATAATGAAAAATAACCTGTTAAACGTTCTTGATAGGGTAATGTAGAAAGAATGTGCTGAACCCTTGAAGGTCAATTGAGTGAATTAAAGATAAAGAATGATGAGCATGTCCACCAACTTAATGACATAAATGTTCAGAGAGCAAGGCTTCTGACTGAGAATGGTGAGTTTAAAAGGGAAGGTTAGTATTTCTGTTTGTTTTCCATAATACCAATAAACCTAACTTCCAACTTTTTGTCTCAATCAGGTGAACTTGGTCGTCAAATGGAGGAGAAAGAATATCTTGTTTCACAGCTGACCAGGGCTAAGCAGGCTTACACACAGCAGATTGAGGAACTCAAGAGGTATATTGAAGAGGAAGTGAAGGTCAACTGCCATCTTCTACTATACTGCCTCTTTGTGATTCATATAAATGTTCCATTTTGATGAAGTGCTTAATTTTAACTTTTGTTTTGTTACTGCTGACCATTAGGCCAAAAATGCCCTAGCCCATGGTGTGCAGTCAGCCTGCCATGACTGTGATCTGCTTCGGGAGCAGTTTGAGGAAGAGCAGGAGGCCAAGGCTGAGCTGCAGTGTGCCTTGTCCAAGGCCAACAGCGAGGTCGCTCAGTGGAGAACCAAATATGAGACTGATGCCATTCAGCGTACTGAGGAGCTTGAGGATGCCAAGTAATTTAAAAAACATTCTACCACTCTATCTTCATAATCACCAAAGTACCTACAATGGCTAAAATTAGAGTTTTCTTCTGTCTTTTTACAGGAAAAAGCTTACCCAGTATCTGCAAGATGCGCAGGAAGTTGTTGAAGAAACAAACTCCTAGTGTGCTTCTCTGGAGAAGACCAAGCAAAGACTGCTGGGTGAAGTGGAGGATCTCATGATTGATGTGGAGAGAGCTAATGCTTTGGCTGCCCAGCTTGACAAGAAGCAAAGGATTTTTGACAGGGTAACGTTTTGACAAAGATATCAATGAAATACAGTCAAATCTATACATTATGAATTCTTGCATATTCATTTACTTAACTGTGCTCCCAGGTTCTGGTCGAGTGGAAGCAGAAGTATGAGGAGGGCCAGGCAGAGCTAGAAGGGTCTCTGAAAGAGGCTCGCTCTCTCAGCACTGAACTGTTCAAGATGAAGAATTCATATGAAGAAGCTTTGGACCACCCGGAGACACTGAAGAGAGAGAACAAGAACCTGCAGCGTATGGGGAAATTAAAATAAATCACTCTCTTTTTAACAATGCACCATCTATGCTCTGGTATGTGTGGATACAAATCCACAATGTTATTCATTTCCCTCCCTTTTTCATTTCAATAGAGGAGATCTCTGACCTGACTGAACTGGTTGGTGAGTCTAGAAAGAGCATCCATGAACTGGATAAGGCAAAGAAGACTGTGGAGAATGAGAAGGCAGAAATCCCGGCTGCACTAGAAGAAGCAGAGGTGTACACCCCAATAGTTTTTATCTCAACAAAGTGATCTTGATAATATACATGTCATTCCTACATCACTACATTATTTAATGGTTTGGTTATTGTTCAATTCTATAGGGCACACTGGCGCATGAGGAATCCAAGATTCTTCGTATACAGCTGGAGCTCAACCAGATCAAAGGGGAAGTTGACAGGAAGCTGGCGGAGAAGGATGAGGAGATAGAGCAGATCAAGAGGAACAGCCAGAGGGTGATGGACTCCATGCAGAGCATTCTGGACTCTGAGATCAGGGGTAGGAATGATGCTATGAGAGTCAAGAAAAAGATGGAGGGAGACCTCAATGAGATGGAGATTCAGCTGAGCCATGCCAACCGTCAGGCTGCTGAAGCCCAAAAACAGCGGAGGAATGTCCAGGGAGCACTCAAGGTATAAACTTTATTTTTGTATTGAGTCCCACATGGATTGTTCTTTCTCTTTAGATGTTGTTAAAATACATTTTACAAATATCCTCACGATGCCCAACTGCAACTTGACGACGCCGTCCATGTCGCAGATGACATGAAGGAGCAGGTATCTATGGTGGAGCGCAGGAATAACCTAATGATGGCTGAAATTGAAGAACTGAGGGCTGCCCTGGAACAGACTGAGAGAGGCCGCAAAGTGGCGGAGCAGGAGCTGGTTGATGCCAGCGAGCGTGTAGGACTCCTGCACTCTCAGGTACATATAAAATATTAACTTTCTCTCGGTTACAAATGGGGTGAGGTACAATCATGTTTTGCAATGTGATTAAATGCCCCCAATTCATACAGAATATCAGCCTCATCAACACTAAGAAGAAGCTGGAGGTTGACCTCACTCAGGTCCAAGATGAAATGGAAGACACCGTCCAGGAGGCAAGAAGTGCAGAGGAGAAGGCCAAGAAGGCTATTACTGATGTGAGTTTCATGTTCTGGCTTTTGTATATAATATCAATATCTTACAATGTGATAAGTAAAAATAGTTTGGACATTTAATTGTTCATACATCATCAGTAACTATCATATCATTTACCTTTTACAACTACTGCAGAAGTGTTCATATAATCAATGTACACAACATATTATTCCAGGCTGCCATGATGGCAGAGGAGTTGAAGAAGGAGCAGGACACCAGCAGTCACCTGGAGAGGATGAAGAAGAACCCGGAGGTCACAGTCAAGGACCTGGCACACTGCCTGGATGAGGCTGAGAACCTGGCCATGAAGGGAGGATAGAAACAACTCCAGAAACTGGAGGCTATGGTATGTACTATACATTACAGCATGTACAGGTGTAGAGCAAGCTACATTGTATATGAGACCTTAACTGAGAAAAGTAAGGTAAGGTCCAAGAACTGGAGGGTGAAGTTGATGCTGAACAGAGACGTGGAGCTGAAGTCATTAAAGGTGTTCGCAAATATGAAAGAAGAGACAAGGAGCTCATCTACCAGGTATAACCATGATTCATTGATTATAAAAATAAAAGATATTGTGTACTGCAGTGGAGTATTTGACAGGACATTTCCAACTCTTGTAAATTCTACAGACTGAAGAGGAGAAGAAAAATGTGAGCAGGCTGCAGGATCTAGCTTCAGTTGGAAATGAAGGCCTACAAGAGAGCGGCTGAGGAAGCTGTGAGTATCATATTCCTTTACAGATTTTTTAGTATTGGGGACATACAGTGCCTTGCGAAAGTATTTGGCCCCCTTGAACTTTGCGACCTTTTGCCACATTTCAGGCTTCAAACATAAAGATATAAAACTGTATTTTTTTGTGAAGAATCAACAACAAGTGGGACACAATCATGAAGTGGAACGACATTTATTGGATATTTCAAACTTTTTTAACAGATCAAAAACTGAAAAATTGGGCGTGCAAAATTATTCAGCCCCTTTACTTTCAGTGCACACAAACAATGACTACATCTCATCAGCCCCACATGCTCACATCCCCATCACTAGTGCCTGCATTATTATTTGGCCTTAAATTGTATCAATTTGTTTTTCTCAGTCATCCATGTTTGCATTTGAATTATAACAGCATCTAAACAGACCACCTGGTGTCTCTTTCAGCGTGTAGCTGAGCTATGCCATTATTGTGTCCATATCAGTCCTTTGATAAAACTGGCATTCCTTTGTTTTCCCATGAATAGGCTGTCAGTATCATACATCTATCCATTTGTCTGGGGGTGTCAGTTCTCTAAAACCTCATAAGACAATTACTGCCCACTTTATTTACTGGCCTCTGTTAATCAACACATCATTCAGCAGAATATCCTCAAATGAAGTTAACTGAAGTGGCTATTGCACTGATCTGATGGTGAAAACTACATGAAAGATCAATGTTCATGCATTTAGAATAAAGCTGTGAAAATGCAACTTAAAATTGGGATGGGGATATTAAGATGTTGTTCACACAGCAGTACTACATCCAGATATAAGGGAAATTAAAGTCTAAAATGCAGATGTTTTATGGTTCTGCAAGTCAATAAATGGCAACCATTAGATCACAACCAGATTGCTGTTAGCAATCTTATGACATTTCTGTTAGTATTTCATGAGACTCCAACCCCTTTAATGTTTTAAGCAGTTGCTTTGTTGTTAAGAAAGACAGTGATAGAGCCTCATACCACAAATGACATTGCAGCCTCATCTTCCACTCCACACTATTCTATTAGCTTGGTACTGTATGTATGCCTGTATGAAGGTAAGCGCAGATACACAAAAAAAGAAGGAAAGTCTTTCTAAAAATAACACATTTAGCTAACTTAGTCCTATTGTTCTATGAAGAGTGTCATGTTAATATCTCGGTAATGTAAAAAATAAAAAAAGAGGTGTTTTACCAATTAGTCTTGCAAGCATTTGTCAAATGTTAGTCCTACTGTACTAAGTGAGCAAGGACACGCTCTGTTCTTCTAATTTGTCATTTAATTCACAGGACAAAATCAGTCCAGCACGTAAATCCATTTACCATTTACTTACCACAAACCAGTATTGTAAAAGAGAGTAAGCTACCTGCAAATCTTAAACTGATGGTTATCATATACATCTACTTGACACAAAATGTTAAAATGGAAGAGGTACAACATAAAAACTAACATGGGTTTGACATATTATTTTTTGCTGAAAAATGGCAGAAGAACTTTGACTTACAGTTGCATTTCCAACGAGGGGCTAAATCATGACTGAAGAGAGCAAGACAGTTTTATATCAAAAGTTGACACAAAATAAGGCTTTGTCACACTTGGTGACAAAAAACTAGGCTGTGAGAGCATTGCTGAGTAGGCAGCTATATTTGTATTCCATCCTAATAAGAACACAGGGGAGGGTAAGAGATCAAGTATCGGATTTGGATTGAATATATTACCTATTTTATGATGTGTAAACTTCTCAGAAATGTCTTAATGCCCTCTATCTTGGCCTGTTCAATATCATCTTTCCACAAGGAAAGAATGCGAGCTAATTCACAACATATAATTCGAGCCACTCCTTACTTCCCTATATGATCGAATGATATATTGTGAATTAGCTCTCATTCTTTCCTTGTGGAAAGATGATATTGAACAGGCCAAGATGGAGGGCATTAAGACATTTCTGAGAAGTTTACACATTTTTATACAAAAGGCTAAGCTGTGTTTCAATATATTTAATTTGTGATTAGGAATATTTTCTAGTAATATTTATATCCGTTGCGTTATGCTAATTAGTGTCAGTTGATGACAACGCTCCCGGATCCAGGATAGGTAGTATCAAGAGGTTTTAACTACCAGGAAACATCATTATGGTGAGGTTGATTTCACATCTTGCCAAGTATTATACAGATGAAGAACAGAGGGTCAAATCTGTGGAGTGGTTGATTGACTTACAGAGGCATAAATCAGTGGCAAGTTTCTTTTTTGCAGTTATAGGTGTAAAGGATCTTACTTTGACCAGTATTGTCGTAGCAAAATAATCCTGCAGCAACAGGATTTGAATGTTACTTGATCGGTGGTAAGGCTATGAAACTACAGTGCTCAGCATATGTGGGAACTCCTTCAAGACTGTCACCTGGAATGCTTTTCCAGCAATCTCATGAAGTTGGCTGAGAGAATGCCAAGAATGCAAAGCTGTCATCAAGGCAAAGGGTGCCTGCTTTGAAGAATCTAAAATCTAAAACATATTTTGATTTGTTTAACACATTTTTGGTTACTAAATTATTCCATATATGTTATTGTAGAAAATAGTAAAAATAAAGAAAAACACTTGAATGAGTAGGTGTGTCCAAACTTTTGACTGGTACTGTGTATTTTTTTTAAATGCTGCAGTCCTTTAAATGTACTTTTCAAGGAGATAAGCCTGTTTCCACTGTCATGTGTTATCATCATTCTATCAAGTCCACAGACTGACAACTGTTTAGGCCCAACTTTGCTTGTTAGTCACATGAAAGACTTGCAAGGATTCTGGAACAGTATGCCGGTGACATGTGAGAGCTTCTCCACAGTTAAACTGGGATCCTCTGCAGTGCCAAGGTGCATTAGGGGAGATTAGCTTCAACATAAGACCAAAACAATGTCTGAACTCCAGTAACTGATATCCTTCACAGAACAGCATTTTCACAACATTAAGAAACGGTATATCACAAGTGACCTATTCTATAAATACTCAGTGAAATTGAACCCACAGTTTGGGAGGCTTAATTTCCATTGTGACTAGGTTGCCATTTATACTTCCAATACCGCATTCTATTTGAGAACAGAGCTCTTAATCAAGAATTAAATATTGATGTCAGCTATAAAAACATATTTGACATAGTAACATATATTAGATTATCCATTTATGTTCAGCAATGGCCACAATCACTTGACTACATTGATAAGTATTTAAAAATGACAGAAATATCAGTGGCAAGTTCAGTATCTTTGTATGTTAATGACACAGACACAAGATACAAAATCAGAATAATGAATACTTATATAGACTGTAAAATAGGTGGCATGATGTACAGATGATTCATATGTTTGTTATTTACTTTTTGGTATTACATGACTTGAATATCAATATCAAACTTGAGCAATTTTACCAGTATTCTGATTAGTACATCCTGATTGAAATAATAATGAGTCATTATAGATACAAATTCCCTTAACAAATATCCACTTGGTTTCCCTTCTTATATTTTCAGATCACCTTTGCAGTACACATACTTTTCTCTTGGAGAAGGAAAGCAGGAAGATTAAATAATATTTGCTTATTGATCCATCTTGAGTAGCATTTATTAGCATTTAAAAAAGTTGATTTATCGCTTTGAAAATGCATTTTTCCAATTAATCGAAACTAACAGAATTTGTTGGCATGTACCAGACAAAAGTTTGGACACACCTACTCATTCAAGGTTATTTCTTAATTTGTTTTATTTTCTATAATACAATAATAGTGAAGACAACAAAACTATGAAATAACACATATGGATTTATTTTGTAACCCAAAAAGTGTTCAACAAATCAAAATACATTTTATGTTTGAAATTCTTCAAAGTAGCCACCCTTTGCCTTGATGATAACTTTGCACAAGCTTGGCATTCTCTCAACCAGCTTCACCTGTAATGCTTTTCCAACTGTCTTGAAGGAGTTCCCACATATGCTGAGCACTTGTTTGCTGCTTTTCCTTCACTATGCTGTCCAACTCATCCCAAACCATCTCAATTGGGTTGAGGTCGGGTGATTGTGGAGGCCAGGTCATCTGATGCAGCACTCCATCACTATCCTTCTTGATCAAATAGCCTCTACACAGCCTGAAGGTGTGTTGGGTCATTGTCCTGTTTAAAAACAAATGATATGCCATCTCATCTGGTTTGCCCTTAGAGGGACTATCACTGCAGAATGCTGTAGTAGCCATGCTGGTTAAGTGTGCCTTGAATTCTAAATAAATCACAGACAGTGTCACCAGCAAATCACCACCACATCTCCTCCTCCATGCTTCACGGTGGGAACCACACAAATCAAATCAAATTGTATTGGTCACATACACATGGTTAGCAAATGTTAATGGAAGTGTAGCGAAATGCTTATGCTTCTAGTTCCGACAATGCAGTAATATCTAACGAGTAATCTAACAAATTCATGACTACCTTATACACACAAATGTAAAGTGATGAATAAGAATATGTACATACAAATATATGGATGAGCGATGACCATGCGGCATAGGCAAGATGCAGTAGATGGTATAGAATACAGTATATACATATGGGATGAGTACTAATGTAGGATATGTAGACATTATTAAAGTGCCGTTATTTAAAGTGACTAGTGATACCTTTATTAAATCAATTTATTACATGTATTAAAGTGGCCAGAGATTTGAGTCTGTATGTTGGCAGTGGCCACTCTATGTTAGTGATGGCTGTTTAACAGTCTGGTGGCCTTGTGCTGTTTGGTGGCCTTGTGTCTGGTGCTGTTTTTCAGTCTCTCTGTCCCAGATTTGATGCAGCTGTACTGACCTCACCTTCTGGATGATAGCGGGGTGAACAGGCAGTGGCTTGGGTGGTTGTCGTCCTTGATGATATTTTTGGCCTTCTTGTGACATCGGGTGCTGCAGAGATCATCCGTTCACCTCCTCTGCATCTCACAAAGACACGGAGGTTGGAAGAAAAAATCTCAAATTTGGACTCATCAGACCAAAGGACAGATTTCCACCGGTCTAATGTCCATTGCTCGTGTTTCTTGGCCCAGCAAGTATCTTCTTCTTATTGGTGTCCTTTAGTAGTGGTTTATTTGCAGCAATTTGACGATGAAGACCTGATCCACATAGTCTCTTCTGAACAGTTGATGTTGAGATGTTTACTTGAACTCTGTGAAGCACTTATTTGTGCTGCAATCTGAGGTGCAGTTAACTCTAATGAACTTATCCTCTGCAGCAGAGGTAACTCTGGGTCTTCCTTGCCTGTGGCGGTCCTCGTGAGAGCCAGTTTCATCATAGTGCTTGATAGTTTTAGCAATTGCACTTGAAGAAACTTTGAAAGTTCTTGAAATGTTCTGGATTGACTGATGTCTTAAAGTAATGTTGGACTGTTTTTTTTCTTTTTGCGTATTTGAGCTGTTCTTTCCATAATATGGACTTGGTCTTTTACCAAATATGTCTATCTTCTGTATACTACTCCACCTTGGTCACAACACAACTGATTGGCTCAAACGCGTTAAGAAGGAAATAAATTCCACAAATTAACTTTTAACAAGGCACATCTGTTAATTGAAATGCATTCCAGGTGACTACCTCATAAAGCTGGTTGAGAGAATGCCAAGCGTGTGCAAAGCTGTCATCAAGGCAAAGGGTGGCTACTTTGAAGAATCTCAAATATAACATATATTTTGATTTGTTTAACACTTTTTTGGTTACTACATGATTCCATATGTGTTATTTCATAGTTTGATGTCTTCACTATTATTGTACAATGTAGAAACATTTTCCAATAAAGAAAACCCTTGAATGAGTAGGTGTGACTGGTACTGTATATACAGTGGGGTCAAAATGATTGACACCCTTGATAAAGATGAACAATGATGTCTATATAAAGCAAACAGTTCAAATACTGAGCTGTATTGTTTGCTCAAAATCTTTAGAACATTTTTGGAATTATATTATTGTATACAATTGTTACACAAGTAATATTTTTATTTAAAAAATGTGTAAAAAGTTTAATGTTTGGTCCCATATTCCAAGCTTGTGACTCTACAAACTTGTTGGATGCATTTGCAGGACCCCAGTCTGAGGTTATGAACACTCTGGAGATGGTTTTCATCAAGGATCTCTCTGTACTTTGCTCTGTTAATCTTTCCCTAGATTCTGACTAGTCTCCAATTCCGTGCAGCTGAAAAACGTCCCCACAGTATGATGCTGCCACCACCAGGCTTCACCATATGGATGTTGCCAGGTTTCCTCCAAACTTGACGCTTGGCGTTAAGGCCATTAGACCAGAGGATCTTGTTTCTCATGATCTGAGTCCTTTAGGTGCCTTTTTGCAAACTCCAAGTGGGCTGTCATGTGCCTTTTACTGAGGAGTGACTCCCATCTGGCCAATCTACCGTAAAGGCCGGATTGGTGGAGTGCTACAGAGATGGTTGTCCTTCTCAAAGATTCTCCCATTTCACAGAGGAACTCTGGAGCTCTGTCAGAGTGCCCATCGGGTTCTTGGTCACCTCCCTGACCAAGGCCCCGATTGCTCAATTTGGCTGGGTGGCCAGCTCTAGGAAGAGTCTTGGTGGTTCCAAACTTCTTCGATTTAAGAATAATGGTGCCACTGTGTCCTTGGGGACCTTCAATGCTGCAGAAATGTTTTGGTACCCTTTCCCAGATCTGTGACTCGACACTATCCTGTCTCGGAGCTGTAAGGACACTTCCTCTGACAAGCGCTGTTAACTGTGGGATGTTATATAGACAGGTGTGTGGATTTCCAAATCGTGTCCAAGCAATTGAATTTACCAGAGGTTGACTCCAATCAAGTTGTAGAAACATATCAAGGATGATCAATAGAAACAGGATGCACCTGAGCTCAAATTCAGGTCTCTTGTTTTCACTTTGTCATTATGGGGTATTGTGTGTAGATTGATGAGGAAAGACATGTAATTTAATCAATTTTAACATAAGGCTCTAACGGTAAAAAAATGTGGAAAAAGGGAACGGGTCTGAATACTTTCCGAATGCACTGTATAGGTTGGGGGTCCCTAGGTTGCTAATTTGCCATGGGCGGGGTCTCTGTGCAAGAAAAGGTTGAAGACCCCTGATTTACATTGTTGTTTTTATCCCATAATGTTTATAAACCCTGGATTGCGTGTGCAATGTATTGGCCATTGAGAGGCTTTGAAACCACCGGCCGGCCATATTGGGACTCCCCAGTAGGAGCAGTCCTCCACTGGAATGAATGGAATTCTACAGTATTTCAATAAAAAAATGTCAAGGACAAAAAGACAAGCATTTAAGTGTTTTGTTGTTGTAGTGGGGACAGTAACATTAGTACTCTAAAAGTATAATGTTTTTATATTTATTTGTGTATGTTTAGTTCACATATAATTCAAAAGTATGCATTATGGTGTCTGTAATAGAATAAACATGTCAAAAACGAATTAATAAATGCATTTCTATGGCTTCTAATATATTTTTTTACAGTGGAGGAGGAGGACCAAGATTGCTGTTCGGTGGCTTCAACACAGCGCCTCCTGAGAGAGGCAGGTTGAAGTGGCCAGAGTCAGAGAAATGTAGAAGGTGTCATATGCTGAGTAGTAGATTTGTGCCAGCACAAAGGGATAGGCAAAAGAGTTTGCCTATTTATTATTCAGTAAGGTTGGCTTTTTAGCGTTCACAGCAATGGTTATCAAAATAGTGATTTATTATTCAGTAAGGTTGGCTTCTTAGCGTTCATAGCAATGGTTATCAAAATAGTGATTTATTATTCAGTAAGGTTGGCTTCTTAGCGTTCATAGCAATGGTTATCAACTGTACTGCAGAAATGGAACATAAATCACAGAAAATATATTTTGTAGTGGCAGCTGCAGAGATGTATTTGGGTATACGAGATTTGACTTCAGAAGAGTTACAAGGTGTGTTGAGGGGTGGTGTCCCGTCCTCCCAGGCCGTTGGCATCTTGCAGGAGGAGATAGGGTCAAAATAGTGGAATGGGGTAGTGGGTTTTTAATGACTGTATATGGTGGTGTTTCACTTCTTAGACAACTGGATGAACAAGACTAATGAAGATAATTTAATGTCGTTCGACCGTGCCTGGCTTTACACTCCAGTACAGTAGGTGGCGGTGTATGCATGTAAAAGTTTAATCCGACCGCCAATCAAATCCCAAAGAAGAAGAACCTGGCACTCCTTGGCATCTTGTGAGTGGCGGTTGATTCAATATGGCTGCGGCAGAAATGGGAAAGAACGACTCAGGATTTGTTTGGATCAATGACAGTATCCTTTTACTTGGTTTCTATCAAAGACAGCCCCCGTATCTTATAGTCAATATTGTCAGTATGTTGATGAAGGTTGGATACGTTTAACTAACAAGCCGGGTGTTGTGTGGTGAATTGGCTAACTAGCTATAAACATTAAATTATGCTAGCTAACTTTAGCAAATCTGGATTTAATTGGCTAGTTTACGTTAGCTAGCTAATGGTTTCTCACCTGGCTGGAAAACTGATCGGTAGCTAACTAGTTTGTTAGTCAAGGGATGTGAAATACCTTGCCAGAAGATACCGACCCTACCGTTACACTTCTTTAAGACTTGAACTGCATTGAGGTCGGAACGCAATCATTAACGCACGCCAAGCAGTACCAGAGCGCCAAGTCTAGGACCAAATGGATCCATAACAGCTTTACCCCCCCCTCTCCCCTCCCCTCCCCTCCATTTGTTTTGTACACTGCTGCTACTTGCTGTTTATTATCTATGCATAGTTACTTCACCCCTACCTACATGTTCAAATGACCTCAACTAACCTGTACCCCCGCACACTGACTCGGTGTCCCCTGTATATAGCCTTGTTATTGTTACTTTTTTAATATTTTTTTTTTACTTTAGTTGGTAAATATTTCTTAACTCTTCTTGAACTGCACTGTTGGTTAAGGACTTGTAAGTAATAATTTCACGGTAAGGTCTACACTTGATGTATTCGTTGCATGTGACAAGTACAGTTATATTTGATTGCATTAAAGACACCATGGTGCCAGTGCGAAATATGGATAGGAAATGTACCACAATGCAGGGATTGGATTTGCCTGGAACCTTGACATTGAATTGCATTGAATTCTATTTCTGGCAGAAATTTGTGTTTGAATCAGGAAACTTTCTTGTGATCTCTACAAGCCAAATGTAGAATAAAATTATATTTTAACGTACTTTACCAGTTGTCCATGTGGTTGGTCCTTTTGGCATTAGGAATGTGAGAATCTATCCACAAGAAAGTGGATATTTACATCAACTTTTCAAAGTGCTGGTAGTGTGTAGAATATTTATATCACCTGAAGTGTACAGACAACATAAAAATACATGCACAAGAAGAAGCATGCATATTTGTGGAGCTTGTGCACATGTTTACATGGTTCTGAGCATGCTCCAGGTGGTAGAAATATGAACAAGTTGTAATTATACTTTCCTGTGGATCTATTCCAAATTCAAATGCTTATTTCTGCCTGACTTAGAATTCAATGTAAGGATGGGATAGGCCACTGAATTCCACATTTTTGATTTGTACTGCTCCATCGAGAAGATTGAAATATAAAACTGCCATTTTCATCCTCATGCTAACTAGCAATATCCACCGCAGCCATTTTGGAATGGCAGTGTCAGCCAATCAACTCCTTTGTTGTTCAACTCAACGTGCCACTCCATAGTGGCTACTCGTAGCTAGCATAAGGACGAAAAGGGCAGTTTGTTATGGGAAAACTAGCAGTATTTCAATCTTTTCGATGGAGTAGTGTAGATAAAGGTACAATTTGAAGTACAGTGGCACGTCCCATAACTGCTTTGAGGTACAATTTCCAACCAATATCTCGCGCTTGCTCCAGTGTCTTAATGTAAACATGATTGTGTTCTGAGCTCAGTGTAAACAAGCGTAGCGGTAGGGTCCATTTCTTCTGGTAATGAAGTACCAATTCAAATGTTTGTAGTCCCGTGTGGCTTAGTTCGGAGAGCATGGTGCTTGCAATGCCAGGGTTGTGGGTTCGATTTCCTTGGGGGACCAGTATGAAAATGTATGCACTTACTACTTACTGTAAGTTGCTCTGGATAAGAGCAAATGACTAAAATGTTAAAATGTAGCTAATTTTGCCTAGTTAACTAATTAGGTGTCCGCTTTCTATTTTTGGGAAGTTGGCTAACGTCGGCTAATAAACAAATGCCAGCCACTTTCTGAACCCAGTTCAGTGGATTGCCTAAGCCAATTACAACATGCTGATTTTTATTGAAGTGAGGGTCTTGTTAGAGACCATCAAATATATTTCCTAATTCAATTCACACAGCATCAGATGAAGACCAACCTATGGTGTTCATTCCAGGTGAGGACATTAGCACTTGTCAAAGGCATGTGTGAGATAGTTCTGACCACTTTTCCTATTGCTGGCTGCTAATGTTACTGCATTTTCCATGTTTCTGTCTCTCAGGAGCGAACAAAGAGGGACACTTTCGGACAGCTTTTAAGTCGGGCACCTGGTCCAACAGCAGTGAAAGAAAGGTGAAAATGAGGTCTAAATATGGCTGTCAGATCCGAGGAGAGGCTCCTCTGAGATGGGGCAATAAAAAGCGAGGCCAGCCTCTTTCCCTGTCCTCTGTCTCTGAGTCCTCTATGGGTAGAGGACAGCTCCAGATTGCACCTGAAGCCGCAGTCCCATCCCCCAGCCCAGCCACTCGGCAGCATCTCCTCACCACCTCGCAGGTAGGTTTGCCAAGAGGGACCTCTCCCTTGACCCTAACTGGTTACTAGCTAATAACCTCTCCAGTCGGAACAGGCCCTTGAAAACATAAAGCCTGGGTACACAGCTATTTCTTCATTCAACAGGGATGTGGATGAATCAAACATTTCTGATTGAATTCTGATTGAAATTGATATTGGCCCTCTTTTCTCAGATGTTCTAAGTTGTTCTGGTGCTGATCTCATGCCTGATTAAACAATGCTTGCTAATTTGGCCAAACCAGGTAAGATAAAAAAGCAGAAACAGGCTGACATTCAATAGGGTAGTATCACTCAATATACTGCACTGTTGCTCGATGCTTGCCAAAAGTCATTGCGCTCTTTTTTTTTCATGATCTATATGTCCACGTTTTATGTGATTCATAAAAAAACGTTTTTTTGCTCAGGCACTCTCTGAGGTGACCCAGGCTAAGAACAGGGCCTCTCTGAAGGACCTCTGTCCCGAGGATAAACGGCGCATCGCCAACCTCATCCAGGAGCTGGCCAGGTAACTGCTCATTCAACATAAGAGGGATTTTGTGTGTGTGTTTGGCAGGGAGTGGGGGTGTAGAGATATTAGGGCTGTCCCCGACTAAAAATAATCTTGGTCGACCCATAGTCGTCCTGTTCTTTTGACCAATCTATTGGTTGAAATGTTTAAACTTATTTTTCCATATATAAACATACATCCTATGTGTTTGAATAAAATCAACTGCATATCTACTGAGCTTGTCTGAAACTATTTGATTAAATAATTAAATAATTAGCTACAACGTAATTTCAGCCATTTAGTTTCTTACTTGTTTCTGACTAAAAAGTTGTTACCGAAATCCCTAATTTGTTTATGAAAAAAATGGCCCTGCTCTCTTTACGTGAAACATGTAAATATCGCATGCATGTGACCAACAGAGCCTGACCTATAGCCTATCATTATCACATCAATCAATTGGTTATAAGAAACTCCGAACACAGTAACACCTGACAGCAAAATGGATGTGGAGGACGTAAAAAATAAACTTGAAACGGGCGATTGTTTACTGGTTGCTAAGGAGGGAAATCAAATCAAGCTTTATTTATACATCACATTTCAGAAATGGAGTGCAACTCAGTGTGCTTTACAGGAAAAATAAAAACAATTAAAATAAAAGCTGAAATATTTACTACACAACAAACATAAGAGGATAAAAAAACAGAAGAATGAGACACACTGAACAACTAAAAAGCACTGCAAGGAAAAGCAAAGCTAAAAATGTGTTTTAAGATCTCTTTTAAATATGTCCACAGTTTCGGCCACCTTCAGGTTCTCTGGCAGGCTATTCCAGAGGCTGGGAGCCTAATAATGAAAGGCTGCCTCTGCATGCCTCTTGGTCCTAGGCTTTGAGATAATTAAAAGGCCAATGCCAGAGGACATGAGCGACCTACTGGGTACATAACTTAAAAGCATGTCTAAAAACCAACAGAATAATATTAAAATTAATTCTAAAACTCATAGGCAGCCAGTGCAGAGACCTTAAACCGGTGTAATGTGTGCTCTTCATCTGGTCTTGGTCAGTACCCGTACTGCAGCATTTTGTATGTTTTGCAATTGACCAATGGATTTCTTGGGTAGACCAGACAGGAGAGCATTACAGTAGTCAAGCCTACTTGTAATAAAAGCATGGCTGAGTCTCTCTGCATCAGCCTGAGAGAGAAGCGGCCGTACCTTGGCAATGTTCCTCAGGTGGTAGAAAGCTATTTAGGTCACAGGGGAAGTCAGATCTATGGAAGACATTTGACTTAGTTGTGGAAACTACTGGAGATCATGAAAAAGGAGGGTGTAAGAGCAAGCATTGCGAGAATATTATGTGTGCCAAACAGTTGCTGTTAGATTACAATATTATTATTATTTCTGACCATTTGGAACAGTGTAAACAATACTAAATAAAAAAGTGTACCTCAGAGTCTGTTCTAATGAAATAAATATATAGTCTTTATTACAGCAGACTAAAAACATTTACTTTGCGGGTTTATTTATTGTTTAAGTTAAGTAACGAAAGCTCCCTTTATTTAATTGTATAACAAAAATGCTTGATTGCATTTCAAAGCATGAATGTCTCGTATGCTGTGTGACGGCATGAAGGAATGATTGATTGATACAGTAGCCTATAGAGTATATTGAAATTTTCGGCCTTAGTAAGTTACGGTATCAAGACTAGACAGGACTCGCTCTTAGGCCTACAGCTCAATGATGGTTATACAAGGCAACTATACAAAGCCGACTAATCAAAACGACATTACTTATTATAATGATGTGTATAATAATAATTGTAATAATAACAATAATGAGATCAAGAAAAATGAGGGTATAGGAGTGAGAGCTGCGTGCATATGTGTGACAAAAAGTGGTGTTAGATTACTATATTTTTTTTCTGCGTGATTGGAATAGTGCAACACTAAATAAATTCAAAGTAATACCAGTCGGTTGTAACGAAAAACAATTGTAAAGCCTTTATTATAGCAGAGCAAATCTTAACAGCCAAATCTGTGAAATTGCTAAATCAAACTTTTTTTCCGTTGCATGAGACTTAAGTGCTCACGGAATCAGTAGGCGATTGAACTCTCAAACAGAAGCAAGCCAAGAGTGTGCAAAGCTGTCATTAAGGCAAAGGGTGGCTACTTTGAAGAATCTCAAATATAGAGAATATATTTAGATGTTTTTAACACTTCTTTGGTTACTACATGATTCCATATGTGTTATTTCATAGTGTTGATGTCTTCACTATTATTCTACAATGTAAAAATAATGAAAAATCCTGGAATGAGTAAGTATGTCCAAACTTTTGACTGATACTGTATATGGATGATTTATAAAGCCAGGGACATTTAACAGTTAGGCTATTGATTATTGGCCTAATTAAGTTGGCCTAATTGACCTAATTAGGCTAGGGCTCTTTCCTCTTCTCTGATGCTGCTGCCTCCGCTGCATTGTTCTCAATACCACCCATTATTCTGGTTAACTTGGCTATTATGCACAACATAGGGAAGGGCGCCAATTATACGGCGCACTGAAAATTGTTTTAGAACTGTGGACAGAGACCGTATCCTTCGCGGGAGAAAGCGCATTTGTTATAAAATAATATTAGATTTATTAGTGTTAGACCATTATTTTTTACATAATATAACCATGTACAATTTCAGTATCACATGTGTTTGAGTGATGGACTGTGCCATCCCCGTGGTCGCCTCAATGGAATTGTCCACTGGACAGGCATGAATCAGACAGATGTCTTTTGCGCCATGAAATAAATATATATAATTGCAACTGCTCGACTAAAGAAATCTCGGTCAACCAACAGCATATCGACCACTTGACTAAATGGGATCAGCCCTAAGAAATTTTCTCAATAAAGTTTATTCTGCTATAATCCCTGACCCTCCACCTCTTCTTTCCCAGAGTGAGTGAGGAGAAGGAGGAGTCGGTACAGAGGTTGAAGGATGAACAGGAGAACTTTGTGTGCAAGATTCTACAGCTGGAGCAGCAGAACCAGCTCATTGTAAAGGAGAGAGAGAGTATCCTTTTCTCCATGGATGCATACAGAGTAGAGGTCGACCGATTAATCGGAATGGACGATTAATTAGGGCCGATTTCAATTTTGACCAATTGTGGCCGATTACATTGCACTCCACGAGGAGCCTGCGTGGCAGGCTTGACTACCTGTTATGCGAGTGCAGCAAGGAGCCAAGGTATGGTGCTAGCTAGCATTAAACTTATCTTATAAAAAACAATCAATCTTACCATAATCACTAGTTAACTACACATGGTTGATGATATTACTAGTTTATCTAGCTTGTCCTGCGTTGCATATAATCGATGCTGTGCCTGTTAATTTATCATTGAATCACAGCCTACTTCGCCAAACGGGTGATTTAACAAGTGCATTCGCAAAAAAAGCACTGTCGTTGCACCAATGTGTACCTAACTATAAATATCAATGCATTTCTTAAAATCAATACACAAGTATATATTTTTAAACCTGCATATTTAGTTAATATTGCCTGCTAACATGAATTTCTTCTAAATGGGGAAATTGTCTCACTTCTCTTGCGTTCTGTGCAAGCAGTCAGGGTATATGCAGCAGTTTGGGCCGTCTGGCTCGTTGCGAACTGTGTGAAGAGAATTTCTTCCTAACAAAAAACGTAATTAATTTGCCAGAATTGTACATAATTATGACATAACATTGATGGTTGTGCAATGTAACAGCAATTTTTAGACTTGGGGATGCCACCCGTTAGATAAAATACGGAACGGTTCCGTATTTCACTGAAAGAATAAACATCTTGTTTTCGAGATGATCGTTTCCGGATTCGACCATATTAATGACCTAAGGCTCGTATTTCTGTGTGTTATTATGTTATAACTAAGTCTATGATTTGATAGAGCAGTCTGACTGAGCGATGGTAGGCACCAGCAGGCTCGTGAGCATTCATTCAAACAGCACTTTCATGCGTTTTGCCAGCAGTTCTTCTGTTAATGACTTCAAGCCTATCAACTCCCGAGATTAGGCTGGTGTAACCGATGTGTAATGGCTAGCTAGTTAGAGGTGTGCGCGCTAATAGCGTTTCAAACGTCACTCGCTCTGAGACTTGGAGTAGTTATTCCCCTTGCTCTGCATGGGTAATGTTGCTTCGAGGGTGGCTGTTGTCGTTGTGTTCCTGGTTTGAGCCCAGGTAGGAGCGAGGACAGGGACGGAAGCTATACTGTTACACTGGCAATACTAAAGTGCCTATAAGAACTTCCAATAGTCAAAGGTTAATGAAATACAAATGGTATAGAGAGAAATAGTCCTATAATTCCTATAATAACTACAACCTAAAACTTCTGACCTGGGAATATTGAAGACTCGTGTTAAAAGGAACCACCAGCTTTCATATGTTCTGAGCAAGGAACTTAAACGTTAACTATTTTACATGGCACATATTGCACTTTTACTTTCTTCTCCAACACTTAGTTTTTGCAGTATTTAAACCAAATTGAACATGTTTCATTATTTATTTGAGACTGAATTGATTTGATTGATGTATTATATTAAGTTAAAATAAGTGCTCATTCGGTATTGTTGTAATTATCATTATTACAAATATATATTTTACATATAAAAATCGGCCGATTAATCGGTATCGGCTTTTTTTGGTCCTCTAATTATCGGTAGAGGCGTTGAAAAATCATAATCATCGACCTCTAATACAGAGGGCCTATCTCACTGGCATTGTCTGTGTGAAGTATCCTCAAATCCAGTCTTTGAGGGCCACAGTGCCTGCCGGTGTTCTCTTGCCTTCCCAGGTCTGTATCAGTCACTGATTTAAAAGAGCCATGTGTATTTGCCCACACTGCAGCCCTGTCTGCCACTAAATAATTAAAAGCTATTCCTATCTGTCAGCAGGGGGCAGCATTGCATACAGCTTGATATCACCACTGCAAACCTCAGTGGTATGACAGATACTCCATGAGCGTTATTACATGCCCACGTACCTCCATTCCCTCCTGCTTTTTCTACGATTTTGAGTCTTGGCCACGTCTTGACATTTTAAAATGACATTTGCCCCATGTCTGAGTTCACTGTGGTTTACATCCAGTGTTTTGAAACCGTTTCCTTCTCTGACGTTTTATCTTGTGGGACTGTGGCATTTGCTCTTCTCTCATGTCTTGGTAATCTTGTTCTTCTTGATGCACTGAATTCTGTCATACACTACAAGACCAAAGGTATGTGGATCCCTGCTCATCGAACATCTCATTCCAAAATCATGGGCATTAATATGGAGTTGGTCCCCCTTTGCTGCTATAACAGCTGCCCCGTGCTTTGTGCACGGGGGCATTGTCATGCTAAAATAGGAATGGGCCTACCCCAAAATGTTGCCACAAAGTTGGAAGCACAGAATCGTCTAGAATGTCATTGTATGCTGTAACGTTAAGATTTCCCTTCACCGGAACTGAGGGGCCTAGCCTGAGTCCAATGGCGGCGTGCTTTACACCACTCCAGCCGACGCGGCTACTCGGCCATGGAAACCCATTTCCTGAAGAACAGTTCTTGTGCTGATGTTGCTTCCAGAGGCAGTTGCAACCGAAGACAGATGATTTTTGCGCGCTTCAGCACTCTGCGATCCCATTCTGTGAGCTTGTATGATCTACCATTTCGGGGCTAAGCCGTTGTTGCTCCTAGACATTTCCACTTCACAATAACAGCACTTATAGTTGACCAGGGCATCTCTGGCAGGGCAGAAATTTGACTTGTTTAGAAAGGTGGCATCCTATGACGGTACCATGTTGAAAGTCACTGAGCTCTTCAGTAATGCCATTATACTGCCAATGTTTGTCTATGGAGATTGCATGGCTGTGTGCTCAATTTTATACACCTGTTACCAACAGGTGTGGCTGAAATGGCTGAATCCACTAATTTAAAAGGTTGTCCACATACTTTTGTTTCTTACCTTTTTATGACCAGTTACAGCACCACCAGTTGATTCTCTTGGCCTGACCTGGCAACTTTTCTATAATTCCAACAGCATCCCATAATTACCCTGTTTCCTCTACTTTTGCACCCCCCACCCTCCTTGATGTCCTCTTTAATGATTCCACTCAGGTCAAACCGACGTGGTGAGAGCCGTCAATTTAGGGGGAAAACGCTGCGAAATATGAAAAGTAATCGCCGGTTGGTAAATTGCACAATTGGCAGCAGAGCTGGGAAATTAGAAAAGCACAACTCAATTAAAGGCACTTTGACTGGGAGACCTGGCATTTACACAAAACTTCTAAACTCCATTAAAAACAAATTTGAGGGGGGAAAACCCTTTGATTAAAGCACCCCGAGGGGATAACCGGTCTTTAACGCACACAGAGTCGTAAAGAGTTCTGAGACGTAGGATTCCAGATGGATCTTTTAAAGGTTAAGGAGACACCAAAGGCAAACAGACTAGGGGAAGACTTGTAAAGTCTAATTCCATGACAGTCTTATCTACCAGTCAGGTTATCAAGGGGAGGATGTGTATATCTCTCCTATCTAAAGACCCGCAATGAGAGATGAGTGAAAGCGTTCTTGTTGAAATGTTGTTTGTCAGGACCATTTTGGAGCTCGAGTGCTGAATAAAATGTAAGATTTGAATAAGCTTGTAGTTGGTTATTTCTCCTTGGCATGATGTCTTGGAGAGGTAAAAAGGATAGATATCAATTCTGAGTTGGTGCTTCACAAATTACATACTTCTTTTTTAATCAATTACCTTACTATTCTGTCAGTGGCCGTGGTTGAAATAAGTGTCTCTACCCTCCTCCCTTAGGCAATGGTTAAAGGGCTAAACTTAGAATTTTTTTTGTCACATAATTTTTGTTAGACCTTTTAATACCATCAATTGACAGAGTAAACCTTAAGCTATAGTGATTGTTAGCAAGTCTATTTATTGGTATTTGGTTGGGTTGATTGTAAACTGGTTTATTTGTATTGGCTATAAGGCAGTTATGCTAACTACACTTTCATCAATTACCCATCACCGTGACCTAACACACACCCAGTCGATTTTGCACAGTGCAAAAATGGCGGCTTTAAAAATATTCCTCTCCTGTGCAAATTTATTCCACCTAGAGGTGGATTTCATTTGGGCGTGGCCTGACGGGGCGAGTGAATAATTTTGACAGGCCCTGTCTGAAGCCTTCGAAAGCAAAGTCTTGATTTTGTATATTTTTGGATTGAGGGGCAGAAGAAGCAGTTGCTACCGCTTTGATTGAAGAGGGTGGGCATTCGGATTGGCTCATACCCAAGACTTTTACTGTTTTTGGCATTGGAATAGAACCTTATCAATTGCTCTCTAGTCGTCTTAGATTACCAGGCCTTGAGAGGCGGGTCTGCGTCTGCCCAACAATGTTTTTAACGTAAGTGTGTTGTTTACACTCAGAACATCCACATCCTATAATCGGCATAGGTATTGTTTGTGGTTGCAATGACTGTTGGTTGGAGCATGAGGCTTGCAATACCAGATTTGTGTGGGTTGACTCTGACATGTACTAGATTCCTTTGAATAAAAGTGTTAACCCAATTATTATATTACCTATATGAATCGGTTGACATGGAAATTGAAACAAATGATTGGTCGGTTCTGTCGAGTTTTGATAGCCATGTGTCATAACATAACTTCAGTTGTCATGACTCCCTATGATTGCTATGACGTAACGTCAGTGGAAAAACAGCCTTATGCAGACAGACGGTTCAGGTGTTACTTACCGGTAGAGTGTATGAAAGAAGCTTTGGAGCATTTGTCGACAGGGCATTCACTTTCATTCCACTTCATCTGAAGTCTTTCTCTTGCTCTACTCCGTTTCATTTCCCAGGCTTGATTGAACTCCTCCGACACCAAAGTGTTTTCTCCTAGCTTATCCTTCCACAGACTGTTACTTCAATATGGCTTCACTTTGAAACTTTCATTTGCTGTTAAATCAGGGACTTTTAAAGGTGATGTGTTGAGAAACTCATCAGCCAGGGGCGATGGCCCACCCATAAAAATATATGGCCTGGAGCAGGGAGGTTTATGGGTAGTAGTTGGTTGGTAGGAGTGCGTTTGAGACTGTGTACCCGTCTTTGTGGGTGACTACAGGTGAGGATTTGGTAATGTGTTATTCTAGGTTCATTGCAAATTCTCTGTGTGGGGGTTTGCATATACAGCTCTGGAAAAAATGAAGAGACCACTACAAAATGATCAGTTTCTCTGGTTTGACTATTTATAGGTGTGTTTGGGTAAAATGAAAATGTTTGTTTTATTCTATAAATTACTAACAACATAAAATGTTGTCATTTAGAGCATTTATTTGCAGAAAATGACAACTGGTCAAAATAACAAAAAATATACAGTGTTGTCATACCTCGAATAAAACAAAGAAATACGTTCATATTAATTTTAAACAACACAATACTAATGTTTTAACTTAAGGAAGAGTTCAGAAATCAATATTTGGTCTAATAACCCTGATTTTCAATCACAGCTTTCATGCGTCTTGGCATGCTCTCCACCAGTCTTTCACATTGATGTTGGGTGACTTTATGCCACCCCTGGCACAAACATTCAAGCAACTCGGCTTTATATGATGGCTTGTGATCACCCATCTTCCTCTTGATCACATTCCAGAGGTTTTCAATGGGGTTCAGGTCTGGAGATTGGGCTGGCCGTGACAGGGTCTTGATCTGGTGGTCCTCCATTCACACCTTGATTGACCTGACTGTGTGGCATGGAGAATTGTCCTGCTGGAAAAAACAATCCTCAGGGTTGGGGAACATTGTCAGAGCAGATGGAAGCATGTTTTCTTCCAGGACAACCTTGATTCATGCGTTCTTCACAAAGACAAATCTGCCCAATTACAGCCTAGCTGAAGCACCCCCAGATCATCACCGATCCTCCACCATATTTCACAGTGGGTGCGAGACCTGGAGAGGCCTACATGCCTCTTCTTCTTATTGGTGTCCTTTAGTAGTGGTTTCTTTGCAGTAATTCGACCACGCAGGCCTGATTCACACAGTCTCCTCTGAATAGTTGATGTGGAGATGTCTGTTACTTGAACTCTGTGAAGCATTTATCTGTGCTGCAATTTCTGAGGCTGGTAACTAATGGGAAAAAAAAAAAAACTTATCCTCTGGGTCTTCCTTTTCTGTGGCGGTCCTCATGAGATCCAGTTTTGTCATAGCGCTTGATGTTTTTTGCGACTGCAATTGAAGAAACTTTAAAAGTTGTTTAAATTTTCCGGATTAACGGACCTTCATGTCTGAAAGTAATGGACTGTCTTTTCTCCTTGCTTATTTGAGCTGTTCTTGCCACAATATGGACGGTCTTTTACCAAATCGGGCTATCTTCTGTATAGCAACTGTACCTTGTCACAACACAACTGATTGGCTCAAAGCATTAAGAAGGAAAGAAATTCCACAAAATAACTATTAACAAGGCACACCTGTTCATCAAAATGCATTCCAGGAGACTAAATGGCAATAGTGTGCAAAGCTGTCAAGTCAATTAGATTTTTTAATATATACCCAATTTATACCCACTTTCCCAGATCTATGCCTTAACACGATCCTGTCTCGGAGCTCTCCTTTGACCTCATGACTTGGTTTTTGCTTTGACATGCACTGTCAACTGTGGGACCACTTAGACAGGTGTGTGCCTTTCCAAATCATGTTCAATCAATTGAATTTACCACAGGTAGGATGGAAAGGATGATCAATGGAAACAGGATGCCCCTGAGCTCAATTTTGAGTCTCATTTCAAAGGCTCTAAATGCTTATGTAAATAATGCATTTCTGTGTTTTATTTTTCATAAATATTCAAAAATGTCTAAAAACATGTTTTCACTTTGTCATTTGTCGTTGTGTTTAAATTGATTATATTTATTTAATACATTTTAGAATACGGCTGTAACGTAAAAAGAAATGTGGTAGAAGGAAGGGGTCTGAATACTTTCCGAATGCGCTATATACGGATGATTTATAAAGCCAGGCACATTAACAATTAGGCTATTGTTTATAGACCTTATTAAGTGGGGATTTCCTCTCTCCTCACTTTTCTTAGACAGTTAAGGCAAGGGCTGTTTTCTCTTCTCCTAACTCGCTGCTGCCTCCGTCGCATTGTTCTTAACACCAATATGTTGGTTAACTTTGCTATTATGCACATACCAACATGGTCTAGGGAAAGGCGCCAATTCAACAGTGCCCTAATGTTTCAGAACTGCGGACAGTGACCACTATCCAACGCAGGAGAAAGTACATTTTATGTAAAAAAAAAATATATATATATATATATATATATACAGTGGGGCAAAAAAGTATTTAGTCAGCCACCAATTGTGCAAGTTCTCCCACTTAAAAAGATGAGAGAGGCCTGTAATTTTCATCATAGGTACACTTCAACTATGACAGACAAAATGAGAAAGAAAATCCAGAAAATCACATTGTAGGATTTTTAATGAATTTATTTGCAAATTATGGTGGAAAATAAGTATTTGGTTACCTACAAACAAGCAAGATTTCTGGCTCTCACAGACCTGTAACTTCTTCTTTAAGAGGCTCCTCTGTCCTCCACTCGTTACCTGTATTAATGGCACCTGTTTGAACTTGTTATCAGTATAAAAGACACCTGTCCACAACCTCAAACAGTCACACTCCCAACTCCACTATGGCCAAGACCAAAGAGCTGTCAAAGGACACCGGAAACAAAATTGTAGACCTACACCAGGCTGGGAAGACTGAATCTGCAATAGGTAAGCAGCTTGGTTTGAAGAAATCAACTGTGGGAGCAATTATTAGGAAATGGAAGACATACAAGACCACTGATAATCTCCCTCGATCTGGGGCTCCACGCAAGATCTCACCCCGTGGGTTCAAAATGATCACAAGAACTGTGAGCAAAAATCCCAGAACCACACGGGGGGACCTAGTGAATGACCTGCAGAGAGCTGGGACCAAAGTAGCAAAGCCTACCATCAGTAACACACTACGCCGCCAGGGACTCAAATCCTGCAGTGCCAGACGTGTCCCCCTGCTTAAGCCAGTACATGTCCAGGCCCGTCTGAAGTTTGCTAGAGAGCATTTGGATGATCCAGAAGAAGATTGGGAGAATGTCATATGGTCAGATGAAACCAAAATATAACTTTTTGGTAAAAACTCAACTCGTCGTGTTTGGAGGACAAAGAATGCTGAGTTTCATCCAAAGAACACCATACCTACTGTGAAGCATGGGGGTGGAAACATCATGCTTTGGGGCTGTTTTTCTGCAAAGGGACCAGGACGACTGATCCGTGTAAAGGAAAGAATGAATGGGGCCATGTATCGTGAGATTTTGAGTGAAAACCTCCTTCCATCAGCAAGGGCATTGAAGATGAAACATGGCTGGGTCTTTCAGCATGACAATGATCCCAAACACACCGCCCAGGCAACGGAGTGGCTTCGTAAGAAGCATTTCAAGGTCCTGGAGTGGCCTAGCCAGTCTCCAGATCTCAACCCCATAGAAAATCTTTGGAGGGAGTTGAAAGTCCGTGTTGCCCAGCAACAGCCCCAAAACATCACTGCTCTAGAGGAGATCTGCATGGAGAAATGGGCCAAAATACCAGCAACAGTGTGTGAAAACCTCGTGAAGACTTACAGAAAACATTTTACCCCTGTCATTGCCAACAAAGGGTATATAACAAAGTATTGAGAAACTTTTGTTATTGACCAAATACTTATTTTCCACCATAATTTGCAAATAAATTCATAAAAAATCCTACAATGTGATTTTCTGGATTTTCTTTTCTCATTTTGTCTGTCATAGTTGAAGTGTACCTATGAAAATTACAGGCCTCTCATCTTTTTAAGTAGGAGAACTTGCACAATTGGTGGCTGACTAAATACTTTTTTGCCCCACTGTAAATAAAAAAGTGTTTGTGTTGCACCATTGTTCAAACATAATATAACCATATACCATTTCTGTAGCAAATGTCTTAGACTGATGAACTGTGCCACCCCCATAGCCTCCACAATGGATCAGTCCACTCAGACAGGCACGAATCCGACAGGTGTCGTGTACACCATGACCAACAGCCTATCGACCAAACAATGGACCAGTCGACTAGATGGGGTCTGCCCTAGTACACAGTATGAGATCCCATGCTTTCTTACCCCCATTGCCACTCTTGCATGAGTATGTATCCATATATGTGTACCTACCTTACTCACTCAGCCCGGGTGTGCGTGCGAGCGGTGCCACCACCGCCATTAGCGGGACCCTCATGCCCAGCAGTGGTTCTGCACCAGATGAGCTGTGTCCTGCCTTCTGCAGCGTGGCGCCAGTCAGGTGCCAGCTCTCTGTCTGGCATCACGGCCCAGCTCTGCTCAGCCTGGGCCGACCCAGATGGAGAAGTCTATAAAGCCCCTCAACTTTTTATCATGCTCTCTTTTCAGTTTGTCCTTTTCAACTTTTTGAGATAACGCACTGTTCTGTTTACTTTCCTGGCCTAATGAAGGCATGGTGGTTGGAGATGTCATTTTGGGGTTATATTTGATGTCTTCAAAATGTCAATTGAAATTTTTCCCAAAAAAGGGAATAAAGACAAGAATATTACCCTTAACCCCCGCCCCCTGTTGCCCAGGCCTACAGCAGCAGTACCGGGAGTGCCAGGAGCTGCTGGGGCTCTACCAGCAGTACCTCTCTCAACAGCAGGAGAAACTCAACCAGTCTATCGCCCAGCTCAGCCACTCCCGCAGCTCCAACTCCCACAGAAAGGTACTCACTCTGTGTGTGTCTGTACGAGTGTGCGTAGTAAGTGTGTGTGATACAGACGTGTGTCTGAGAGAGATGGCGAGTGGTGCGTGTCTGTTTGTATAATCTTCCCCGGTGAGCTATCTCCAAGCTTCCGCCACTGTTCACCATCAATCACAATGCTGCCAACTGGGAGAGAGAGACTCACACACACATTTTATTTTTAAAGGACCCTTACTTGGACCTAGACAGCATATCAGATATCACAATAGTATAAAAAAAAAAAAATATCACTATACATTATGACCACATACAGTAAGTAGCAGAACCGGTTGCTTTTCTCAAGGTAACCATTTAGAGACATCTTCCTGGGTCCCCCTGCTCTGAGGATAGATCACTTTGTCGTCCTCCGTGTCCTACAGTGGGGCTGAGTAATGTGTTTGCATGCTCTGTGACCTCACACTGAATTAGTCACTCTCTTGTCTTGCTGAAGGTGGGCTTTACCTTACTTTGTGTTTATCTCTCTCGCTTCATTGACCTTCGTTTCCCTGTGCTCAGCACTTTCATGAGAATCTCAGTCTTTCCCAAACCCAAATCTTAGTTCTGCATTCTATTGGTGTCGGGTCCATCTTGGCTTAACCACTGCTTTCTCACAGAAAAGTTAAAAAGGGTTAAGGGAAGGAGTGACTATCAGAGTGAGGTAACTAACTGCAAAATTGACCTCTTGCCCTTACCACTTATACACTTGTGGAGATAGGAGACAAACACATGACACATTTCAGATTTTATTGATGCTCACATAGAGCTTACTATAGGCTGAAATTTAGTACAGGTGCATAACATTAAATAGTAACATTGAATAATATATTTACAATAGATGATAAAGAAGGGTATATTTGACTAGGTGGCTCTCTTGTCTCCACAGGCCCCCAGCAGTGAGGTAGGCTCCACCAAGCCTAGCAGGGCAGAGATAGCCACAGCCTGGGATGGCTCCTACCTGGGCCTGCCCACTCCTGGAGGAACAGGGACAAACGGAGGAGGAAGAGAGAGAAGTGGCAGGGGAAGAGTCCCATACCTCAGTCCCGCCTCTCTCTCAGACGACCTCCACTCAGCCACCTCCCCTCCCTACTCCTCCTCTAGCAACCAATCCCAGGGACCAATCAAATGCCAGGGTTGCCGGGGAGTAGGAGCCCGTAGCAGACGGGAACATCTGGTCAATGGGCGGTCTCCCCATAGGGGGGCCACAGAAGATCATCGACTGGGCAACACCAGCCCACGGCTCCACAACAATTCTGGTGAACCACCCGAAGACAGCAGACGTCTACCTGGACCCCGGAGGTTACTACTCGAAGGGGACCCAGCATGGCAGGAAGCAGGGTCAGAGAGGGACCTAACCGCTCCCCTCCTGGGCCGGGAGGACTGGGAGGAGAGGAGGCACCAGCTGCTCCTGCAGAAGCTGCAGCTGGAGGTGGAGAGGGAGCGACTGCAGGCGCGGCTGGCGCAGCAGGAGGAGAGGCTGATCAGACAGAACCAGCAGCTCCTCCACACACGCCTCGATTACAGCAGGTATTGAGTTTAATTATATTTTAGAAAAATGATACATCTAACAATATATGCACAATAATTGGGGCATGTACTTCATTTTGTCTCTCTTGCAGGTTCCAGCAAGCCACTGCAGCTGAACTCGGCCACTCCATGTCCAGAAACGGAACTGATCCTTTACCCAATGAACATGTGTTACTCAGGTAAAATCATGTCACTCACTCACTCACTCACTCACTCACTCACTCACTCACTCACTCACTCACTCACTCACTCACTCACTCACTCACTGTATCTAGTAATCTAGCCTTTAGCTTACCAAGCAGTTGAATGTGAGCTTGACTGTGTTTGTCTGCAGTGGAATGAGAGGGTGTGACGATGCAGAGAACTTGGGTGAGACAGCAGAACAAGAAGCTCCTCCACTCAAAGACCATACTGCACACATCCCCCTGCAAAACTCCATACATTTACCTGGTAGGTTGTGTGTGTGTCGGGTCGCCAGTCCTCCATCCCTGGCTTATCGTCTCCGTCATTAGGGTTTTGAAGTCCATTTGTTGTTGTCCTCCATCTGCAGAGCCTTGTCATAACAATTCCAGGAGGGATATGGCCACCTCTCTTGTGGTGTCCCATAGCAGACTCGAAGCCACCCCAGCACCAGTGATGCCTCCCGCGCTACGTAGGACTCCCGATGCAAGGTAAGCCACATTGGATCCCGGTGTCCCAATCAAAACACTGTTACATCCCATATACCACTGCTGTTTCCACTGTACTGCACCGCAACACCACATCATTATCAGCACTCTCAAGGTCAAAATAAAGTGTGTTGTCCAAAAAGTAATTTATGATGACATTATTATTATTATTGTCAAATTTTGTGTACGTAAGTTGCAGGTGCTGGGTACAAAAAGTAAACACAAAATAGAGAATAGGTCCCTGATGGAATAGAGAATAGTTCTCTGATAAAATAGAGAATAGATCCCTGTCCACCGATGAATTCTCCTGGTGTTCTGTTGTGTAAGGTCAGCTTGACCTTTGACCTTGGGTCAAAACGCTGCACAGTAAAACAGCAGGAGCGTTCATCAGTGTGCGGGTTGCTATACGTTATATCATATGTGTACATTATTACAATCTATTATTAACACACACTATGAGCACTAAATAAACAGAGCATCTTTAAAAGTAGTTCTATATTTTCAACAGCATTTCATAGTGCATTTTTTACCCACTTACCCACTCTGGAAACATTTAGATTAGAAATACACAAACCAGACTATTTTTATGAACAGAGCACGGGGGAAATGCAATATATCGGTGCACGGGTAAGGAAACAAAATACAGGTTAGAAAAAGGAAAGGAAGGAAGGAAGGCAGGCCTGAGGCAGGCCTGGCCGGCATTGGTCCTTAGTGTTTGATGGGCTAAATTAAGCTTTCTCCCAGGCTAGCGGCGAGGCTGACAGGAGCCAAGCTGCGTTCCATTAGTCGGTCTAGCTGGGACCCAGCAGCAGGTAATTGAACAGACTTCTGTGGGGATGCACTGTCTCTCTTTCTCTAGCTCTCTCGCAATAATGAGAGGGGAGAGAGAAGAAGGAGAGACAGAGAGCGCAGAGAGGAATGAATCACTAGCGTGAGACACATTATAAAAAGGGAATGAAATTCAATTATTACCCCCCCTCCCCACACTTTTTGTTGAAAGGTAATTAATGTGACAATATGTGTCTGAGTGTGCACTTCTAGTTAGCAGAGAATGCTGTGGACAAATGTTTATTAGCATGTCATTTTTATGTTTCTTACTTTTTCCCTTTTTTACTTCTGGCAAGTGTATTTTTGTCTTTGCATATGAGATGTTCTTCAAGTGTGAACTCCAAATTTCCTTCTACTGGTCCATAGCCTAGCCAACATGAAACAGAAAGACAGCTTGTCTCTGACTCAGCCAGAAGGACAGCTCTTCACAATGTTCTGAATCATAAACAATGCAGTATGGTTCAAGTAACCACCACCACCATGCCAATCGAACAGTGTAAACTCAAGCAGATGGCCATTAAAACCACACAGGGAAATAATGGATACAGATCATAATGACAGTGAACTTTGAAGGCATTTCAATTGGGTCCTTCTGAGAGGTTTGCTCTTAACAATGACCTCGTTTATCATTGTTAAACTGCTGTATTCACCATTCAATAGTTTAATTATTATGCGCTTGATCCATTGTTAAACTGTAAACTTTAAACAAAACAAAAAGTTTTGCTGAGGTCAGTGCAAGACATCCAAGATTGTCTTGCACATTTCACACTCTGTATGTTCAAAAACCAACAGATGTCTGTCTTGGATAATTGATCGAAGCCAACTAAATGGGAGCAACAGACAGTTCTGGTCTCCTAAACCCCTCCAACCAGCATAGTAGCCAAGAGTTGATTTGTAATCTTCCAACAAACTGACTGTAATCAGTCAGATTAGACTAGCGCATCTCCTCTGCCTGCTCTGCTCTTAACTGCCCTTTCATCCAGACAACAACCAACCCCAGCGATGCAGAGCTGCTTAGGCTAACAAGCACCGGAGAATGCTAGCTTATGTATGGACAGATAAATATTTTGTAGTCCGCAGTCTGGCAGCAGCTTCCTGCATTATTCAGATAAAAATCTGATTTTGTGTGTGTGGAGGGAATCAATGAAGCGAGTCATTTTAAGGGTTTTTGTTTTGCAGGGAGGGGATGTTGGCGAGGGTCGTCCTGACACTGTAGACTTTTGCAGATGTTATGAGACTGATGGGTAAGCCCTACGATGCCCATGTGTCCCCCCAACAAACCCAAACAATCATTAAGTCTTAACTAATAGAATGTTAAAGGTGCAAATCGCTAAATGGGACTGGGGGTTAATCCCCGGCCTCCTGTGTTAGTTAGTAAAGAGTTCCATTGCACCCTACTGCTCCTCCTGCATTGAATGGCAGGGTATGTACCTGCCTGCCATCATAGGATTTTTAGATTACTGTTTGGACTGAAAATGAAAAGGGGAGCTGGGCAAGATGGCCATCTATAATGAGAGAAGAGCGAAACAACTGGGAGGGAAGGAGAAGTGGATAGACAAATTGCAGTTCTGCGAGAGCCAAGTTAAAACTTTTATAGTAACCCAAGAAAGTATAGATATGTCTGGTGAATTTAGCCGCCAGTCTGATGTGGAGGGTAGCAACATTTTTGAATAGTCATTGTCTAATGCAATTATTATTTTTGTCATTGTGACTGTGTAAATACACAGAGAGTAGTGAAGCAGAATTGTAAAGGGCTCCCTTGAGTTATATTAATACCCGTAGGCCGTTCGCTATTGAACCTTGCGTAAAACAACGAAGGCCTTTGGTACACATGGCCCCTCCAAACCATTAGAATTCTCACCATTCGGCCAATTCCCTTGCCGAAACTGTACCCACCCCCCCAACCCCTTCCTCTTGTTATAGATTGTGACCACCGGTAAGTGATGCATTATTCATTACAGCGATGTCATCCGTTGATGGATTGCTGTTTGAGAGCCCTGTCCATTAAATAAATCTACAAATATAAATGCTAATTCTCACATTTCAAGAGGGAGCCCAGACAAAGTTTCTCTCTCTCCCACTCGTTCTCTATCTCTCACACACACACACACACACACACACACACACACACACACTGTCATTCCTCTCCCCACTAACTGCTATTGACAGGCAGAAGGAGACCAAATGAAGAAGACAGATTTACTTACTTTAGCTTCAATCATGTTTATTTCCCAGCGGGTATTATCCCCTATAGGTGTCCCCTCTGTTTTCTCTCTCCACACTCACAGATTCATTCAATGTACTGTACATAGATTTTCTAAATCATTTGATGGAAAACTACAGTGATCATTCTTTCTAAACCAATTAAAGCCATGAAGTTAAAATACAGAAAATAGAACTAGAAATATTATGTAAACAAATACAAAAAGACTCTGACCGCACATGCCAACTGTCGGCCAGATGCAAATCGATGCTGCTTAAAACGAGCAGAGAATTATGTTAGCGTGCTTTAAGAATTCATGTTTTCTATCTGGTATGCACTCGTCCAACTGTGTACACACTGAATAATTTATCAAGCAGCCATACTGAAGGATGGAATCTTTATTAGCTTAATCTTTCGCTTTGGTTTATTTATTTCTGCCCTCATTCTTATTCTGGTAGAGAATGCCCCCGTGCGCCCTCGCTCGACTCTCTTTCTGTTGCACCTGTAACATCTCATGCCCTTTTGCTTGTCGACCCCAGGGCTTTAGACTTTTATCGCTGGTTGTGTTAGGCATCAATGGACACTACAGAACAGAAACATTTTATTTACAGTTCATCCGTATAGGGATATCCTTTCATATCTTCTGTATGCTAACAAATACGAGGTGCACTACACATTTGCACTACAAGCTTTGTGCCACAGACATGCTTTGGCCTCATGCCTTGTCTAATTCTTGTTAAGCAATAGGATAACATGAATGCTGGAGAGTTTTAATTTTAAGAAAGGACAATATTACAAAGGCAATATTGCAATTATGTTAGCAAGAAGACTTACCATAGTTATCAAATGCGTTTTCATTCATTGATTCCTCTCTTCATCTGTGTTTTTGCTCTAGGTTGGACTCCTCCTTGATTGAGTTGTTGGAGGTCTTCAGTCCCATCTCTGTGCCCAAGCGAGGCAACCCTCCCCGACGCCCGCCCCCCCTCAGAGCCCCAAAACCAGCCCACCAAGCTTTGCTCTCCCGTCCTGGCCCCTACCGGACCCCCCAGCAGGACCTGGAGGAGAGCCAGATACTGGAAGAAATCTTCTTCATTTGCTGAGGGGGTGGGGGATCCGGGGGTAGGTACCCTGAGAAAAATCTGTAAATTGAAATCAATCTTAATAATTAAAATCAAGATCAGTGCCTTCTGTTTGTCTTACAGTATGAAGTTCCAAAACAATCATGATTTTGTTAATTATACTATTTTGTGTTTGTAATGCAATACTTCTTTTTATATTTAATATAAATAAACTGTAATTGAATATCTTTGTGTAGTGGTCCCCACATGTAGTGACATGGTCACCCACAAAGTAGCTAAATGCGCCATATTTCTACTCATATATGGATCTTTTAACTTCAACATAAATGGTCAATTGTTTGTAAAACTTCTGTGTGCTCCACTGACCACCTTGGTCACATTATCTCAGAGATGGACACATTAGGAAACTGAAGTATTATTAGATCTGGGTCATATTAATTAGGGCAAACCGTAGCAAAACATGTATTTATTTTTTAAAGTCCCTGTTTAAGGCCCTTTTAGAATATGCAGTAAGTTTGAGTCAAGACACAGGTGTATTCTAGACTGTGCTTTATTATTGAGCTAAGCTGAGACGCATCATTCATTAAAATTACAAAAGAGTCCAGGGACCAGAGAAGAGATGAGGGCGGGAGCCTAAAGCGCATTAATCAATGAGAAGCCTACCTCATCAGCCATGGCAAAGCTCAACACGTAACATTCAATTCCCCATCCCCTTCATGTGCTGAAATTGTCTTCAGAATACGTTTGAATCCATTGAAGAAGTAAATGTTATTCTCCTAAGAACACTAGCTTGTAGGAATAAACCCTTGATAACAGCATTGAAGGTAGACTAAATGATCAGAAATTTAGTAACAATATTTGATGAAATAGTGCAGTTTTTGATGGGTGTTTTACCCTGGATAGAACTGAACACTTGTACAACACCAGAGCTCTATAAGACATTAAAAAGAAAGATAACATGATTAATACAGAACTCCTAACACCTCAAAATAAGGTACACATTGTATGTGGGATTTATAATTATTTTAATTGTATTATCCCATATTGTATTATCCCATATTTTGAAGTGTTACAAGAGCTTAGACAGTCAACAACAGAGCAGTGTTGAAACGGAATGATAAAACATCAAAGGTCCATTCAAATTGTTGAACACATTCACAGCTAACAAGGTTTTGATGTTTTTCTGGAAAGGTTTAGTTGTATTTATTTACATTTTGAAACAGTAAATTGTCATGTTATTGTCATTGCAGCCTATAGGCTGCCACATTTAGCTGAATTCTCAATTTGTATGTGAACATTTACAAATATACCGCAATTTGAATGGACTTATAAGCAATAATCATCTAGGAAGATTGAACAGTTGACATACATTTAAATACATGTGGGTAATGTCTGGTATGATAAAGTAGAACAGTAGAGCTCTGATATTGAATAAAACAGCATCACAAATGGTAAAAGAACAGCGGAAAAAACTCTGATTACTTAACAAAACAATTGTCAAATATGAGCATAATCTCTATTTCTCAGTTAACTGTTGGAGTCGTGATCCTGTAGACAATAACAGTAGTCAACAATGTACCACAATGTAGGCCTATACGTGAATATAAAAAACTATTTGGTCACATACCAACTCATAAAAAAATAATGCCATGAAATCATGCATATCGTATTGTTTGTAAACAGAAGTAATAAATACGTAAATAAATCAATTAAAGACACCCCAAAATACTTGTATAAAAAGGCCAATGCATGTCTATGCTCTAACTGAGTTCAATGCTCTCCCTGACTTTTCTGGTTAAATGCCTAGGTCAGGTCCCACAGTTGTACCATATCCCTATGGACTCTTTTTAAAAACCTGGTTTAATTTCTTGTATGTTTTCTTTCGTTCATCTTTTCTAAGTATTTAAAGTTGAATTTTTATTCAGTCCTTGTAGATAGAAGTAAAATTCCTATAAAATATGCAAACCTATGTACAGAGGAAAACAGAGCAACAAAAGCATTTACAGTATATTCATCGGTTTATGTATATATTTATAGATATTTATATTCAAACTTCTGTTTGTTTCTCATTTGTTTTTTAACCACTGTTCTCTCGATGTATATGTAAACAGTTGCAGCTGAAAGTTAGAGCTTGTGAAAGAGGTGCTCAATTCCAGTCATTCCTCTGTCTTCATTTGCTCGATTAGAAAACATTGGGATAGGTCTAAGAAACTCACTAATAGATCTATAGCCTATTTGAAAGGCTAAGGGAGTTTCCATGATATTGCTGACACCTATCCAGTACTCTCAGGTCTTGGAGTTCAGGTTGAAACTAAGCAGAGAGAGGGGAGCAAGCAGGGAAATAAGACAAAACAGAACAAAATGGTGAGTAAGGGTTGAATTTCAAGGGGAAAGTGTACATGAAAGGAGGGAGAGAGAGTGAGCTGAGTAAAAGCTGGTATGGAGAGAAGTGAAGGCCTCTTTTCTAAAGGAGAGGGGAGACACATTGAAGTGACTTAGGATTCAAATCCTAACTTAGATGCTCATAAAACTTTGAATTTCAAGTAAATCATAAATTGATCGATGCCAATGGGAATATCTCAAGAGCTCAAGATAGGGTTGACCCTTGATAAATAATGGGGAGAGGTGTTTTAGAAACACTTGACTTGACAAACCCAACGAAATATGGATGTGTCAAGGAGAGTTTTAGGCCTGTTTGCATCGGGGGGGACAGGGTGAGATGGACCTTGTTGCAGGGATGTAGTAGAGGCTAGTTGCAGGTAAAAACAGTTTTGATATGATGTTTAGCAGTTATGCACCTAGTGCGCTAAATTAACACTGTTAGCATTGGCATTGGGATCTGCCTGGCAGTCTCGACCGGCGTTCAGTGTTTACCCACCTTTTATTTACCACTACATCCTTGTCTGTTAGGAAAGGTTAGACGCGGGCACTGGAATGGTGTGGCGAGAGCTCCATACAACAATGGCTGAATTGGCGCTGGCCGTTTACATTAAAAAATACTTCCTGGTTTCTTTGTGTACAGTAGAAAAACCCCTTTTCTAGGTCTGCAATTTGTTTTAACATCATGAAACTTCACAAATAAGTTATACAATTCGCAATGTCAGGCATTTAACCTCTTATCATCAATTTAATTTTGATCAAACCTAATGGAACCCAGCCTCAAGGTTTCTTATACTTGCACAGCATTTCCAAGCACTCCCTTTAGTTAGTACCTGTTCTAGCGGAGAGTACATAATGCCCACTTTGATAGAAAGTGTAATGACAAATAATGCTAGTCCAAGTAGTTCATGGTACTTTATGGATGTTTGAGAGGACATTGATGGTCTTAACATCTGAACGATTTGTTAGCTTTGACATGCTTTACTGCTAAAGCTCTCTATGGAGATGTGAAATGACATGACTGATGCGACTGCAGTATTGACATCATCGTAGTGCGTTGGCTGCTTGCAGTAGTGTTATGAGTAGGGTTGCAAAATTCCTGGAACATTCAATCAATTCCCTGGTTTTCCAGAAATCCTGTTTGGAGGATTCTGGATGTCCTGCTTATTCCCTCCTTATTCCAGGAAAACTAGGAAATGTATTGAAAGTTCCAAGAATTTTGCAACCCTAGTTTTGAGAGCACAGTGCTTGATGGCAGATTCTGCAGGTGACAAGGCACACCTATGGTGACAGCCCATACACTATATGCACTTACTTACTGAATGCAATTAAGAGAGCGAAAAGGTCATGGTATCAATTTATTTTGGTCAAAGTTTCAAAGAGCACACTTAGTTTGTACATGTTCAAGTTTGTGTCGTGTACTGTGAAGTTAAAAAGATAGGTTTGGAATCGAGTCGAAGATGTTTGTCCTTTACGTCTAATATTAATTTAGCCTGATTTCTCTTTGAGCCTGCTACTGAGAAGTGGCTTTTTTGCATTTTCAAATAGTATGTACACCTAAATATGTGAATATTCACACCAGTGGAGGCTGCTGAGGGGAGGACAGCTCATAATAATGGCTGGAACGGAGGAATGAAATGGCATCAAACACATGGAAACCATGTGTTTGATGTATTTGATACCATTCCACTGATTCCGCTCCAGCCATTACCATGAGCCCATCCTCCCCAATTAAGGTGCCACCATCCTCCTGTGCTTCACACATATATTTAGGAATACGTGTGTATCAGCATGTATAGTTTTTCAGAGAGAGGAATGACTGCAGTTTTGGGAGCTGCCAGATTTGCGCCTCATCCTAAGCACAGCAGTGTTTCAAACTCCAGCTAAAATCTACAAAAAAATGACAACATAGTCAATAGCCGTTCTATATACAGACACACATACATAAAATATGTGCATATAAATACATATCTTATTTTGATTAATATCTTTATCCATATATACTGTATATATGTGTATATATATATATATATATATGAATACATTAGCTTTGTGTGTTATACATATACAGTACCAGTCAAAAGTTTGGACACACCCGTAGTAACCAAAAAAGTGTTTCACAAATCAAAATACAGTGGGGCAAAAAAGTATTTAGTCAGCCACCAATTGTACAAGTTCTCCCACTTAAAAAGATGAGAGAGGCCTGTAATTTTCATCATAGGTACACTTCAACTATGACAGACAAAATGAGAAGAAAAAATCCATAAAATCACATTGTAGGATTGTTTATGAATTTATTTGCAAATTATGGTGGAAAATAAGTATTTGGTCACCTACAAACAAGCAAGATTTCTGGCACTCACAGACCTGTAACTTCTTCTTTGAGGCTCCTCTGTCCTCCACTCGTTACCTGTATTAATGGCACCTGTTTGAACTTGTTATAAGTATAAAAGACACCTGTCCACAACCTCAAACAGTCACACTCCAAACTCCACTATGGCCAAGACCAAAGAGCTGTCAAAGGACACCAGAAACAAAATTGTAGACCTGCACCAGGCTGGGGAGACTGAATCTGCAATAGGTAAGCAGCTTGGTTTGAAGAAATCAACTGTGGGAGCAATTATTAGGAAATGGAAGACATACAAGACCACTGATAATCTCCCTCGATCTGGGGCTCCACGCAAGATCTCACCCTGTGGGATCAAAAGGATCACAAGCTGGGACCAAAGTAAAAAAGCCTACCATCAGTAACACACTACGCCGCCAGGGACTCAAATCCTGCAGTGCCAGACGTGTCCCCCTGCTTAAGCCAGTACATGTCCAGGCCCATCTGAAGTTTGCTAGAGAGCATTTGGATGATCCAGAAGAAGATTGGGAGAATGTCATATGGTCAGATGAAACCAAAATATAACTTTTTGGTAAAAACTCAACTCGTCGTGTTTGGTGGACAAAGAATGCGTTTGAGTGAGTTTCATCCAAAGAACACCATACCTACTGTGAAGCATGGGGGTGGAAACATCATGCTTTGGGGCTGTTTTTCTGCAAAGGGACCAGGACGACTGATCCGTGTAAAGGAAAGAATGAATGGGGCCATGTATCGTGAGATTTTGAGTGAAAACCACCTTCCATCAGCAAGGGAATTGAAGATGAAACGTGGCTGAGTTTTTCAGATTGACAATGATCCCAAACACACCGCCCGGGCAACGAAGGAGTGGCTTCGTAAGAAGCATTTCAAGGTCCTGGAGTGGCCTAGCCAGTCTCCAGATCTCAACCCCATAGAAAATCTTTGGAGGGAGTTGAAAGTCTGTGTTGCCCAGCAACAGCCCCAAAACATCACTGCTCTAGAGGAGATCTGCATGGAGGAATGGGCCAAAATACCAGTAACAGTGTGTGAAAACCTTGTGAAGACTTAAAGAAAACGTTTGACCTCTGTCATTGCTAACAAAGGGTATATAACAAAGTATTGAGAAACTTTTGTTATTGACCAAATACTTATTTTCCACCATAATTTGCAAATACATTCATTAAAAATCCTACAATGTGATTTTCTGTTTTTTTTTTTCTCATTTTGTCTGTCATAGTTGAAGTGTACCTATGATGAAGATTACAGGCCTCACATCTTTTTAAGTGGGAGAACTTGCACAATTGTTGGCTGACTAAATACTTTTTTGCCCCACTGTATATTTTATATTTTATATTCTTCAAAGTAGCCACCCTTTTCCTCGATGACAGCTTTGCACACTCTTGGCATTCTCTCAACGAGCTCCATGAGGAATGCTTTTCCAACTGTCTTGAATGAGTTCCCACATGCTGAGAACTTGTCTGCTTTTCTTTCACTGTTCACTCAATTGGGTTGCTGGTCAGTGATTGTGGAGGCCAGATCATCTGATGCAGCACTCCATTCTCCTTCTTGGTCAAATAGCCCTTTCACAACCTGGAGGTGTGTTTTCAGTCATTGTCCTGTTAAAAAACAAATGATAGTCCCACTAAGCGAAAACCAGATGGGATGGTATATCGCTGCAGACTGCTGTAGCCATGCTGGTTAAGTGTGCCTTGAATTCTAAATAAATTACTGACAGTGTCACCAGCAAAGCACCCCCAAACCATCACACCTCCTCCATGCTTCACTGTGGGAACCACACATGCGGCGATCATCCGTTCAACTACTCTGTGTCTCACAAAGACATGGCGGTTGGAACCAAAAGTCAGACCAACGGACAGATTTCCACCCGTCTAATGTCCATTGCTCGTGTTTCTTGGCCCAAGCAAGTCTCTTCTTTTTATTGGTGTCCTTTGGTAGTGGTTTCTTTGCAGCAATTTGACTATGAAGGCCTGATTCACACACACTCCTCTGAACAGCTGATGTTGAGATATGTCTGTTACTTGAACTCTGTGAAGCATTTATTTGGGCTGCAATCTGAGGTGCAATTAACTCTAATGAACTTATCCTTACTTTCCTGGGGCTGTCCTCGTGAGAGACAGTTTCATTATAGTGCAAGATGGTTTTTGCGTCTGCACTTGAAGAAACTTTGAAAGTCCTTGACATTTCCTGAATTGACTGACCTTCATGTCTTAAAGTAATGATGGACGTTCGTTTCTCTTTGCTTATTTGAGCTGTTCTTGCCATAATATGGACTTGGGCTATCTTCTGTATACCACCCCTACCTTGTCACAACACAACTGATTGGCTCAACGCATTAAGAAGGAATGAAATTCCACAAATTGACTTAACAAGGCACACCAGTCAATTGAAATATATTCCAGGTGACTACCTCATGAAACTGGTTGAGAGAATGCCAAGGGTATGCAAAGCTGTCATCACTTTGAAGAATCTCAAATATAACATATTAGTTTACTACTTGATTCCAAATGTGTTATTTCATAGTTTTGATGTCATCACTATTATTCTACAATGTAGAAAATAGTAAGAATAAAGAAAAACCCTACAGTGAGTAGGTGTGTCCAAACTTTTGACTGGTACTGTATATGTACTGCAAATATAAACAAGTTCATATATTTCAAAACATTATTATGTTGTTTTAACTATGAGGTTAGGATTTCATGTTAGAAAAGGTAAGGCTGCAATATGGAACAAACCTTCCCATGCACTCTCCATTTCATCCCCCAAGAGAAAATGAGAAGGGGGGAAAAAATTAACATTTTGAAAAGTTAATTGTAAACTAGTGAAGTGAGCGACCCCATCGGCATCGGAAATAGTTTTGGCTGTATTCAAAAAGCATATCAGCAATATATATGTATGTATACATGTATTGTGTGTGTGTGTATGTATATATATATATACACACACACACACACACACACTGTACACCTTTTAAATGCAACTCTTTAATCGGTTAACAGCGATTTAAGAGATACAGTGGTCTGAGTATATTAATAGAGCTACAAGTCCTCAGCAATAAAAATGTTTGGTCTTTTGGTCCCTAAAACAACTAAGGAATGACAGGTAAGACTCCCTGGAGACCGTTGCTCTGGCTCTCCTTGCCAACGGTGTCCCCTGGAAACAGACAGGCACTCCAAGCTAAAGATGAAATATCGCTTTCCCTACAAAGTTCTCTTTCTTCCGAGAAACATATTTTTTAGTTTGTTTCTAGTCCTGTAAAATTGTTCTTTAAAAAGTTGTTTCCCCATACCCAAACACATTTACATAGAGATATCCTATGGCATTCCCCCATAAAGTATTTTCAAAGTTTGTTTAATTCTTGGAACTCTTATTATCCATGTTTCCTCCATCTCTGTTCCGTGTGTTTTTTTATTTATAATTCCTCACTTGTGGTCCTGTAAGGTAGCTGTCGTTCAGGTGTGGTTAGGTAGAGAGAGAGAGGAGGGGAGGCGATAAAGACAGTCGGAGCCCTGGAGCTACCCAGGCTTGCAGGAGTTTTCTCTGAGGTCCAAAAGGTACATCCAACAGAATTTTCTGTTACTTGGTCATCTATTTGTTCATGTTCAGCCCAGTATCTGATCCAGTTTCATACCAGCCTCAAAGAATACCTGTGTCCCGGTGATCCGTCAGTTCAATGGCGTTGTTCATGTAATCAACATATGTTCCAGCTCAACAAAAACCTGGAAAATTGAGAATACTGTCCTTTACTCATTGCTAACAGTAAAATCAGATCTATGCATAGTCACTTTAATAACTCTACCCAAATATTACCTCAACTAACCGGTGCCCCCGCACATTGACTCTTTACCGGTACCCCCCTGTATACAGTCTCGCTATTGCTATTTTACTGCTGCCCTTTAATTACTTTTTACTTTTATTTCTTATTCTTATCTGTATTTTTAAACTGCATTGTTGGTTAGGGGCTCGTAGGTAAGCATTTCACTGTAAGTATGCGACTAATACGATTTGATTTGAGATTGCTCTATATGCCCCAGCAAAACATATTTTCACAGTAAAATCAAATATATTCTAATTTGTTTGAACTGTATATATGTAATTAAATAAATTAAAATGTACTATATATATATCAACAAATATGATGTACTGTAAATTCTAATTAATTTAAATATACACATGTTAAATATTCTATGCCTTCATAAAGTATTCATACCCTTGACTTGTTCCTCTCTATACATTTGGTTGTTGATCATTTTTGTTTTCAAGTTTTGCCATAGATTTTCAAGACGATTTTAAGTTAAAACTGTAACTAGGCCACTCAGGAACATTCAATGTCATCTTGGTAAGCAACTGCAATGTATATTTGTCCATGTGTTTTAGGTTATTGTCCTGCTGAAAGGTGAATTTGTCTCCCAGTCTCTGTTGAAAAGCAGACTGATACAGGTTTTCCTCTAGGATTTTGCCTGTGCTTAGCTCCATTCTGTTTATTTTTTATTCTGAAAAACTCCCCAGTCCTTAATGATTGCAAGAATACCCATAACATGATGCAGCCACCACTATGCTTGAAAATATGGAGTGGTACTCAGTAATGTATTGTTTTGGATTTGCCCCAAACATAATGCTTTGTATTCAGGAGATAAAGGTAATTTCTTCACCACTTCTTTTGCAGTTTCACTTGAGTGCCTTATTGCAAACAGGATGCATGTTTTGGAATTATTTTATTCTGCACAAGCTACCTTCTTTTCACTCTGTCAATTAGGTTAGTATTGTGAAGTAACTGCAATGTTGTTGCTCAATCCTAAGTTTTCTATCACAAACTTTAACCGTTTAAAAATCACCATTGGCCTCATGGTGAAATCCCTGAGCAGTTTCCTTCCTCTCCGGCAACTGAGTTAGAGTTTGCAACTTATAATGTGACTTGTTAAGCACATTTGTATTATTGAACTCATTTAGGCTTGACATAACAAAGGGGTTGAATACTTATTAACTCAAGACATTTCAGCTTTTCATTTTAATAAAAAATATATAATTTTGAAAAAACAATTCCACTTTGACATTATGGGGTATTGTGTATAGGCCAGTGAGACACAATCTCAATGTAATCTATTTTAAATTCAGGCTGTAACACAAAACCTGTAAAAAGTCAAGGGGTGTGAATACTTTCTGAAGGCACTGTATTATATAATTTAGGGGGTCTAATTGCGGGCGACTGCTCACCTGTGTTTCCCTGTGTGCAGCATCTGCCTTATCCCCCAGGGCAGGGGTGGCTAGGAGTGGCTAGTAGGGGCGGTTGGCGTCCTTCGGCCTCTTGAGCTGCACCTTGAGTCTCTTCATGCCGATCTGAAAGCCGTTCATTGACTGGATGGCAGCCTGGGCACTACCTGGGTTGTCGAAGCTCACAAATCCTGGGGGATGGGTCGCAGAAAGAGAGATGGAGACCAGAAGATGGAAATATATATATAGCGTGAGAGAGAAGAGGGACGGCGTTAGATAAGTGCAAGACCAAAGAAAGGACCGTATGAGTGACAGTTGGAGGTTTATGAAAGGGTAGCATGAGATGGAAAGAAAGAAGGAAGACGGAATACAGGATGAGCGGAGTGGTCAGATCAAAGCTACTTCAGATTTCAAGTCGATTACATGATTTCTTCATTTTGCCACATTTGTAACACACATACATTAACTTGAATGAATACTGTACTTCATCATGCAATCAATATAGCACATTTCCTGCCATAGCCATTCAGATTATCAGATGATTTTTTTTTAAATCTCAGTTTACAACACTTTAAAAACACGTGGTATCGCTTAATTTACAATACCATCGTGTGGACTTAACATATAATGCATGTTAAAGTTACTATACATTAGACACAGTTTGACACAACATCAAATAATCATTAAGAAGCCTAACGGCATGCAATAGAAACACAACACTAGGTCACTCAACTCAATGGTATTAACCATAGAATTAGAACATATAGAACAGACATCACTCGTCGAAACGGCACTTTAGTTTTTATCGGCAATATTTATGACTCAATCTGCAAAACATCACCTCTCAGTGAAAGAATAAATATCTATTTAATTCTGGCTTTGTTAAAAGGCCCATGAAAATTATTCATAGACTATGTTACACTAAATAGTACAATGTCCATTCCAGATGTTGTAAATCTTTGGTGGAGACTACTCAATGAATGTGTTTCGCCAGGCCTGTCATGGGTATCACCATAGAGAGAGTGTTTAAGGGTTAACACTGCTAGAACTCCAATTAATTTAATTGTCATAAACCTGTCATTAGCATATAACAGCTGTTATAAGCAGTCATGATATGTCCATTTATGCTGCAATACATTCCTGGTTGCGTTCAGTGATATGCCAACTAACCACTAACATTTCCTATGGATACCCTCTTCATAATGCATACTGTATTGCATTATGCATACCTCATACAGTATGGCATTAGAAATGTGTTTATAAGGTATTATGAAGAGGATATTCATAGAAAGTGTTATGACCATGTCTGGTTTCTCAGCTTGTTGACACTCTAGTCTAAATTATTAAAGCCATGTCATGTATCATATGTTGTCATAACCTGACATAAACCATTATGACAATTTATTACATCTGCTCTGTCATACTAATGAGCATAAGGATCACTTTATGATGCAGTTACAGGTGTTTCCTACCCCTAAATCCATTGCATTTACAGTGAGAAAGTATTTTCCCCCTTTCTGATGTTCTCTATTTTTGATATTATTGACACTGGATGTTATCAGATCTTCAACCAAAACCTAATAGATAAAGAGAACCTGAGTGAACAAATATGATACGTATTTTTTAAATGTAATTAACAAAGTTATGCAACACCTAATGCCTCTATGTGGAAAAAGTAATTGCCATCTTACACTCTTTAATTGGTTGTGACACCTTTATCTTCAATGACTGCAACCAAATGCTTCCTGTAATTATTGATCAGTTCCTCACATCGCTGTGGATGAATTTTGTCCCACTCTTCCATGCAGAACTGCTTTAACTCAGCAACATTTGTGGGTTTTCGAGCATAAACTGCTCGTTTCAGGTCCTGCCACAACATCTCAATTGGGTTGAAATGTAATGCTTTTCAGCCATTCTGATGTAGACTTGCTTGTGTGTTTTGGATCATTGTCTTGCTTCAGGACCCAGCTGTGCTTCAGCTTTAACTCATGTCTGGCCTGACATTCTCCTGTAGAATTCTGATACAGAGCATAATTCATGGTTCCTTCAAGTCATCCAGGTCCTGAGGCAGTAAATATCCCTAAACCATTACACTACCACCACCATGCTAGGTCATTGGTATAAGGTTCTTACTGTGGAATGCAGTGTTTGGTTTTCGCCAGAGATAACGGGACCCATGTCATCCAAAAAGTTTATTAAATAAATGACAGAAATTGCATTTTTGTGTTATTCGTTTACTCACGTTTCCTTAATCTAATATTAGGTTTTTGCTGAAGAGCTGATAACATTGTGTCAGAAATATTCAAAAATAGAAGAAAAAAACAAAGGGGGCAAATACTTTTTCAGGGCACTGTTGTATCTGTAACAGAAGACCCGCAAGACATATTCACTCCCGCCTGGGCCCTGAATTTTCAAGCAACTATATAATTTACAATGTCTCTTTTCAATGTTTTCTAAAAAAGAATGTGAAAGAATAATCATACGGATAATAATGAAGAATAAATCATCTTTACAGGTGTTTTATCATTTTTACCCACCAAAGCATTTACTTTGGTTTGTCGCCCGATCCACAAACACTTTGGAGGAGATGACATTACCGAAAGGCAGGAACATCTGCATCAGCTCGCCATCCCCAAACTCCTGAGGGAGGTGATAGATGAACAGGTTACAGCCCTCCGGCCCTGCACAGAGAGAGAGAGAGAGAGAGGAAGGATGGGATGGTGGAGAGAAAGGAGAGGGGAGGGGGAAAGAGAGGAGGGGAACGGTGGCATCGGGGAGACAAAGGAAAGGAGAGAGGGTGGGGTGGCATCGGGGAGAGAAAGGAGAGGAGAGGGGTTGCGGCAGGGAAGAGAGAGGAAAGGGGTGGGATGGAAGAGGGGGATGGGGTGGGAGAGAGAGGGGGTTATAGCAAAGGAGTGAGAGATGGTGGTATAAAGGGGGGGAGATCAATCAACATGATGATGCAAGTAAACAGGTACATAATATGATATCAGAAAGACTATGTAGAACAAGTTCTGGAGTCAGATGATGCCCCAAAAGTAGTGCACTATAAAGGGAATAGGGTGCCATTTGGGATGCAAAATGATTCCCATATGTTTCATCTACACTCCACAGGGGGGAGCCAGAGTCCCAAGCCAATGTCATCCAGCACACAGGTCAATGAGTTCTCCCTCCACATCGGCTGATTACAGCAAGTCTACCGTTATGCATCTCTCTCACTTGCTTTCTTCCAGGACAAAAGAAAACACAGAACATTGGCTGTTTCCCAAAGTATCTACATGCTAAATCGCCGGTGCTGCTGGTGACAAAGAAAGGAAGCTATTGAGGTGCACCCCTCATGTAACATTGAGGCATACTGCATGGAAGTGCTATGAAAGGGACAGTTGATTTGCTAGTAGTGTATGAGCCTGGAGACAAGCAAAAAATACCAGCCACTTTAATACTTTGATCAGATTGGCATAGACCAGGGTTGGTCTGTGTGTGTGCCTCACCTTCTCTCTGCTGTTGTGGGATGATGGGAGGAGGCTGGGGAAAGGCCTGGCTGATCTGGCCATATGCAGCAGGGTAGGCTGCTAAGACACACACATACATAAGCAGATCAGATAACACTCAAAGGCTGGAGAGCCGAGCGCACACACCTACACACCCACTTATACACACACAAATGTATTTGATAAGACACTAAGACTAATGTTTTTACACACACACACCTACATATCAGATTATGCATACACACACACCATGTGAGAGTGACATACCTGCATACTGCTGGACTCCTGTGTAAGCCTGCTGTAGGTGATCTGCTGCAGTGGGACTCTGAGCTGTTGAGTCGAAGAGAAGGAGAGAGAGAGTGAAAGGACAAGAAGAGTAGGAAAAAACAGTAAGAATGGGAAGAGGCAATGAAAAAAGGAGGGAGAGGGAGATATGAAACGGTTAGAGAGGGAGATATGAAACGGTTAGAGAGGGAGATATGAAACAGTTAGAGAGGGAGATATGAAGGAGTCACTGTGTGCTTTGTTTGAGCGTGAATGGCAATTTAACTTAATCTCTCACCATTTTCTCTCAAACAACTAGGCAAAAAGGACAGTCTGGGACTGGCTATATTTCCACACATACAGACACCAATTTGAACAGTTTTAATGACCAGATTGACCACTATAACACGCCAAGATTCATGTAGATCCACCCCCTCCGCACAAGAACTCCTGGCACTATAGGATATTCTTGTGTGGTGCACATTTTTGGACCAAAACATGTTACAGACACACAGTGAATTGGAAATATTACACCTCAATAATAACCAACACCAATACCATGCCACTACACACACTCATCAGAACCACACTGTCACACACATGCATGTAAACACACCCACATTTCCACCATGAAGCACCACACACACACACAGACACACACAGACACACACACACACACACACACACACACACACACACACACACACACACACACACACACACACACACACACACACACACACACACACACACACACACACACACACACACACACACACACACACACACACAGGGGAGAAAGGCTTGAGGATGGGGTGAATGGGTACCTTCAGAGAGAGAAGAGAGGAAGCAGCCACCCTGAACTCCAAAACAACTCCGCTGAGCCAAACCGTTTTTCTCAGAGTCCTCTCTAAAAACCACCTCCTGTAACACTGGAAAGAGATTGGAGAAAGAAGCATTTCCTCCACTATTCACAAACCCAAGGACGTTGACACACATACTGGCTAACATTGGAACATGATGTAAGCGCATACTGTACATCAGCAACCTTTATAACCTTTTATAAACATTCATAACACAGCTGTTTGTTTCTTTGTCCTTTTGTAAGATGACTACAGAAACCTGTTTTTCAATACAGCCAGCCCTCCTGAATAGAATCCAACATCATGCCCCTCTGAAAGGATGGGAAATGTTTGGGGCAAAATAGACCTGCTGCACAAGTTACCCTCAGTCACAGATTTGCACCACAGCCACATCATCATTACATGTTAGAACCGTGTAAAAGATGAAATTAAACGCAGTCTCAAAAAGCCCCCTGTCCCTTCTAATAGCCGGGCAATGGCACACATTTCAGCAAATAAACGTCTGTTTCAAATAAACGTTGGGTCTAAATGAATTGTTTACATGGTTTAATGTTTGATTTTTTACATTACATAATTCAGTAATGACTCGAAAAAATGATGTAAATCATATATTTCTATCACCAGTAAGAATCGTCTAGCCATTGGCTGCTAACAGTTGAGAACTGCTAGCTAATAGTGATGTGCAGCTTGCGAACGATAAGCTATTTTTGAACAAGTATTTTTACTGACTCAAGAGTCATGAATCAGTGACTCCTTCATTTTTGATGTTCATTTGACCTGTACTAGTGCTGGCCACAATGAGTCCTGCAGCAGTATTAACACACACTTCTCAGGCTCAGCGACTCCAGAGACGTGCTCCGAGTCCGACCGTGAACTATCTGTCATATGAGCGTAGCAAAATAGATCATGAGCATAAATAAGAAAAATACACTTTTAGATCTGATAATTGATCACATGGTGGAAAAATGTGTGCAATTAATAGATTTTTAAATGTTATGATGCACACAGCTTTTTAGAACCAAAACATACACAGCTTCTGCTCAACAAACTCGAGAAGAAATCGTTTGCGGGGCTGCAGTTCGCAAACGGCATTCTGTTTATTACCCTCGTGGCAGTCAAGCAAGGCATTCTGTCAAGAGTCGTTTGCATTCTAGTCTAGATGCGGTCACAACTGGACCTCGCTTCAAATGTATCAAGAAATAATCTTATTTGTATGCCTAGCAATCAACAAATGTTAATTGTTTAAAGCACATGTTTACAACTCTCAGTCACAAATGACAGCTTCTAATAAGCCCCCTATGTGGAAAGACAACCTGTGAACAAGAGGCTTGTAGAATCATGACTCTTTCAAGTTTTCAGTTCATTGTCAGCAGGTATGGGGCCCTGTCTGCTCTGGGAATTACTGACTCAAATGAACAAAATTAGTCAAAAGATTTGAGTTTTAAAAAAAGACCCAAACTTCCCATTAGTACCAGCTAACTGGCAAGCACAAAAGCAGTTAACAACTTCGGCAGTACAGACCCCAGAAAATGCCCGATTGCCTTCTAGTGGCGAAAGTAAGAACTGACGAAAATGCACAATAAAAAGAGGAGAATAATTATTCTGTCAAGGAATAATTTTTATAGAGGGATGCTAAGACAAAATAAACTTGACACAGTGTGTAAATGATTACACAGTGCAGGAAATGAAGAAATTGCTTCAAATGCTGGAAGTGAATGCTGGAAATTAACAATTAACTGCAAATTAGCAAAAGCTGTGTGTATTAAGGAAATAGACGCCTGGCTCAAATAGAAGTCTGTCTCCAATAAGTGCCTGATTTAAGCAAATAAAAGCCTGGGCAATTAATTTAAGTTTCACGGTAGTTACATCAGTCTTTGGGAATTCAAAGATTCAGGTAAATGTGTAATATTGGGTAATATGTAACATATAATATACATGGCTCTTGTTCTATCCATGTAATGCATGTAGGCCTACTGTATATGTCAATCATTGGGTGCACCTTGCATGCTTTGTGGTGAGTCTGTTGGCAAGATCAGCACAGAGAATGCTGAATTCCTAAGACAACACAGAAGAAATTCTTCATACAATGAAATGAAGAGTCACTTCGGGGGCTGCCCTACACGTGTATCACAGCGAGTGTGTGTTATTTTGTCAGCAAGTATGTGTTCTCTGCAGTGTGTGTGGTGCTGAATGTTTGTGGTAGGTGGATGGGTGGTTTGAGGTGGCTTACCAGGATAGGAGTGTATCCCGTTGGTATACACAGCTTCGGCAGTGGGCTGCCCATTGGTCTGATGGGGGGGCATCCCAGCGAAACCATTCACACTGATGGGCGAGGGGATACTGGTCACTGTGGGGGCGCCAATACCAGGGGGGGTACTGCCACCTGGCAGAGAGAAATAAATAAAGAGATGAGCAAGGGACATTGTCAGTTGTAAGGCCAGTTAACTGACAAGTTTGGTCTGACAACTGACAACTGACCACTGAGGGTGTTTTTTACTGACAACTAAGTCCCCCCCCCCCCCCCCCCCCCCCCACACCCGACAGCTGATAATATCTTAATATGATTGCCTTACAGGTGGAAAAGTTGAACCCTTGACCCCTGGCCTCACCTGACGTGGGGGTCATGTGCCCCCCTGGGAGGCCGTTGATGGTGGCCATGTGCTGCATCTGTGCAGCGGCAAAGGCTGCCATGGGGCTGAGGTAGCCCCCCTGCCCTACTGACGCCATCAACGCTGCCTGCTGCTGCTGCACCTGCATGGAGAGATGGAGTGAGGGGGAGATAGGGAGATATTTTTATTTATTTTTTATTTAACCTTTATTTAACTAGCCAAGTCAGTCAAGAACAAATTCGTATTTGCAATGACAGCCTAACCCGGTCAAACCCTAACCCAGATGACGCTGGGACAATTGTGTGCCACCCCATGGGAATCAGGGTCTGTAGTGACGGCTCTAGCACTGAGATGCAGTGCCTTAGACCGCCCCGCCACTCAGGAGAGAGGGATGGAGAGTGTGACTTTCTTATTCTGCACAATTGTAACTTTTTTTGATACTTTAGCTCATATTCTATTTTGTGCATGTGTGAGTGTGTGCGTACTTGTGTGTGTAAATAACTGTATATATGAATGGACACAGCCATCGATCACGTGATACCATTCATTCCTATGTGAAACTCAGTAGCACATTGAAGCCAAATGGCGTCTCATGGAGACATAATATCCGCAGATTGAGCTTATCCAGGAAGGGATGTTGCAGGCTAGCTCAGTGCTGCCCAATGTTCCCTCCAAAATATTTCTTCACTGAGTAAATTTCAGGTCTCGTTTTCACAGCGCGCATTTACTGTGAACACTGTACACGCTTTAAGTTATAGTTTCAACAGTGGCCAAATAGGCTATGGTGTCTATTTGATCATAATGTATGCCTACCAAAAACAATGAAGAACATGCATCCCATAACATTTTAACATGGAAATAGCTCTTCTATCATTTAGCCTACAGTAGCAGCCAAAGTGTGGTGTTCCTTGTACATTCCATGAAACGTTTGAAAAAAAAACATGCAGGGCTTGACATTAACCTGTTCATACAATTGTCCTTCAGACAAGGTGACTGAAAATGTTGTTGTGTTGCTTGATGCAAAAAACACTTTACAAAATAAAATGCATTATTATTCCCATTCCATTATAACAGAGAATCAGACAAATTATGCTACCCTTAGCGTATTCAAGCCTGTCTCAAAAAACATCACTGCCCCTTTAAAAAAAAAAAAAGAACTCTTCACCTGACTCGCTTTTCAAAGATGTCTAGAAATTTCCACGTTTTGTGCTCTTGTATGAATCAATCACTTCCTTATCGCTGACTGCAAATTATCTATAACTGGGCTAATAACTCACTAACTAGCAAAGGATGTGAACAAATGTGCATGTGGCTACATATAGCTCTGACTTTGATCTCAAAACAAGCGCATCTATTCACGACCGCTCGTACTGTAAACACAGTCCAGTTCAAAGCGAATGGCACAGATCCATATACGGCAATGGTATATTTGCATATAGGCATACTGCAGCTCTGATTGGTTATGCCACACCGGTCAGTCTAGAGTACGGGCAGAGTTGTGTGTGCCAATGCAATAGAATCCTACTCTGATGCTTTCTGCCTACAATGTTGCATTTAAAGTGCAAATGTTGAGTTGATTCGATCGAAATTGACACAGTAAAGGGAAACGTTTACAGTGTTAACAGGGAAAAATCTAGAACAGTGGTCGCCAACATTTTCTGAGTCAAAATGCAAGCTGAGATCTACCGCTCAGATTTTTTTTAACCTGACTTAAAAAATGTAAGCCTATGCAACATTAACCAATTAAAAACAGTACTGTAGCAATGAGGTTTGTCCAGTAAGCTATAGATCAAATCAAATCAAATCAAATGTATTTATATAGCCCTTCGTACATCAGCTGATATCTCAAAGTGCTGTACAGAAACCCAGCCTAAAACCCCAAACAGCAAGCAATGCAGGTGTAGAAGCACAGCCCAATACATTATCACCACATATTGGCTTTACTTGAATTGCCCTGCCAATTTATTGTTGTTCGGGCCATTTGAGATAGGCTATATGATCACACCAGTAATAGAGCCATTGTTGTATCACTTGTAAGGCACAGCAAAGTGAGTATACAGTTAAATCATTTAATTTTAATTTTACTGAACTGATGTTGCCCACATCTGATGGTCAGTCTCAGCGGAAGAAGACAGCAGCAGACTGAGGTGCCGCCTCTCAACATCCCTCCGCTCATCCCTCAGCTCTCATTGACACTGACCAAAAAGGGACACTGTCTCCCAGCTTATTGCAAAACTTGAGTCGCACCTCATTATTTCAGCCTCATACACAAATTCATGTTGTCACACTCTGTTTGAACAGAGAAAGTGAAATATTCCTCAATACTAAAAAGACCCAAGCTGCTAATAATGACAACAACGCAAGCCTATAGATACATTTTCCTCTTCATTCATTACTGCTGCAGTGCTTGTTGTAGCACTGAGGGGAAATAGGAAGAACGCGCATTTTATGGATTCTAAAAGTGTTGACAGTGCTGAGTAAGAACTTAAACATGAACTCAGTCATAAAAACAGTAGCTCTTTGCTGTATTCATTGACAGTCTCTCTCTAGTCTGGTTTGAAATGTTTTGAAATCTCACACTATAAACTTTGCTCTAGCTTTCTTTTATGCCTGCTCCGTTACTGGAGACACGGTCACTGCAGCTACTTGATTTGCTCTCCTGCCGGGAAAGCAGAGTTTTTACCTTCAGACACATGAAATGGTTAAAAAAGGCAACAGTTCACCTCCCCGGGGCGCAGGGCAGTTGAATTGGGTGCACCTACCGCCGTCAGGCCGAGACCAATAAAATAAAAAATCATTGGGTTTTTACAGAAATTGTTTTAAAAATTATTTTTATTATTTTTTATCCCCAATTGGTAATTACAGTCTTGTCCCATTGCTGCAAATCCCTTTACGGACTCGGGAGAGGCGAAGGTCAATAGATGTGCGTGCTCCGAAATACGACCCTGCCAAGCCACACTGCTTCTTGACACACTGCTCGCTTAACTCGGAATCCAGCCGCATCAATGTGTCGGAGGAAACACTGTACAGCCCGCCGCAGGAGTCACTAAAGCACAATGGGACATGGACATACCGGCTGGCCAAACCCTCCCCTAACCCGGATAATGCTGGGCCAATTGTGCGCTGCTTCATGGGTCTCCCGGGCGCGGCCGGCTGCGAAACAGCCTGGGATTGAACCAGGATCTGTAGTGATGCAGCTAGCACTGTGATGCAGTGCCTTAGACCTCTGCGTCACTCGGGAGGCCCCCTTTACAGAAATGCTGGGCAATATTGACCGGTTGCTGACCACTGCTCTAGAAAGTTGAGTGGGTGTGTTGAGTGTAGGCTGATATTTATTCTGTGTGGCTGTCCCGGGGAGCTGCATGGCAGTCTCGGGCTACTGCGCCCGCTCACATGGGCAGCTTAGAGCGAACATTGGTGCTACCCCCACTCATTAAGTAATTCAAGTTGAAGGCCGACCGGGGTACTGCAGGTTGCCATTAGCAACAAAATGATC